>NC_041062.1:18007787-18607787 GCF_900634775.1 Gouania willdenowi
CAGAGAAGTGTTTGGTTTTTACTTCATTCGTTCCTAAATGAACGCGAAGAAATTGCTTTACATAACTTGCATTTTATTGCCCCACAACCATAAAAAGAACTCCAAACTATTTTCCTGAGGGTAATCCAGCACAGATATGTATTACTTTATTTGAGCCGCTGTTCCACATTCTCACTCATTGACAAATCAGCAGCATCGTTTCATTTGTAATAAAGTCATCAAGCATTGCCTGAGCTCTGGGTTTAGCAATGGCAAATGCAACTACGTATGTTTTGTATGGTATTCTGTTAACAGGGAGCCAATCATGGGACTATCGCAGTGGGGGCCACAAAAATGTGTTTTATCTGAGGGCCACATTCTCAACATTAATTCCAGCGATTAGAATAATTACCAATCTGAGCACTAATACAGGACAGAACAAAGAGTTTTGTGTTTTTGCTGATTTTCTGTACATTTTTGTTGTCATTTTGTATATTTTCCTGTTATTCTGTGTATTTGTATTGTTGTTTTGTGTGTTGTGAGTCATTTTGTGTATTTTATTGTAATTTTGTATATTTGTATTGTATTTTTTATATTTTTATTGTAACTGTATATGTTCTGTTATTTTGTGTATTTTTATTATAGTTTTGTACATTATTATTAATATTGTTTTTGTGTTGTGTGTGGTTTTGTATATGTTTCTGTTATTTTGTGTATTTTTATTGTAATTTTGTATGTTTTTATTGTATTTTTTATATATTTATTGTGACTTTCTATATTTTTCGGTTATTTTGTGTATATTTCCAGTCGTTCCAGGTGTTTTTGGAGTACATTTCTGTATTTCTCTTGTCCTTGTGTGCAAAATTGTTGGATAATTAGCAATTTTTGCTGTTGATTTGTGTTTATTTTGGTGGCCACACAAAATTAGACTGCATGTGGCCCCCGGGCCGCCAGTTGCCCATGACTGAGCTACAGGAGCCTACCTCTTATTAGGTTAGAGTCACTCCAGTAGACTTTTGAGAAAGAATAATACTAAATGTACAGTACCCTGTGTTACTCATGGTAAAAACAGGAAGAAAACACTGAGAGGAATGTAATTGTAATTGACTGTCAGGGGAAAAATAATTGTTTTAAATTTAACTGTAATCAGGGATGATTAAAGACATAATAATTGACTCCAACCTTGTTCCCAGGTGACCCTGGATCAGACCTCAGCCTGGGTCAACGTCAAATTCTCCACCTTGATGAAAGTTTTGGTAGAGAAGCAAGAGGCCACGGAGCGGTTCCTGAAGTCTCAGACGGAGGACGCCATGACGGAGGCGGAATCACGGCTCAGTGACCTGGAGGAGCGCTGCCAGAAGCTGCGGGAGAGCCAAGGCCAGATAGCTTCTCTGAACCCCCTCTCTGATACCGACCTCATCAGGGTTTGTACCTTAGAATTCTCCAAATATTTCACAGGAAGTGAGTGGTTTTCCTTTAATTGAGGAAAGATTGCTTAGTTTCACTACAGCCACATTTAAAAGGTTTATCGTTTTAGAGGGGCAGTGTTATGAAAAATCGCTTTATAATGGTTTTGCTACAGTGATATACATTCCTTTAGCCTCATTCAGAGGGCCAAAGTTCAAAAAGTAGTTTCCTCCCTCCCTTGTTATTCCACATTTTGTAAAAAGTCAGCTCCAAATGGACAACTTGTATTTTCCCCCACTATTATGTCATAATGGGGAAACTCCTCTTCCTGACAATCCTGGCTCCTCCTACCCTACATAAGATTGTGAGCTCCTCCCTCTCAAACTACCTCACAGGTAAAACAAACGTAGCGAAGGCAGGTTGATATTACAGTTAATATCTTTATTTTCAGTTTAAAGATAATCAGAAGAGCAGCGTGATCGCTCACCATCAGTTTCATTTTTAGCAGCCGTTACATCGCCTTGTATGGCATTTATGGGATGAAGTGACGTGTTTGTGATCCAATGCGACACAGCGGTCGGAGAAAACGATGGCCAATCACCTTAAATGGATTATTTCTGCATGTATGAATGTAAACTGACCATGCAACGTTTGTTAAATATTTTAATATTACACATGTAAATATGTGACTGTTTTTGTGTTTTTTTAATTGTTGATTTAAAAAAGGAAAAAGCAACGCAGGACGGTATATACAAAATTGATCAAAACACAATACACGTCTACAATCAAAAACCAAACAGAAATTAAAATGAAAAACAAAATAAATTCACTCACCTTTTTTGTTTAAATAGCAGGGTTTTAAATAGTACCTGAACTGCTGTAAAAGGATTGAATTAGCTGAATAAGCTAATATTTTAGTTATTTTAATATTGTTAAATTTATTTCTTTTGTAATATGATTACCGTTGGATTTGGTGATTTGACATGAATAAAGACAATGGTGATACATCTGTTTTGTTACTTTAATTAATGCATAACGACACATAAACCTTGTTTAAAAGTATGAAATAGTCACAAAGTGAGGGAAAAAAACCTTAATGGGAGGTGATGCATCAAAAACCATGACAATCGTTGAATAATTTCATTGTAGCACCCTGAATCATGATGTCATTTGATGCACTAAAGGATTGACTTTAACGTTCAATTTTGTACAGTGATTGAGAGGAGAAATTTAAATATCCAGTGCATTGTGATTTAGCCTAAAATGATCAATATATTGGTTTTAAGCCTACTCTGACTCCTGGTACCCGCCTCTTCCCAGGAATCCATGCTCATCAATGTTCCACGTTTCACGGACATTTCCACAGACGTCACACCCAAGCTACAGGATCAGCTGAACGGCATCACAGATGTCCTGTCTCGGGTTTCCAAACTGGTGTGTGAGGACCTTGAAAAAGCCGTCAGCTCTGCGATTGGCCAGGACAAAGACGGTAAGCTGGGCTGTGCGTTGTTTTGTTTTTTTTTCTGTTTTAGGTACTTAGCTTGTTTTGTTCTTTAGCTTCTCCTCAGGATAAAAGGCCGATACTCGCTGTGGTACCGAGTCCTGCTGCTCCATGCTACCCTGGAGGGAAGGAGGGTCTCACTGCATGTGAGTCCCATTAGAAATGACAAAAATGTAAATCCTTCAACCCTTCTTTATTTAGTCATGTTGGTGTGATCTTCCTCTCCGCAGACCGATGCTCTCTGACCTTTGACCCTCGCACAGCCAACGGCCACCTTATCCTTTCCCAGGAGAACCGGCGGGCGGAGCACCAGGTGTCCGGGCCGCGCCCCGTACCTGCCCACGAGGCTCGCTTCGATCACACCTGGCAGGTGCTGTGCTTTCAGGGCTTCACCCACGGACAGCACTACTGGGAGCTGGAAGTGTCCAAACCCTGGGCTTACCTTGGGGTAAAGATGGCCTCCACTCATGTTCACTTAGCACGTGTCTAGGGATGAAAGGATATATTGTAAGTCAGCTAAAAAACAATACGAATCAGAATTCCTTTATTATTCCCAGGGGGAAATTGCTTACGTTACAGCCACTTAAGAAAATCACAAATAAAAGAATAAAAATATTTAACAAAGATGAAAGAAAGAATAAACATTAAGCCCAAACCTGTTTCAACCAGACACTATTCACATCCGTGCACACGTAACCAGTCAGCATGCATTTACGTGTCTTTTTCGAACTAATCAAAACGCGTTACCCGACCATTCATTTACCGTGCACAGAAACATTCAAGCTCTGTTAATTGGAAGTCAGAGCAGGTGCAGCAGCATTTTGAAGCTTTCTGAAGTCAGAAAATGAATAAAGGTGAGAAGAAAACAGTAAGGACAAAGACTGTATGCAAGTATTGCAAAAAAAATACAGAAACACGCATGCACCTCATTTTTTCACTGCATTTATGTTTATTATTATTTTATGTTTTAAAAATATATACGGTATATTTTTGTTCAACTTTGCATGGTAATAAATGAAGGAATGTGCAGTTTATTGTGGTTCAAACGGTTTGTAAGGTTATTAAAAGATTGACTAATCTGTTATTTCCCTTTAAGTATTTAAATTGAACAGTTAAGTGCATCTATACATCCCAATCTTTGATTTGAGTTTATTTTTTTTATCAGGATTTGAATTGAATCGTTGGTTAAATGTATCCTTACACGTGTCACATATTTATTATTGACATGGGACACTACGTAAAAAAGGCAATCGACGTTCACTGATGTATAATTAAAGCAGTGGTTCCCAAACTGGGAGTCGCTAGAACGTTCTTAAACATGATTGCTGTTCTAAAATATGTGATGGCAAATGTTATTTTGATATAGTAAAAAATGTTTTAATCTTTTTCAATGAAAAAGGTGGAAGCAAAACAGAGAAAGTTTGAAAACCATTGCTTTAACCCTCCTTATTTTACCCTTAGGGGTCAATCTGACCCCAGGGATGTTTGCCCTCAGGAACTCAAAAGTAAAAAAATAATAATGAGAATTTTATACTATACTATACTCAAAATTAGGGAAAGCCATGAAATATGCCCCCCAAAAAAACAAAAAAAAATCAAGTCAACTATTATTTTTTGAATGATAAACATTGAATGGGGTCAAATTGACCCCGAGGATAATAGAAGGGTTAAAGTATGTTTTGGAGGAGGGAATTGGCTCACAAAAATGTTCTTCCCTCCTGTCCCCAGGTGACCTATGACACCATCCCCCGTAAGGAGAAGGGTAAGAAGTGCATGGTGGGCATGAACGATCTGTCCTGGAGCCTCCAGCTGGACGAGCACCAGCTCAGTGCCTGGCACAACGGGCGGAGGGAGACGCTGAGCGGCCACTCCCACCACAGACGCGTGGGCATGCTGCTGGACTACGAGGCGGGAACGCTGACCTACTACGGAGACGGACAGACCAGGCTCCACGCCTTCCACTACGCCTTCACCAAGGAGCTGTTCCCCGCCTGCTGGATCGGAGAGGGAGTCAGCATCACCCTGTGCTCAACATGAGGTACACAAGGAACCACGGGGCTGGGCCGAGCTGCTTTGACTACTTTTTACATGATGGACATGACCGTGCTGGTGACTTTGCACTACACAAAGGATTCTAAAAGGGATAATCATGAGGATTTCTTGACACAAAAGACATTATTGATCCTTTTCCAGCTTTACTACAACCAACTCTCTCACATTAGCTTTTAATCCCCATCCTAAGGTTAAAAATATCATCAAAATTCACCTCAATCAACGTGTACGGTTGATTTTTTTATTTTTATGTTTTTTAACGAGACGTCCCAGTCGTTCAACCGTGCAACAACAAGTGCTTAGCATTAAAGAATGAATGGAGGGAGTGAATTCTCCAGTTGACGGTACACATGCACACGTGTGCAACCATAGGATGAGGTTTTTTGGTCTGGACTGGTTACTTTTCCAAGGTGAATCCTTCCTGTCACGTGATTGGCTGGAATGGGCTTTGTTCGAACCTGATATGCAACAACGACCCGAATTGTTAAAATAAAAAATGTTTTTAATAAAACTCAAAATGTTACAATTGGTCAATAATGTAACAAGATTCTGAGCCCAAAATATAAAAACCTTTAACCTTTATTACATTGTGAGGCAGGTAAAACATTAATCTTCTAATAGTGTAATAAGTTAATTACATCATAGAGCGAGTCAATGATTTATGAATTAAAGGGATTATTGCTTCAATGTAGAGTAGTGTCATACACAAATGTGGTGTTATGTCGCCCCCTGCAGTGGGTTTCAGCAGCGTAGGGGGCTTTTCTGTAGTTTACTCCTTTTTAATTGGTACTGTCATAATAATTGTTGCCCACTTGGACTCCCAGGTGTCCCCGTGTTGTTTTAACTCTCCTTTTAATCTGCATAATGGAGAAACACTCTGCATTGTATATTTCATACAGGCGAATTGCTAGGATGCCCCCGTCTTTACCTGAGGACCCCTGCAGCCACCGATGCTACATGTGTGCATCCTCCGCTTGGTCCCCGTAATCACCGTTCAGTATAAACAGTGTAGTTTCAACCAGACATGGTGTTTAGCGTCACATGAAGCTGCTCGTCATGTTTCAGGTCATTCTACATGAGCGCGCACAAATGTGAATACGGTGGTCGGACCAGTTTGGGTCGTTTTCTTTTTTGTCCTTATTAAAGCTCTACTGTGTGCATCCTCCACTTTGTAACCCATCATCACGTCCAATATAAACTCTACTCTGTGCTTCATAATCTCAAAATTAATTAGTTGGGGGGGGGGGCGTGTCCATAACAGTCCCAATATTACTGCAGGTCCCACATAATACCTCATTTAAATTTGAAAAGCGTGTCTTCGAATCAGCCTTTATAATAAAATGTTATTTCTTGTCTCTACAGTGTACAGTATTTATTAGTGAAGGATCTATACCAAGCATCTCTTATTACATTCATCATCAACAATTCAACAAATGACTTTTGGCTTTAAAGTAAGGCACTGATAAAGATTAAAATAAATAAATAAATTGAGTTGCTTTTAATGGTTATTTGTACTTTTTTGAGAATATTTCTAAATTTGTAATTTTACATATACTTAAGTACATTTTAAAAGAAGTGAAGTCATTCATTACATTTCTACACCCAAGCGTTTCTGAGTAAATTTAGAGTAAATTATTATTATTTTTGTTTTAAAATGATCAACGGACAAATAAAAAATCAAATGCATCACATCATAGCCGACCAATCAGATTCAACGTAATGCACAGCACCAAAACAGCATTGAATGTCAGTTATTTTCTCAGTTTTAGAGTTCATAAATGTAGCTCTGCTTTGAGTCGGATCATTTTTTAAAAATTTTGAATTGAATTAATGGTATTTGATAAGAATTGTACATTTTGACAAACCTTTTTATTTTATTCAGATGCATTTGTGAAAGGAAATCCAATTGCGCAAGATTTGGTCTCTTCTTTTTTAAGTTTATACATGAGATGTTTACTGTATGCAAGGAAACCATGGCAACGATTTATTACCAACAATAAACATGGGGGGTGAACGTAGTAGTAACTTTTACTTTGAGTACTATTTCATTGTACTTCTTTTTATCAGTGTTTCATATGTGACTTACTTGTACTTGAGTAGGATATATTAGTACTCTTTACACTTCTGTCACTCGCGATCCCCCTACGCTGTGAAATATCCCTGGTGAGAACCCTGAGTGTGTACCTGTATAATTACATCTAAACTTTTTTATATATATATATATATATATTTAAAAAAAAAAAAAACAAAGGTTTTTATGTTTTAGACTCAGCATTTTGCTACATTATTGACCAGTTATTACATTTCAGGTTTTTTTTTTAATAACAGTTTGGGTTGTTGTTACATACAGTATGAGGCTCTAACAGGACTTCAAAGCCTTACAGCACCAGTCGGGAAAACTGTTCCACCATTGAAATGAATTTAAAGTGGGTCCACTGTACTTATTTTGATCATCTTTATTTGTATAATAATTGATCTGCTCATATCTGAGCTCATGTTTATTATCATTAAGGGTTTATCGTCAGGGGGCGAGTGGAAGAGTTCACGTATCCTTAGATCTTGTCCATGAGTATTTTAGGATGTAGCGAGAGGTTAACGGGCAGATATGGACAACATCTGCAGTAATACAGATGATAAAGTTCCATTTTTACTGATTAGGATCTGCTGGGGAAAAACATGGTCAGGAAGTTAATAAAATAAAACATTACTTAAAGCAATTTCTGTTAGTATTTTTATCTATAACATAAATATAGTGCTTGAATTATGGCTGGTAAGTTAATGTCGTGTTAACGTGAACACAGCAAGTCTTCTTTAAAGGTTAAATGTTACATTCTTACACTTTGTCCTAAGCAGAAAACTCATCTATGAATTATTGTTAATACGCATACCTAAGCTTTTCATTACATTTTATAAGTTGTTTTTCCCTCTTCAACTCTCTTTTTTTTTTTTTTTTAGTGGTTACCACCAGGGTTGGGGTCAATTACAATTTCGTCTTCAATTATCTATGTTCAATTACAATAACTTTGACCAGCATTTTTTGCCAATTACAATTAAAATTATAAATATTTACAATTACATTCTTAATTACTAAAGTTCAATTACAATTAATCAAAATTACTGAGCCTTTAACAAAAAGGCCTATGAAATTTGACCCCATGTCTAAAATCAGCTGTAAAATACATTAAAAATATTATCTATCATCTAATTAGTTTTTCATCTCTTGTTTAGCTTCATAATCTATTAAAATATTGGTATTAATATTGTTGGTGAGGACGTCTGAGCCTTTTTTCTGTCTCTTTACCCCTAGATTTGATATTATTTAAAAATATAACAAAACAATCCTTAAGAGAACTGACAGGTGAACTTGATATTAAATATATTTTAATGGTTAATAACTACGTTTGCCTATGTGTAAGCCATAAAACTATAACAATGTTCCCAAGTTTTGGTTTATTTACATTGTAAATGACATTTTTATAGAATTTTCATTCACGCTAATTACAAAGTCCGTTACGACTATAGCAACATATTTTTAAAATTTTCATTAAAATTATGTCATAATTGTAATTAATTGATTACAATTATAATTGACCTTAACCCTGTTTACTACTGAGAATACAGAGCTGATGATGAAGCGCGTTCACTGGAATGAGATCTGCTACAGATGATTCAAAAAGCGTCAACTTTGGTTTCCAGGTGAACATCTGGCATCACAGACACGTTTTATTTGTTGCTATGACGAGCTGAAAAATAAAAAAGCACATCTGTGACTCTTCTCTCCTCCTCCTCCTGCTACTGAACACTGCACTGACTTAAACAAGAAACACAAAATCCAGAGTCTTTGTTCCACATCAATCAACATCTGTTTAATGAACTCCAACGCGTACATGCACACGTCAGGATTGTTGTCGTACTTTTGAGCCATTTTACAGGAATACTTCAATAAACTAGTTTGAAATAAATACAGAACTTTATTCTTTATTATTATTATTGTTATTGTACACACAGAGCAAACAGCAGCTAGATGCTGAGAAGAGTGAGACAAATATGTTTAGTTGTGTTTTCTCTGGGATTTTAACTTTTAATGTTGTAACGGGAGACTTTAGAGTGAAGCCAGGCAGCAGGAAGTCTGTTTTTTTTTTTTTTAAACATTCACAAGCATGATGTGGGTAGAAAGCATGACACGACACAAAGTGACATCACTGGGTAATCTCTCTGCTTCAATCCTAGATCAGGGATTTTCTAAGGGTGGGCGGGGCTTGATGCAGCATTATAATCTACAGAGAGAATCACTACTACATGTCCCTATTTATAGAAAAAATCCATTCATACGTTTAATTAATGTTGCTGGGAAAATATCTAATCTTGAAAAGTGGACATATTAAAAGCCTGTACATTAAAACAATAGAAAAATAAATGATTGCACTTCTTAGCTTAGCGAAGCAGCTACTGTCATATACTATATATATATAATATATATATATATATATATATATATATATATATATATATATATATATATATACTATATATATATATACTATATATATATATAGTTATAGTGGGGTTTTTTTTATAGAGAGGTGCACAAATTATAGTTGAACTTCACAGCATTAAAGAATGCGTTTTCCAGGGCGTTTCACATTTCTTCTCACTGAATACAGTGTTACAAACATTAAAAGCAAATTAAATGGCGATCATTAGAATCAGCTGAAGGTCCGTGGTGTCGTTTAGTCGGTGGAACAGATTAGAACCTGGTAAAGAACAGGAAATGGAATGGGACGAGAAAGAAGAAGCTCTACTGGTTCTTCTTGTCTTCTGGAGGTGAGTATGGAGGTGGTTTGTCCTGGAATGAGCAGAGACATCATCACAATACTGTTTGATTAAAGCACATTTCAAACTCATTTTAATTCAGGGGCCAAATACACAGCAGTTTAACTTAAAGGTGCAGTTTGTAACTCTTGTGAAAATGACTTTTTTTGTCATATTTGCTAAAGCTGTCACTATGTAAGGTCAGCCTTACATGAAGCTAGTAGTTTGTGTGGAAAAAAAACAGGCTCATTGAGCTGCTCATGCTGCAGATTGCTAGAATGCACCGCGACCGAGCAAAAGCCTCTGTGTGGGCCGCTGTGAGGACACTGTGTTGTTGCTGCTGCTGCTGATAGATTGGTGTGTGCACATTGAGAGAGAAGCACTGCAGTAATATGCTTTTAAAAGTTACATTACCGTGATGTTGCTGTCGGGCTAACATTAGCTTATTAGCTCCTCTGAGGGAGGGACTTTGGTGGCAGGGCAAGAGAGCAGCAGAGAGGGAGGGGGTGGGAGGGATCTGAAAGTTATGGACTGCACCTTTAAGTGGGCCACAGCTTTTAGGGAGGACAATAAGTAATGAATAACATTGTGTTCTGGTTTGCACTTCCACATATGAATAAATGATAAAATATGTACTGGCACTGAACATATCAACGATGGATATCAGTCCCTGCAGGATCTTCAATTTACATTTTGTGACCATTTTTTAATGTAATTTGGGAACATTTTGTGAAGAAATTTGAAGAAAATTGCAGGATTTTGAAAATGTATTTATTTATTTATTTTTTAACAAATTCAGATAAAACACGACTGCCTTAATGTGGTATAAGCATGGGGAAATGGTGAACCCTGCTAATATTGTGGAGTTTTATTGAATTTGTGTATTAGTATACACACTGATTCATTGTTTCTCTGACTTTTTTTTTTTTTACTTTCTGCTGTGGGCCGAATTGGATGCTGTAAAGCAGGGTTTCTCAAGTGGTCTCACCCTGGGACCCACATTTTGCCAAGATCATTAAATCGTGGCAAAATCGCGATCCACTTTTGGGTCCCGACCCACCAGTTTAGAATCGCTGCTGTAAAGGACCGGATTTGGCCCCCGGGCCCTATATTTAACACATTAGGGTTAAAGCGTCAGATGGACACGTTGACACCAAAACAGGAATGTCAAACATCTGATCGTTCGGTAAAGACGTTATTTAAAAAGTGTTCATGTTATGTCTTTCTACAGTCTGTTTTTAATGTATTTAAGTATGTATTATTTCAAGTTACCACAAGTAAAAACTATTTCAAGTTAGAACAGCTCTCCTGGAAATAGGGCAGGTCTGAGGCATCTGCCTTTCAAAATAAGAGCTAGCTCAGATCAGTGTGTGTGTTGTCTTACCTGTGGCAGGTACACGTGTGTGGGAGCGCTGGCACTTGCTGCTGCCTCGGCTGCTTTGGCCTCAGCTGAGAGGAAATAAATATAAACATGGACTTTATTTTATTTATATTTGCAGATTCATAAATGCAGTACAACTCAGTATTAGAGCTGTGTCCCTTTCGGTTCAGTGTTTACATACAACGGGGTGATGCCAGCTTCAATAACTTATCTAATTTTATTTATATTTTTATTTTTTTTGTTGCTTTGACCAATTTTTGCATGGTGACAAAACGTGAGCTGTAAGAATATTAAACTAAATGAGATTTTTCTTCTTGTCTCCGTGTCTGCATTTGTCCTAGGTTAAAAATAGATGAGGTACAATCTTTTTGCAACAAATTAATTTCTTGCGATATAAAAGTAAATTGATTCTAATGCATTATTAAGGATGCATATTAAAATCACTAAAAGAAGGTGTTACACCAGAGTGAGGGGGGGAGTTTGTTTTTAATTGGCCCGCTGAGGAGAATCAATAAACATAACATTTATGGCCCCAAACATAAAACAAGTCTTGGTGCTGCATTTCCTGGTTCTAATACTAGGCGGAGCTGCCACGACCAACAGACAAAACTAATGGAAGAGAGATAAAGAGATTGGCTGTGTTTGAAATCGCAGACTAACGTAGTATACACTAGATATGTCCCGATACAATTTTTTAATTTCGAATATGATACCGATATTGCAGCCAATACCGATATTGATCAGAGCATGAATCATACATTTTTTTTCTTTAATAAAAAAAAAAAAAATTACTTATTTTGTAGTGTGGAATGATTGATCAGGTGATGTTACTCAATAGTCAGCAAAAGTAGGTATGAGAAAAACTGACCCATTTATTATTAACCTATTGGTTACATAATTTTTAACCTTCAACATAGTATCTACAGCATTCTACAATTGAATAAAATAAATAAAAAATTAATTTGGGAAAAAAATAAATAAAATCGGAGAAAACGGAAAGTTGAATCTGATATGAGGCTAATATCGGACTGATATCGGATCGGGACACCCCTACTGTACACTACAAACTTGATGAGTATGGTTAAGAGGATTAGGTTGATGATCGTTCCCACTGAAGTATACTTCCAAATTTCCCAAGATGCATTTGGAACCTACAAAGACATAAACCTGAATCACACTGAGCCTAAATATCTCAGTAAATTCTGAAAACATTTTAAGCAAGAAAGTGACCAAGTAGAATATCAAGTGTGGTCATTTGACCCATAAAACTCACGTAGACACATTTCATTCCGACATTTGAGATTTTTCGAGACTCTCCATTGAGCTACTGACTAAACTTACAGTTAAAAAACAACAAAGAAGAGATGCTTTTGTTTTGAAAAGGGGATGTTTGACTTTTAGCTTGAAGCCGCTTCCAGGACAATTTTACATTCAGCTCGCAATGCATCATGGGGCGGTTGAGTATGACTTGTGTGCACACTGTGCATGATTAAAAACATTTCCCAATATAGTATACATCTGGGTATAATCAATCAAATGTGAAGGCACTACACACTAATTTTGATGCCAGACTTAGGATGAGTAGTATGAATAGTATGAGTAGTATGAATAGTATGAGTAGTATGTTGGTATGTGATTTCAGACACAGCATCTCTTCTTGTCTTCCATTAGTTTTTTAACTCTTTTGAAATGAACCAGAAGTTAAGTCAGTAGCACAATGGAGGGTCTTCGAAAATCTCCAAAATGTTAGAATGAAATGTGTCTACGTGAATTTTATGGATCAAATGAGCACATGTTGATATTCTACTTGGTCACTTTCTTGTTTTAAAGATGGCAAATCATCATCGAGATATTTAGCCTCAGCGTACTTCAGGTTTTCGTGGTTGCATCTTGGGAAACTTGGAAGTATACTTTAGTGGGAATGCTCATTATCCTATTCATACTTAGTGCATAGTCCAGTATTTAGTAGACAGTATATACTCACTGAGTTTGTAGTGTATAGTATACTGTGTCATTTTGAGCACAGACATAAATTTCCAGTGTCTCAGCTCGCTGTAGCTTTAAGAAATAATAATGACCATGAGTGAGAGAAAGAAGTGAAACTCACTCAGTGACACGCTGGTTGGATATTTAACACTTATCAAAGGGTTGTTCCTGCACACAGTGTTCGCACACACTGTTTCAAAGTTTAACAGACACTCAGAGAGCTTAATAAGAGAAACATTGTTACTGTGCATGTGTCAACATCTTCCCAGTCTGCGGTTACACAGCACATGTTGGTCACAGTCTGTTTACGCCTTTGATTTAAAGGCATTTCACTGTTTCACCTGGAAAGACGCAAACATAAGGGGCATGGATCCAAACTGAGAGCATGAGGATGAAAGAGAGGGAGAGTGAACTAAAAACACAAACATTCAGATCAAGACCAACGGCTGATCAGATGAGATCAAAGCAAAAAACTGAAGCTTTGACTTTATCAAAGACTGATTATTTAAATGATTTCTGGGTTGATGGAAACTATCACTACCTACCAATAAAACGCAATAAAAAAAAAACACTTAATCGCTTTTTTCTTTTTTTGCACTCAAAGCAATGTGGAACCTTCTCTCATTTCACAACTTCCTGGTAAACCCATAATACTGATGCACAGACTACTATCAGGAGACCCCGAGGAGAAGTTGTGGCTTTTAATTTTAGTTTAAATTAAAAAATAACGAATGGAAAACAAAAAAAACCAGTTGTGTGCAAAATGTGCAAGAAAGAGTTTGGCCACCTCAATGCTAAACATGTAGCAGCTAGCACGGACAGCTAGCAAGGACAATTGGACAGTGCTCGCTGCTACATGCTGTGAGCAGCCCCCGTTCTCAATGTGACGTTCTTTAGTTTCACTTTTGTTCCTCGTAGCCTCTTTTCCTTTGATTTACATTCAAACCTTGTGATTTTTCAGATTATATCAGTGGAAAGTGTAATAAATGTGCTTTTAGTCCATTTTCGGAAATTTATTTGTGGTTTTTTTTACCACGGCAGACGTCACCAACCTTCGCCGCCGTCAGATTAATTACGTCACCTAATGGAAGTGTGTCTGATTGTCAAAACAACGTGATCGCCTTTCCCTAACTCCTCTCCTAACACCTTTCCTTAACACTGTGACATCATCCACAGGGTTATGGAAAAGCGGATGGTAAAGGAGATAGGAGGAACTATTCGGACGCAGCCAAGCTCCGCAGAAGCATGTTAACGAGCCATCCATTTGATTCAGGTGTGTTGGAGCAGGGACACATCTAAAAGTCTCAGGAATCCGGCCCACGAGCACTGGAGTTGCCCGCCCCTGACCCAACTAATCAACTGCTACATAGAAAGACTGTTTCAAACTAAATTAATCAGCTTCTTCAGTCGCTCTGTTTATTTAATGCCACAGATATTCAAATTATTTTGCACTGTTCAGTTTCCACTTCTCTGGAATGTTCTGTACTAAGTTCTGTTTTTTTACTTTAATACACAAAAACACATTTGATTTACAAAGTTTATTTAAAAAAATAGGTAAAACCATGAAAATATCTCACTTAAATTTAAATTTGTGCTTTGTGAACAATGGAATCATATTATTTATTCATATTGCACATTATGGTAGCACTCAGTGATTAAAATAATAAACACTATTTTGTTGTTTAAGCTCATTTATTGTTGTCATTGATACCAAAATCAATACAAATTGGAAAAAGTTGCTTCTCACCACTTCCCACCACTAATATATACATATGTAGCAGCTCCAGCCATTTATTTTCAGATGTTATTTTTAGTATTTGGCCCTCTATGAAAACAGTTTGGATTCCCCGCTAATTAGACCAATCAATGGGATCGGACCAAGAAGAAAGAAGAAAGAAGAAGAAAGAAGAAAGAAGAAAGAAGAAAGAAGAAAGAAGAAAGAAGAAAGAAGAAAGAAGGAAGAAGGAAGAAGGAAGAAGAAGAAGAAGAAGAAGAAGAAGAAGAAGAAGAAGAAGAAGAAGCAGCACAGCTTGTTGTAGGGACTGACCTGCTGCTGAGGACGGGAGGTCAGGGTCATGTGGAGGTTGCTGACCCAGGGCAGCAGAGTACGGAGGTGGAGCAATGAACGCTGCTGATGCATCAAACGCAGGAGGATTTGGGTAAAAACCGTCTAGGCAACAGGAACAGAACTTCACACGTTAAACAAAAACAGTGAAAAACAGCCTCGTCAGTGAGTGACGACATCCTACCCGGGGCGGACGCGTCGGGGTAGGCGTAGCCTGGAGGAGGTCCTGCTGGGTACATCCCATTGGTGGAGGGTGGGGGGTAGGTGTAAGCCCCGTTAGCCATGTAGGGACATCCACCGAAGCCTGCAGTCACAGGCTGACCCCTGGAAGCTAACGGTGAAATGGTCAGTGTGGTAGCAACCATCGTACCATTCCATGATCAGTGCTGCCTTGCTCGTCGTACCCTGAGCTGCCACCTGTAGCATGTACTGGCCAAACTCTATGGCTCCACCTGCAGCAAACACCAGCTTAAACGTAGCGCTGCCCTCCCAGCCACCTGCCACAGATAGTACGAACCACGATTAGCATTAGGTGTTAATGCACATGCACACACTAGAGCTGGGCAATATGGACCAAAACTCATACCTCCATATTTTTTCTCAGAATAGCGATATATGATATAAATCTCAATGATTTCATTTCAAATAAAGTCTGACCAGAAAGACAATTCTGGGTTAAATTTGATGATCTAAATTAAATGCCAAACAGCTGCACAATATGTGTCACTTTAGTCTTTTTTTTCTCTTCTCCAATAAGGGACAGCACGTGTGAGTGAGTTCTGTAGTGTGGCTTGTTTAGAGGAAGGTCTGGGTTAGAATGCATTCAAAAATCCATCTAACTGTGCTTTTTATGCTGTTCCGAGAAGTAGTGAAAGCAGTGACTCCTAAAACCTGTATTATGAAACTAAATAAGCTACATATATATATATATATATATATATCATTTTTTTATATCCCCAAAATAGAAAACTCGATTAATCTTAAATCTTGATAGATTCTGCTGCTGTTGTTATTATTCTAAATTATGGGGGTATTGCACAAAACCAGGATAGATGATAAAGCCCAGAAAAATAAAATCAGTTATCCTGGATAAACTTATCCCCAAGTCGGTTGAACGAAAGCCGGCTAAGTTTATCCTGGACAAGACACCATGGTGATTTAGCCTCTACAGCTAACCTGTAACCATGGTGATTTAGCCTCTACAGCTAACCTGTAACCATGGTGATTTAGCCTTGACAGCTAACCCGTTGCAGAGCAGGTTAAGAACCAGGATAAAGTTATCCCTGCCATGGTTTTTATACATGTTTCTTTACCCAAATATTATAAATACTGTTGACTTTTGGTTTTAATATTTTTTTTATTACAATAGTTTATATATAAAGACAAAAAGAACACATAAAAAGACAAAAGATACAAAATAATCTGACTTTACTCGTTATGACTGCAGTGTAACTAATAGATCATTTTTTAAGCGTGTCCTAAAAATAAGAAAATGATTACTGTACTGTTGGATCTGAAGAGTTTCACATTATTCTGACTTCACTTTTTAACTTTACAATAACTATTAATTTCATTTATTTTTCTGTCAGGCCTCTGGCTAGTTTGTAATACTAATCAATCCTGCTTATGGATTTGCTGTCAGAGGTTTGATTTAGATGGCTTATTGGATTTTTTTTTTTTTTTTCAATCATAGATGACAGATCCTTTCTTGAAATGTATCTATACGTACAGTATATGTAAGATTGCCTTGTAACATGCAGGATATCGGTTCATTGTAATGTTGGATCAGCTGTAAATGTCTCGCCTCCCATGCAGCAAATCCTGAGTGCGAATCTTAGCTTATACTTTTTTTTTTTTTGAAAAGTGATCAGCACCACCTCCTCTTACTGTAACTATAACAGTTGACTTTATTAATTCTACATGTTTGGGATATTCATGCATTAAGGCGGTCGGCTAGTGTCTACCAGCCTTTTTCTTTCAACGTTTTAGCAGCGCTGCTGTTCCTTTTTTCCGTATCATGTCTTTTATTTCTTCATCCTGCCGCAGAAGCATCAGTTGTAACTTGTTCACAGGTGTAAACGAAGTTGCGCGTCCGTAATCCATGCTTTCATCGGCGATTCTGTGATCGAATTCATGGTCTTGTTAAGAAAGCCGTGACCGCCCACTTATCTCAAACATCCCCAGTTTAGCCTCGTCTCTTTATCCTGCAACCAATTTATCCAAGATAGCGCAAATCAGACTTTAACTGCGCATTCTCCTTTATCCTGGATGCATTTATCCGACTTTTGTTAAATACCCCCCTGCTATTTTTATTTTTCTATTTTTATTTATGCATGTCTACATTTTGCACTATTATCCTATGTTAGTATTTATTTTTGTTTTTACTCTGCTCTTATACAGTTTTTTTTTGGTTGTTGTTGCTGCAAATGTGAATTTCCCCATTGGGGATAAATAAAGGTGTATTCTATTCTATATCACCCAGCTCTAGCACACACACACACACACACACACACAACTACCTCCTGGCTCCGCAGAGACGCTGCCTTTCACGTAATTAGCCCCTAAAACTGGCTGTTTGATCTCACAGCCTTTCATCAGATAAAAAGGCATCATGAAGGACTGCAGAGCATCTCGTCCTTTGGCCAGGAAGATCATCTGGTCGAAACAAAACAAACTCCTTTTATTTGAAACACACATGGTGAATGAAAAACTTTTCAAAGATCTAGCTTGGATTAAAGATCTCACCCTGTAAGGAGTCAGGTAGACGCTGCCCTTCTTGCTCTTCCTAAAGGCTTCAGGAAGACGCTCGACATCGCAGAAAACCAGCTCCACATTGTCATAGTTCATTAACACACTGGAGAACGTGAAGAAACAAGTTCTTTAATGAGACATAATGAAAATCTGCAACAAGGGCTATTTATTTATTAGTTTTTATTTATTATTATTTTAGCCTGTTTTAAACAGAACAAGGCCACAAACTGTCATAAATTAAAGCTACAGCAGTAAATGGATAAATTAGCATTTAGAGTTCCTTAATTTATTCAAAAATAGCTCAAATCCGCTGTTATAACCTTTGACTCAGCAGCTTAAAAACATCAGATCATTGTGCAACGATGCAGTTACTAAACAAGGCCCAGTAGTAGTACCAGAGTAACAGGATTACACTCAGAGTCACGTTGTTAGTGTCACTGTTACGACTCACACTGGGATGCTGTAATGGTTTTACCCTTATGCTGCCCTGTGTTCTGGAAGATTCTGGTCTAACTGAGGCACAGTTGTGTGGATAGTTAAGCAGATAATCAGTAAACATTAAAAAAAACAAACAAAAAAAAAGAAGATAAATGCCATTCAACCTAAACTACTACTTGAGAAGCTTATATTGGAGGACAAAAAAAATACTAAAAACTGACATTTATGTAAAGCACTTTTAGTGATTACGTATGTCGTTTTGTTCACAACACGATTCAAAACATTTGATGTTATGCTATTTAAACACTTTTTTATATTTTAAATCAAAAAATATAAATATTCTATAATATAAATTAGTAATTGAGGGATTCACTACAAAGATAACTTTTGGAAGTATGTATTGCTATAGAAAAGTAGGAGGTTTATTATTAAGCACTGTAATATAGGCTAGCATACATCTGCAGCTTGCTGAGAGAGGTGTGTGTGTGTGTGTGTGTGTACCAAGTCGACTAAATGAACTGTGCAGAGCATACTATATAGCACTGGAATATAGGCTACATATATATAGTTAAATCCTATTTTTATTTATTTATTATTGTTATTATCACTCACATTAGTTACAAAAGTTGCTCACTGAGGACACCTGCTGGTCAATATTTACATTTTTATTTATTTTATTTTTTTTAGGATATTAGACCCACTTTAGTCATTTTTAAAAAGCCCTTTGTGCAGTCACTCCTGTAGATTCTACGCAGCTTTCAGTTCATCCTGAATTACCATGACTACCTGTCAACATTGTGCAGTTCTGCAAAGCTGCATTTAAGACAATTTTATGAAATAATTCATGAACGGTATCATTGCAGTCCAAACGTAGCCGACGTCGCACACCTTTGAACCAAGCAGCAGCCATGTTGAAAGTCTCAGGTCATTCTGAGCCTGATTCTCAAAGATATTAGAGGAACAAACAGACAGAGATTACTTGCTTTTATAGATAGATAGATAGATAGATAGATAGATAGATAGATAGATCTCAATGCGTGTTTAATGGTGTTGCGCTTTAAAGTGTTGCCGAGCTAACCTGTGATGCTAGTTCACGAGCGTAAAAAATACTTTTAGTGCACTAAATTGAGAAAAGCACATTCATTGATGCCTTTACTATAGTTAAAATAATAAAATGACATCAGAGTTGTGAATAATTTCCACAGGTTTATCGACTTACTCTTGGCATTTCGTCTGAATTCCAACACAAATGTTAACAACGCAGCAGAGAAACAACCATTCTGTCCGCCTTTGGCACAGAAACACTTTTTTTTTTTTTTTTAGCACAACCTCGTACAACCCACAACCGTTACCTCTCACTGTTGTTGATGATGACTCCTCCGGACTCGGAGTGGTTCTGGTTCAGAGTCATAATCCAGTTAGTGAGTCACAGGTAGACTCAGTCCGTCAGTCTTCTTTCACTCCTTTTCTCCGCACTGACAAACACTTGTTATGATAATAACGGACTGTGATGCTACTCCTGCCGCACCTGCACTTCCGCCTTACGTAAACGTCATGACGTCACGTTTATTTTTATTTTTACTTTAATGAACGAAATTAAAATACTTTAGTTGTTAAAGTAACAACAGAATAGATATTTTGTTATCGAATGAAATTCATTAGTAAATAAGCATAAATTTTAAATAATTATAATTCTGTGCAAGTCTCAATATTAACATATTAAATTACACCAAACGACTATAAAAACGTACAAAATTACAGAAAAAAGACAACTACAATAGGTTAATCGGGATGACTATAAAAACACGCGCAAAATGGCACCAAGAATACCCAAAATGAGAACAGAAGTAGGCAAATTGGTGACAACAAAATGACTACAAAAATACACAAAATAATGAAAAAATATACAAAACAACAACAGCAAAAAGAGAACAGAAATGTCCAAAATGACAATAAATTACACAAACTGCCCACATGAAGACACAGAATGAGCAGATAAGAATGCAAAATTACAAAAGTACAAAAATACCTAAAATGACTTAAAAAAAAACACACAGAAAATAGGTAATACAAAACAAAAACACGAGTGACTCCAAAAATACACAAACTGACAACAAACACATAAAAACTCTTTGTTCTTTCCTGTATTAATAGTCATAAATAAAGTTGCTCATCTCTAGGATGGATGGACAACAACAACAACCAAAAGAGAACAAAAATGTACAAAATGACAGTAAATTACACAAAATGGCTACGCAAAGACACAAAATGACCAGATTAATATGCAAAATGACAAAAAGTTATGCAAAATGACAACAAAAATACACAAAGTAAGAACAGAAATATGCAAAATCACCAAAAGTTACGCAAAACAGCAACAGAAATATATACAATGACTTGAAAAACACACAAAACAAAAATAAACACACACAAAATAAGTCATGATATACAAAATATCTTTAAAAATACACAAAATAATAGAAAACAATATATAAATATATATATATATATATATATACAACAACAAATTAAATGAGAACAGAAATAAACAAAATGACAATACAAATTACAGAAAATGGCAGCAAAAATACACAAAATGAGGACAGAAATACGCAAATAGAAAAAAGTTACGCAAAACAGCAACAAAAATACATAAAATGACTCAAAAAACTCACAAAACAACACCAAACACACAGAAAATAAGTAGTGATACACAAAACAACAACAAAACACACACAATGAATCCAAAAATACACAAAATAATAACAAGAAAATTAAATAAACAAAATGACAACACAAATTGCACAAAATGGCCACACAATGGGCAGATATATATGCAAAATGACAAAAGGTTATGCAAAATGGCAACAAAAATACAAAAAATAAGAATGAAAATACGCAAACTGACTAAAAGTTACGCAAAATGGCAACAAAAATACATAAAATGACTCCAAAAACACACAAAATTACGAGAAACACCAAAACAACCCTTTGTTCATTCTTGTATTAATGCTCATATTTGTCATTATTTTAAATTGTGACATGAATGTTGATAATGTGGCCCTCAGATCAGACAACCACGTGTTTTAGGCCCGAGTTGTGATTGAAGTACATGGCTCATCTAGGATGGATGGATGGATGGATGGATGGATGGGTGATCCATCCATCCATCCATCCAGTACTCAGTGCACTGAGTAAATATAATAACTCAGTGCACTGACCACTTCAGTGTTGAAACCCGATGCTACCTGTTGGCAGAGCTAACAGACCACACACTATTGGACTGTCTTTTCTTTTGTTACTTACTTCATCACTTGTTAATGGGAGATCATCACATCAACAAATCATCTGAATGAACCCATAACCAAGCCATGTGTGTGGACCATGATCTGTGCACACACACACACACATGACAGGTGGTCACACAGAGCCACTGGATGAAGAAAAACTCATCATCATGTTACCACCTTCTACAGGAAGCGATGACTTCCTGCTTTTGTGCGATGTTATATCGAAACACACACACACACAGTTTCCCCATGTCAAACGCACTCATCCACCCCAGTGAACGGCCCGACATCAGGCTTTAACATCATCGTTATGTCAACTGAAGGAAAGTCCAACAATGGGGATCATTTACTACAAACACCTGAGCAGGTAAAAATGCAATCTACTGCACAATTATATTAAATTTCATTATCTTTCAGCTCTATGTTGGACAGCATAGACATTAGTCCAGTCATTGTGTAGTAAACGGGATAATGTTGTTTATTAATGCCTGACAAAATGTTTTATTTAATAGACTTTTACATGTTTGTGGCTTTTAATGTTGCTATAAATACATTCAAAGTGTGACGCACAGTCACCACAGGTTTATTTCTGCATGCTGTAAACATGATTCATCGTCTAAGATGTCTAGGTTTAAAACATGTAGACTCAAGAGCATGTGTCAAATGAAACAACCATAGCTGGCAAAAAAAAAAAAAAATATATAATTTACAGTGATTTTGAACTGTTAAACGATGTCATATAATAGTCTGTGGACTTTTGTAAGTGTTTTCGCTCGTAGGTAAAGTTTTGTTTGCATATCAATATTAAATTCCAGTTTAGAGGACTCTACTATAGTTACTTTTAAGATAGTTATGGCCTCTAAGTCAGTTTAGTTCCAGCAATAGAGGAAGCGCCTTAAAAGGACAGACCTTATCACACAAATGAAAAATAACTATTCATGTGCACTGGCAGTGGCAATAATTTGGCCTCTTTAATTCCTCTAAATGCTTCTTTCCCCTTTTACACTAACTTTATGCTTCTTTCAGAATCATGGTTTACCAAGAAGCCGAAAGGTAAAGCTTTGGTGACATCATCACCTAAACTTTTTTTATTTCATTATTCTTATTTACACAATATACACATTCTGTCTTTAGTCATTGTGCTATCACATTTCTCAGGATCACAGTGAATCCATTATTAGCACATACACACAAACTCATATACAAGAATACATACACATAGTAACATTTTTTGTGTCAGAAATGTATTTAGAGTCATTTCTCTTGACTTTTAGACTTTAAATACACGTTATGTCCCTTAATAAATGGACATCACAATTTTGGAGATTTCAGCCAATCACTGTTGGCGTAGTATTTTCACGTCACGACTCCTCTTCCGTATCTTCATCACGAGTACACCTTACGAGTACATTTTGTGTTACTACTAGTACCAGTAAAGGTCTGATTTTTTTTTTTACTAGTAGCGTATTTAATGTCGACTAGTACTACTAGTAACACAAAGTAGACTAGTACTAGTTACTAGTAGAGGATTTTGTAAGTTCCACTCACGCACTAGTGCGTCAAAAAGCTTTACTAGTAAAACGTTTTTTTGTCTACTAGTAGTACACGCAAAATATCTCACTAGTAGTACTAGTTGACTTTTTAGGCCGGGCTACCGGACTCAGATCGCCACTCACTTTGTTGTTGTTGTTGCTGTTGTTCTTCTTGTGTACACTAGTTAAAATCACTACTCCTCTGTTATTCATGAACGGATCGGGCTGAAATTTGGTCGTTATATTTTATGGATGTGTACGCATCGAGGCTCAAAGCCCGATTTTCAATTTGGGGCCCCAAAAGAGAAAAAAAATGAAAGTCGATTTTTCATTGATTTCCGAATCAAATATTATATAGAAATAGGGCCCATTACCCCGTATGTGTCACGGGACGCCAGGGGGACTCCGGCCCCATTTTTCAAATGACTACTCCGTTAGTTCTTGTTAGATCGGAATGCAGTTTGGTATGAATACTCCATGAATGAATATGATAAGATGCTCGGAGCTCTTTTTTTTAAATGGGCCCCTGGGGCCCATCCTCCATTTCTGGTCATTTCCAAGTTTATGGGAACATAGTCTTGTGATATATTGTTTCAAAGGTAATTCAACGTAGATTACGATTATGCCTAGCACAATTAAATTAGGGGCCCTTTTTGTCAGCAATTTCAATTAAAGTTGTTTTCTCTTTGTGAGTCAAATATTACGACAGTTGGTGGCATCGAGTCATTGGCACATACCAATATATTAATGGGGCCATTTACTCCGTATGTGCCATGGGGCGCCCCATTTTTTTACTCGGTGGAACCGAGTCCTTTCCATGAGTTCTCGGAAACGTGGTATGTGCTATTTGACGCGGAGACATGCCGCGGGCCCGGCCATAGTTCATCCAAACTTGTTTAGTAGAAAATGAAGTAGGAGGGATTATAACTAAATCCAGCTCCCTGATTGGTTGTAGTATTTACCCTTGAACTAGCTTTCCTTGCCCCATTATTAGCATATAATGCTTACTAATGACATGATTTGCTTAGTACTCGTGACACTTTATACTTCACTAGTAAAGTCCAAAAATGAGCAATAGTAGATCGTAATTATGGTTAATATAAAATCTGTGCTCAAATGGCTTTCATAAACTTCCTTGGGTAATTAATGTCAAACATGTGGACATGTGGACCTCCATAAGTGTGTGTTTAAAGTGCTTTTTACTGCATATGTAGCTTAGGTTCAGTTGCAGTTCGTTGCCATCAGTAGAAAACCACATTGGGAATAAAGTGCATTAGGCTCAAGTGCAAAGTAAACATTTAAATAGACACACAATACACATGTGAAACATAGGCAAGTCCTGTAATAATCTATACTTTATTCAGAGACTCAAATTAAGCTAACCTGAAATCAAACCACAGTCTTTGACATAGGGACAGAGTGTTGCTAAACTCTGCACTACTAGTTAGCACCAAAGGTTCTCACTGTCTAAAGTTGACTTAACTATGGTTATCTGGTTGGTATTATATATATTATATATTTTTTTTCTGTTTGACTCACAAGCTTTCACCGGTCCGTAAACTGGCGCAGACGAGAAAACTCAAAGATCGAAGGGTAAGTAAAGCTAATACACCTTTTCGCGGTGACATCAGCATCCGGCCGCCGCCATTTTAAGAGGGGTATGCTTTTGCTTGACAACCGCAATTTACTCTATTTACCGCGGACAACACAAAGGTTTTACTCAATGTCTTGCAAATATTTCAGCAGATTAGAGCCAAAGGCCAAGCACCGATATGAAGAAAAGTTGCATCTGGTTGGTTTACACGACTTCTCAGTTTTTTTTTTTTAATGCCGGAACGTCTGTTTACATTCATCCATCTCTCTTCTTAGTTGTTTCCGGGTTTGTTCCTGCTGTTGGCACTAATCTTGCAAGAACTGCCACTCAGGCCATTTCAGGTGGCAGTTCTCGCAAGGCTAGTGACGGCATTCAGTTTAGTAAGGCAGAGGAATGTTTTTATTTATTTATCTTTGAATAATTATTATTACATTAAAATACAGAATATTTACGGAAAAATACTAATACGGGACGATGGCGGGAAAGAGGGGTAAAATACGGGAGTTTTCCAGCCAAAATGGGATACTTAACAGATATGTTTATTCCCGCTTTCTTTTTCTCCTTCTCATGGCCCGACCCAGCTGCCCGGCCCACCGGCGGCCTGGCACACCGGAGAAATCCCTGCTGTCCCCGTATGCCAGTCCACCCTTGCCTGTTACAATGCGTTAAGATTAATGGCACGACTCGCGCGAATGCCAACAACCGACACCCTCTGTTCAGAACTCTATTCCGATTCGTTAAGTGGTGTTAAGAGTGTCAAGAATTACGGCAAACATTATATTCATAAAGCATCATAGATAGATGTAAACCCGGCATGAAAGCCCTCTAGTTAGGCCTAGCCCTAGCTAACTAGCCATGGACATTTCAGTCATTACTGAATAATTTACAATTTAAATGTAGGCTAATTCATAATCGATGTCAGAAAATCAGTCAGAAAGAAGTTAGATCCCCAAAATACACAACCTACCATTAACGAAATGTCTACTGCAAACATACGACCACTTTGATTTTGGGCTCCATGTAGTTCCGTCGTCGTTGGTTTGCCTCAGTTCTTGGATCCATAATTTCCATTTCTGGCCTTTTTCTGTAGGTATTCTGTAAAATGATATCTTTTCGTTCAGCCAGGCGTGGTTATGACAGCCAAATACTACGCAGGATTTGGGCATTCTACAATAAAAATCTGTCAGACTGCAAGATCTCCATTGTGTTGTCAGCGGTCAATGGCGGTTGTCAAGCAAAAGCATACCCCTCTTAAAATGGCGGTGTGTGCTGATAGGTTAAGTGCTGACGTCACGCGAAAAGATAGAATGTAGCTAACAGAGCAAATAGGTATAATTACAGCACAGAGAAATAATAATAAAACCATCCTGTGCAGAATGTTAAAGAAGATGAAAATCCAGAGGAAAAAGCACAAAGACACAAAGAACAGGAGGTAACTTCATTTATTTCCACCTCATTAATCAATCAGTTTTATTCATTAATTAGTGTAACTTGTGTTCAAAGCTAAAGCCTCTGTACAGAGAGCTGCTGTACACCATCATGCACACCATGGGTCGACCTTCATCAGCTGAGGCTTTTACAGACAAACAGCTCCATCAGTTCATCAAAGAGGTAAACACCACACATTTAATTCATGAATGACTACAGACGGTGATTTCGAACGTTTCTCCAGGCTTTCACGATGTCAGAGTCAGAGCACAACAGTCTGATGGAGAGAGTCAAGAGCACAGAGGTAAGAAAGGTCAAATGGTCTGTGACTTACCAACACATTATCTCCCTATTCATGTGTTTTTCACAGCCAGGGTTGGGGTCAATTACATTTATCAGTTACAATCATGTCTTCAATTATTCATGTTCAATTACGATTACAGTGACCAGCATTTTTTTCCAATTACAATTAAATTGCAATATGTTTTTTATCCTCAGAAAGTCAACTCACTCACTAAAATTCAATTAATCACAATTACTGAGTTTAAAATGATTAACCTAATAAACGTTAACCTTCCTCTTGTGTTAGCTTTCTGTTAGCATAATGGCTCCTAAATCAGCTGTAAAATACACTAAAAACAAATATATATCATCTAAATTCTCTTCTATCTATTGGTTACCTTGTTAGGGTTCCTAACCAATGAAAATATAGGTTTTAATATTTTTAGTGTGGGCCTCAGAGCCTTATTTGTGTCAATTATACCCCTTCGTTTACATTTTTTGAAATGGTTTAATGTGGGAAAGCTTGATGTGAAACACATTTTAACAATTGTTTACTACATATGTATAGAACTGTACATAAAACTATAACAGGGTTCCCAAGTTATATAGTTCCCAACTATATAATTTTCATGGTAATTCTAATTACAAAGTCAATTATCTATACTCAATTATAGTTTCATTACAATTACAAGACCAATGTATTTTTAAATTACAATTATAATTACGTAATAATTGTAATTCATTATCAATTACACAATTACAATTATAATTGACCTCAACCCTGGTCACAGCCATATTTGAGAATACAAAAAGTGAATTTTCTCCATTTCCTGACCAGCCCCCAGTTTACTGCCTCATGGTGACTGTGAAAGAAGCCAAAGAAATCCTGGGAAAGGACGTGAGTGGTGAGTGTCTGCTTTACCTCCACAACATGACAACACATATGAGCTTTTCTAACTATTCAATACCGTATTTCTATACTTGATTAAAAAGGTTACTTAATAAAAACAAATGAAAGTCCCAGCATTTGAACCAGTGATTCTATAGCTGGAGCCTGGCCAAGCCTACTCAGGGTGAAGTCAGACTAACACCACAAACACATAGCGGTCCATCATTAGACTTACCTTCAAAGGCAACCAACCAAACCCATGCAACTTCTGTATGAACAATGTAGAGTCTAATGAAAATGTGTTTTTGAATATTGGAAGCAAGGAAAACCTAGACACGCGTCAAGGGAAATGTTGAAAATCAGAAAGTTCATGTATTTTCAGCAGAAACTTTCTCCGCGAGTTTTCAAACAATTATGAAAGTATAATTAATCACAGCTGGAAACAAATATTATTGAAGAAACTCAATGGCATCAGTTTGGAAGAAAGAATGAGAATAAAAACCTGGCAAGAGCCAGATTGATGTGTAGCCCCTCCCTCTAACTCGAGTTCTCCACATCGATCTGAATCTGTGTCTGGCGAATCCTTTCGGAAGCAGGGAGGGACATGAACAGAATGCTTAAAGCTGATTGGGCGAAGCTCCTGTCCACCATGATTTGTTTTAGCTAATCATATGGTAACAAATGAAGATGTCGTTATCGGCATGCGCCGTAGAGACGCTGCTACAACAACAACAAGGCTCCGCTGGTGAAAACTTTCTTTTGGGATAGTAATGCTGTGGTCATTATGTCGTTGAGTGACTTTTGCTGTTTTTGCAACTCGAGTATGCGAGTTAAAGGCTCGTTAACCATCCTCCTGCGTCGACATCTTTCTAATTTGATTCAGAGCTATGCGAATAGCGATAGCCCAGCTAGTTCCTCTCCCCGCAGCTGCGCATGCGCCAGTTTTGCTTTGGCACTTCTGCCTTCGTCACAACCGGATATCTCGCCCTAAACCACAACACTGCCTTATGATTGGTTCTATAGAACCAATCATAATGGTCAGATTTGAAAGGCAAAGGCGGGAACAGCAGAAGATGTATTCTCCTGGTGTTTGTGAACACCAGGAGAATCCATCTTGTGGGCAAGGTTATGAGAATAAACCTATAGCTATAAACCCTTCTCTGTATGGTCATCCAAACCTTACTTGCAGACCAGGGCCACATAAAAGAGACTCTTTCAACTCTCTTAATGGGTAAATTTCTAAGTACTGATTTTATAGTTACCCACAACTAGGACCCTCTCTTCCATATGTCTTCCAACCTATCAATGTTTCACTGTCTGCAGAACCCTTTGGTTGTCCACACTAGAACAAGCAGTTTTGGAACCAACTTTGGGAGTTTCATTGAGAGAAGTTGTCCAACCCGAACCCTAATCCTCACTCTTTGACTCACAACATCGGTAAATAAGTCTAGTCAACCCCAATAGTATCTTTTATCCAAAATAAGTCACAGTCACACTATTGAAAGTAAGGGTTCCTAGACGTTCTGGTTCCCTACTTATCCTCCATATATTGGGGATACCAAGTTATTTCCAGGCAAGCAGGCAGGTCTTCAGACAACATCCCATCCTGATACACCTCTAAAGGAAGGCGGTCAGGCGAATCCTAACCAGACGCCTTGGTATACATTCTCTACAGGCTTCAGTGACCCATACTGTCTCCTCACCATTCTGGAAAATGAGCAGGAGAGTCGGACGCGTCAGAACAAAGCGAAGATCTCTAAATCAGTAGTAAGAGACGCAACATCACGTGACAAAATCTACGAAACGGATATAAAGAAACAGACTCTGAACCCCATCTGGAACCAAAGCTACACACTGTGAGTCAAAGTTTATGATTTGTTCCACTGAATCATTATTTAATCTTTAACACTTTTTTTTGTAGTGAGTTTGAAGACATCAGCGCTACTTTTCACCTTGAAATGTGGTGAGTGAACTGCTTTGCCTGCTTTTGAAATATATTAAGATACAAATCTAACTATTACCAAAATCAGTGATGGTCAGTTAGAGCAGGGGTTCTCAACCTTGGGGTCAGGAGACATTGGGGGGGGGGGTTGCCAGACGCCTCAGGAATCAGATTTTTTGTAATAATTTGAGCCCATTTTTGCCAATCTTTACGCTATTTCTGCAACTACATCAAACTTGCCATATCTTAACCTATTTTCATCACTTTTTCACATTTTTTGCTCCTTTTAATGCATTTTTGCTATATTACTCCCATTCCTGACACTTCTCCATCAAATTTCATTTGTTTTCCACTTTCAAGGCATTTTTTTTTGGCACTTATAAACCCTTTCTGCCACTTTTCCCACCTAATATCACATATGTTGACCCATTATTGTCACTGATATCCTCTTTTCACCATTATTCATGCATATTTTTGACAATTTAACCACATTCACGATTTGTCATGCCCATTATTTCCCAGTTTGTCAACACTTTAGTTTGGGGAACACTTATTAATCTTTAATTAGTTTCTTATTAGCTTGCAAATTAGTAGCATATTGACTTATTATACAACCAGTAAGCCATTAACTAAGAGTTTTCCTTCAATAACCTCAGAAATATTACTAATTAGTAGTAAGTAAGGAAGTTGTTGTATATGAATTACAATCCTAATAGGGTTTGGGTTAACGTTAACTCTAACCCTAACTCTGTTTTGACTGTGACACTGCCTGCCATTAAGTGTATAATAAGGCATTAATAAGAATAAGGCATTAATAAGTATTTAATAAGACATGAATAAGTACTAAATGATGACTATTTAAGAGCCAGTATATTACTAATGCTAATAAACAACTCAGTAATGGTTAATAGGTGTTCCCTAAACTAAAATGTTACCACCAGGGTAAACTAATTGTTCCAATATTGATACTTCAAACCCTTTTTTACCACTTTTTCTGCATGTTTTTGTCCACTCTAAATTGCAAATTCTAATCAATTTCTGTGGTTTTTAAAATCCCCATTTCACCAACTTTTCCAGTATTTTTTTTTGTCACTTTTAACCCGTATTTATTTCTGATTAAAACAAGGATTTATGTCTTTAAGATGACTATATACGAATGCACAAATAATAATAAACTTCCTGGATAACAGTGGATGTTATTCAGATCAATAAATAAATGTGGTTATCACAGATTCATAGAACAATGGACCATCGCTTTGTTGACTTCATGGATGAGCCCCAAAAAGCTCTCCCCTTTATTTCCCCTTATAGATGGTCCTGTCTCTACATGACTGTTCTTTAATGTTCATGTCTGTGTTCAACCACCTTCAGCTACAGTGGGGGTTCCCGGTCTCTGGCACCGTTGTTTTGGGGGTGAGGGGCTGAAAAGGTTGAGAACCACTGAGTTAGAAGATGAAATAAATGTGTTGTTTATTCACTATTTTTTAACATTTTAGTCATCTATGGCTGGATTAAAGAGACATGAGAACGCTTCCCAGACAAATGTGTTGCTTTCCCAATGTTTGTCAACCTTACCATGAATATGTTTGTGTTGTTAGTAGGGATGTAACGATTCACTCAACTCCTGATACGATTCGATTCACGATACTGGGTTCACGATACGATTCTCTCACGATTTATTTTACAAAATGGGACTGTAGACAAATTTTTTTTTGGGAAAAAAACTAGAAAATACTGTATTATTTTCCTTTTATTTTTCATTGTCAAAAGAATTCCTTGATAAACTGTTCAAAACAATGCAATTTAACTAAAAATAAATCTTAAATGAAATAAATAAAGGAATAATACAAATGAAAATGAAGCCTATTAATTTAAATTCTGGTTCTATAATAAACAATGCAAAACTGCATAATAGTTATTTTTCTTTTTAAAAGTGCAACTGAAAATGTATTTTGTGCCTTAACAATTGGACTTTAAAAAAAAAAAACAAAAAACGTGATTGCAATGATTTACGTCATATTTGTTTGGACCAGCAGAGGGCGCTGGTAACACAGTGGTCGGTTGGCATGCAGATATCTTGCAGTGAAGAAGAGAAGCTATGCTAGCAGACAGAGCTAATAGATATTACAGATATTCAAGTAATATTACAGATATTCTTTCGGTGCTAAAGGGGTAATGAATCATTTATTAACATATTTAAGAGTAGAAGGTGGCCAGAAAGAAAGTATTAGCAGACTCCGCCCGCCGCCTACACTTGTACTGCGATTCAATTTTCAGAAAATCGATGTCAGCCGTGATGCCTATGAATCGATTTTTAACTGCCTTACGATTAATCGTTAAATCCCTAGTTGTTAGCCTTGCTGATATGTAATTAATTTTAAAAAAATCACAGGGGACATTACCAGTGCCAAGAAATTGTACATTATTTTAAATTAAAAAATGGAGGGAAAAAAGTGAATACCAGCATTTCTTTGTGCAATAAGGTTTCATTTAAACAAATACTATTTTAATTATTGGTTTAAACTGGTAAAGATTTGGGAATTTAGGCTATTCTGTTGCTTTATGTGCACTTTGTAGTCCGTGGATGTCACTCACTAACGGAAATCCAGTCTGATTGTTTGTTTTTCTTCAAATTGCAGGGACAAGGATGAAGAAGTTTCGCTCTCTCAGAAATTAGAGGAGATCAAATCCAACTTTACCAGTTTAAAGAGGTAAAGCACTGAGTTATTCTCCCACTGCTGAGTAAACAAAGCTGACTCATGCTCCTGTTATTGCCTGTTTAGGATGCTTAAGGATGCGAAAAAGGAAAAAGGCACAGATGACTTTTTGGGAAACGTTATCTTGAATCTGCAGGTAGAGATGCTCTTATTTCCCCTATAGTTTTTCAACATTTTTTTTTTTTTTTTTTAGTTAATATAATATAATTTGTATTGCCATCCCAGGACCTCCACTGTGCTGAAGACAACTGGTACAACTTAGAACCCAGAACAGAGACGTACCCAGACCGTGGGAAGTGTCACCTCAACCTCAAGTTCATCCACAAAACTGTAAAACATTCTTAGTGTGCTTACACTAGTTTATATTGATATTATTTGTCCTCAAATATATGCTGGACTGTAATATGGAATCAAGTGTGTGGAAAATGATATTCCAAGAACAATTTTAAAGTCGCATCATTGAAAATTGATTACAATTATAGCATAATTAGAATTAGAATTTATAAAATCGTAATCAATTTGTAATTGAGTTTAGATAATTAACTTTGTAATTGTAATTGCAATAAAAATTATATAAAAATTGTCAATTATAATTTAACCAAAACTGGGGAACCATGTTACATTTCTACAGTATGTAGTTAACAATTAATAAAATATGTTTCATGTCAAGCTTTCCCAAATTTTCCCATTTAAAAAAAAGGGGGTATGCTGACACAAAAAAGGCTCAGAGATTAAAATATTAAAACCTATATTTGCATTGATTAGGAACAAGGTAACCAATAGATAGGAAATAAATTAGATAGATATTTGTTTTTAGTGTATTTTACAGCTGATTTAGGACCTGTTATCATAAGAGATGCTAACAGAAAGCTAACAAGAAGGTTTTATTTTATTTCAGGCTGAGTAATTGTAATTGTTCTTTAGTAATTCTAATTGACTTTCTAAGGATAAAAAAATAATCATAATTTAATTGTAGTTGGTAAAAAAAAAAATGCTGGTCACTGTAATCGCAATTGATTTGTAATTGAACATGGATAATTGAAAACGTAATTGTAACTGAAAAATGTAATTGACCCCAACGCTGATGTTAATATAATGTGTGATTTAATGTGTTTGTGCGACTGACAGAGAGACGAGACACTGAGCCCTGGTAGAGATGCTTATACAAACTACTGTGGGATTCTGCAGCAGTTTGTCCAGGCCTACATCTCCAAACAGGTAAAAATCACATACTTTACATCTTAAATCTAGTTCCTGATTTCTTTAGGTTTTTTTCTATTTTATTTATCTCTGAAATTCAAAGTCTTAAAACTACTTGAGATGTCCTTTTATGTTCAGGCCAATTTATGATGGTTTTCAAAGAAGTGATTTTTCAGCACTAATATGTTAAAAACAAGATTCTGAAATAACATTTTATAGGTTACAAAAGGATATTCTAGGATTCAAAATTCAAAATAAATCTGTAACTCAAGAATTCTATTATTCTTTCCTGGGTCGCTTAACCTGCATTTATGTGCCTAAAGAAATCTATTAAAAGCATCTGTCATTGTTTCTTTGTGCAAGTAAGGCTGCACTAAAATAATAAAACTCCCAATGCTCTAGAGCCTATAGGTTCCAAAAGTAGGGTACAGGTAAACCCAGGGATACGCACATTGTCATAGGGGGTACGTAAATGAAAATTAAATACACTGACAACATTGGAAAGTAGAATATAAATAGAGCAGTTAATGTTAATGCTAGGTTAATGCTAATGTTATTGCTAGGCTAATGTTATTGCTAGGCTAATGTTAATGCAAGGCTAATGCTAATGCTACGCTTATGCTATGTTATTGTTATTGCTAGGCCCTTGCTCTAATTTTGAGCGGCCTCCAAAGTAAAAACACAAAATGACTTAAAAAAAGCATAGAAAACTACAGAAATATACACGGGACAACATAAACACACAAAATGACTCCAAAAACACACAAAACGCCAACAAAATAAAATAAAAAAACAATATAGAAAGATTACAAAATGACAACAAAATCATAGAAAACTAGAAAAGCACTCGGAGAGCGCAGACCCCCTCCAAGCAGCTCAAGCTCAGCTAACACGCTCCGATCACGGTAACATGGTAAACCAGGATTACCATGACTGCCTATCAACATTGAGCTGTGTTACCATGGCTACCTGTCAACTATGAGCTGTTGACTCAGAGATAACCTATGACATCATTAACAAGAAGTTCCACAGTGTGGATGGGAGAAAAAAAAAAAAAAAAAAAAAAATATATATATATATATATATATATATATATTGGGAGCCAGAACATTACCAAAATGTAATCACCTGTTCCTTGTCCCATTTATCAATTTTCCTGAAAGTTTCATCCAAATTCGTTAAGAACTTTTCAAGTTATCTTGCTAACACACAGACAACCAAAGGGTAAAACATAAACTTACCGCTCTGCGCTTCGTGCGCAGCGACGCCGCTTCTGCGCTTCGCACTTGACGGAGGAAACAAATACACAAAAGTCTCCAAAATCACAAAAGAACAACAAAAATACACAAACGGTCTCATATCAAAAACAAAAAAAAAAACAAAAAAATCAATAAAAACACACAGGACTACAACAAACAGTGTAAAATGAGAGAAAAAGGCACAAAACAACCACAAAAAACAAGACAATAAATGACCAAAAACACATGAAATGACAACACAAACTCATTGTTCTCCCCTGTGTTAATGCTCAGATGTGCCATTGTTATAAATGCTGACATGAATGTTGATAATGTGGCCCTCGGATCAGAAAATCATATTTTTGTGGCCCTGCTGTTGTAAAGGTTGCCCATCTCTGCTCTAGAGGCAGACTATGGAATCACTACATCCAACCAGAGATTAAAACATGCTTTACTTTAATCTAACTCAACATACTGCCATACCCCTAACACCTGATGTTCTTCTCCAATGCTTGTTTCCTGATGTGTTCGGCTCAGAGTTCCGTGCCATGGAGAGGGGAGTTATGTGGTGAGGCTCAGGTGCTCCTTGAACTCTACGCGACACAGAATGACCTTTCACCTTTTCTTCAAGACCTGGCGTGAGCACCAATATTTTATCTATCCATCTAATTGTGATGGCCTGTAAATTCAAACCGTTGCTGGTTCTACCTCTGACAGAAAGTGGGTGGCTTACAGCAAGCTGTACCAGAGTTTGGAGGTGGACTCGTCCGTTCTGTTTCAGCAGCTCACCAGTATAGAATACCACTGGCATCAGCAGAAGCTGCCACATCAACAGGTTAGCTTAAATCCCTCTGACTGCTTATTTTAGCATAACTACCCCATGCATTCCATGTATTCATTGTAAAGCATTGTAATCCCACTATCTTTATACTGAACATTTTAGCCAGTCAGCAATCTGTTTTTAGGGCCACTGAAAAAACAAATCCAAACCAAGGTCCAATATAATAATCAAACAAAAATGAATGTATACTGTATATACATATACGCCTAGTGTCCATTGTGAGCTGGAGATAGGCACCGGCAGACCCCTCGCGACCCTGAAATAGGACAAAGCGGGTCTGAAAATGAATGGATGGATATATAGTGTATATATTAATTTATTTTTGTTTTTTTAAATGTTCTGAGAAAAAAGTCAGAATTCTGAATTGAAATGTTTTAAGGCTTTTGTCTTCAAACGTACTTATAAAAGTATCAAAACATAACTTTCACTCACCTTTTTCTCATGTAATAGAGAAATGGCTTCCTCTGGAATGTCTCGAACACGTAAAAAGCCACCTAAATATGTTACGCCAGCCTGCTGTATACTCTTGCCATGCCATAAATCTAAAGTGACACTCCCCGAATGTAAAAAACTGTATGAAAATCCATCATTCTGACTATGAAGTCAGAATTCTGACTTTAATTCTGTTTTCATCACATAATTCTGACTTTAAATGTTGGACCTTGTTTGTTTTTTCAGTGGCCCTAACCCTCTTTTGTAGTTTTTAAAGCCATAACTCTACATTTTCTTCTTTGTAAGTGTATTTATTTACTTATTTATTCAGTTATTTGATTGGGACAGTGCATGTTAATGAACAAACATGTAATGCATGCACGTAAACACGGCAGATTGTAGCCAGGCATCATCAAGTCTAATCCGCTGCTTGACTTTACCAAATGTCCTTTCAGCAGTATCACTAAAAACAAGAAGTGCGATGACGTAAATACACATAATAGCTTCAGCATGCTAACATTTGCATTACCAAGAAGCTTAATCATAGATTTAGTCGTCCTTCCTGTGCTTTAGTTTTAGTCAGGTGAAAAAAGTAGTCATAAACATAACAGCTACAACATAATACATTTGGTATGTAAGATAAAAATAATTAAAAATTTTGAACAAAATATATATTTTTTTAATTCTTTGTAAATAATTTTCTTTTCATCCACTGAGCCTTGTTTTTGCAGTAGACCATATGCATTGTATGATCACCTCAAAGTGCTAGAAAATGTGACGTAAACCAACAGATCTCATTGGTCAAAAATGTGTTTGAACATGTCACTGCCAAACTTGTTGACGTTTCTAGATTAAATTAAAAAAAATAAATAAATAAAAATAAAAGCTTATCATAGGGTTGGTTTGTGTGATTTGGGTTGAGAAAAGGTTTTAAACTCTGTTTCCAGAAACAGGAACTTGGAGACTCCCTTCATGGTTTCCTGCAGTACGGACTATCCCTGGTGGCCAAATACAGAGACATATTCCCTCCAACTCACACTGCGACTCCTCGATTACACACACTGCTCAGGTACACCAAGATTCAACCTTTCAAACCAAGCAGTTGTGAGGAAATACAAGGATTCTTATGAAATAAGTCACAAATGTCATTCTTTGCAGGATTTTGGTCCAAATCTGTAAAACTCAGGCTTTTCAGAAACTGAACCCAGCTCAGTTTGAGCTTCACGATGAGGTCACTGATGCTGTGCAGGTCAGTCATCCTGCTCCACGGTTACAGTAAACAATATCATCCTTTTTCAGTGTTTAAAACAGGACTTTTACATTAGACAGGTACACAGGAATGGTTCACCATCAAAAAAGGTTTACACCAGCCCATGACTAAGGTAAAGTAATACATGTCATTGGTTCACTTAGTGGTGAATTATTCTGACATGGTGGAATATATTTGATATCTAGGACAAGGCGGAAATTGGGAGCGCCCTCCTCAGGCTGATTGGAGAAGTACAGGAAGACATGAAGCACAACAAAGATGTCTGGAACAGAGTATTTGTTAGGTGAGGAATAAAGGAAACCATCTAAAAAATATATAACATACAATAATAAATCACCCATGCAACTTGTATGTACCGCAAAACCTTTCATGTATATATGTATTTGTGCACTGTGCTACAGAGCAACCAAGGAACATTAACAGACTCATTAAGAGTCATTAGCACTTAAATAACATTATTACATGATTTTATAATACCAATACCTGCAACATCTGCTGTCATAGTGTCCATTTTCACACACACAAACCTGTAGTAAATCAATCTCTAAGTGTTTAGCCTCAACACAAACCTTTAGTGAATTAGGCCATTAAAGGTGCAGTCCGCAATGTTGGAAAGCTAGTATGATTTGATCTACCAAGACCTCCTCTAAGCTCCACCCCCTCCTGTACCTGTAAGCTCAATGTTGGGGCTCCGTCCAAAGCCACGCCCCCACAAGCTTGAACGTGCATCCTTTTCCCAAACCGATACAATACCGATACTTTTATACCACAAACACAAACAACTATGAAGCAAAAGTCAATGAAATGGAAGACCGATTTTATTTAATTTTATGCTTTTGACAACAAAAGTTTAAATATTAGATTAAAAATTATTTTAAATATAACTGTAAAACTGACATTTCAAAAATGCCCCCTCGGCCAATCACAAACAATACAACACGAATGACAGGCCACCATTCAAAGCCATTGGATGCGATGGTATCGGTTCCTGGTATATGATATGGTATATTGGTGCGGTATTGGACCAATACCAGTATCGTATTGGTGCAGCCCTCGTTTTTTCCATTCAAATGGAATGGCAGGGATTGGTCAGAGTTTTTACAGAACTACAGCTGCTACAGAAGTCTGACTCTTTTCATTTCTTTATCTGAATACATAATAAATGACAACTCTAAGGATGTAATGGCAATTTCACCCATAATAACAAAAAGTCTATCTGAACAGGACCCTACCTTTAATGTTTAGGTTTAATGTAACTGTACAAACCTGACAGCTGATGGTTGGGGGTGGAGCTTTGATTCTATGAGATTCACTAAAACATGGAAATCTAAATAATATGGTGCCATCGTGTTTTCCCCTCCCACACAGTGCTGTCCAAGTTGACGTGTTCACTGTCATCTATCAGAAGTTTGATTCCCTGGTAAGTGGCAAGTCACATGAGTCAATCTAAACTCCTTTCTTCCTATTGGTTCTGTCTTCTTCTGATGATGGTTCTTTTTGTTCTCCTCCTCATCAGCTTGCTACAGAGGTTAGAGGAACCCTATCCTTGTTTAAGGGTTGCATGGATCAGTCTTTGGCCAGCAGTCTCTTTCCTATCTACCTTAGCTTACAGGCCATCCACAAAGACAAGGCCTTCCTACAGAAAAGGTCAGCAATGTCATCGTTCACTGTAGTACAACACAGGAGTATTAAACAGGACATTTAATATTGATAAGTAATAATAATAATCATTATGAATCAAATCAAAACCTTTGTGTTACTGTCACTCTGATAGAAAGCTGAATAAAAAATAATTGAAGTCTGAAAAACATTTTCAATTCATTAAGAAACACTGCTATACTGTAACTTAAAGCTGTAGTATGTAAGTTTTGTTTTTTGCTTCGTTTGATGAAAAACTCATACTAACCTTGAGTATATTGTAATCCAAAGTGTTCTGAGGGCACACTGGACCTCTGCTCCTTCTCTTGGCTCTGTATATGAAGTTTAGAAATCCAGGAGCGTTACGCTCCTTTTCAGCCAATCAGAGCTCTTTTTAAAAACAGAGTGCTCCATGAGCTGTTTTGGGGCATTACTATTGGCTGCCTGACTAAAATCAATGAGCGTTCACGTCCTATTGAAAGTAAAAGTGCAATGGCGGATATTCCAGTAGGAGAAGTCTCCATTGCAGCATTAGGGACACCGGCTACACGGTAAAGCAAGCGGAAAATGGAAGACCGACGTTGTGAAGCAACAATCTAAAGTCACAAACATACTCAGGCGGAACAGACTACACGGAGGTCCATGCGGACTCAAATCGGACAATTACGCCACATACTAGTGTCAGAGGGAGAGTAAAAACAGAGGGAATAAATTGCATGTAAACCTAAGAGAAGCTTATCCAAGGTGGAGAGAACATGCACATTAATTTGCAGTCTGGATGTGCAGTGGTGTGGATGTGCTCTGACCTGCAGGTGGGATCACTGTGGCCACCTGTGAGCTTTGTGGCCACAATGAGCTCACAGTATTGGCCGCTTTTGAGGAGGACAGTAACTAGATAGTGAGATGTACACTCATGTCAGAGTCTCTAAAACATCAGGAAACTCTCCGATAACACGAGATAAAGTCCCTACATTTGTCACTAGTTGAAAAAAAAGTTGCAAAGAGCTCCCCAGTGCGCGATCACGAGATTGGTTGATTCCAAACAAGTCTCACGTTTCTACATACTGCAGCTTTAGGCTTTATATTCATGAATTGATGCATATCATGTTCAGAGTTGTGTGGTGTTTCATACTAGCAGGGCAATGACTCCAATCAACCACAGATAATGCTTTTCAGTTTGCACCTACAAAATAAGGCCCCAGACGCTCCAATAACTTATTTTGGACTCTAGAAAAAAAAAATAGAGTACCTGCAAAATATGCAAACTCTGCATATCTCTAACCTTAGCTCATCACCATATATGGAATTACCTTGCTCTAGATATAGTTGGAGAAAAAGACAACCTATAAATCAGTGAAACAGGGAGCTTGTTGTTTGACCCCCAAGTTTGAATATATCTCAAAGATACACTGACTACCATAGCTGAAAATAGTATAAACGTTATAATATCGAGATGTTAAATACTTTGATACACTTCAGTTTCAAAAAGTCTCAGATGTTAGAAGATCTGAGAAACAAACTAGTGCCGAAACCAGAGAAGCAGCGTCAGAGTTAAATGAAGGCTTAAGCTGAACAAAGTGGTTTTGCTGTAAAGTTTCCCACTTATAGATTTTAAGTTGTTGAATGTTTTCTGTTGCACTTCTTGATCATGTAAAGCACGTTGAGTTGCCTTGTGACTATGCCTTATGAAATGTGCTTTACAAATACATTTGCCTTGCCTTGCCTTATTGTGTCTCTGTTTACCATGTTGTTTAAAACTGTGTTCCAGAGGATACCTCGAGCTCACAAACCTCCACGAAGAGTTCAGAGATGCTCTTCCTTACTGGCTCAACCAGGCCTTCAGCACCACACAGGACCGAGTGGAGAGGGCAGTGCAGGTGGACCAGGTAGGAGGCATTTTATCACCACGTTGCGTCGCCATGTTGGGTGACATGTTTGAAACTCTCTGATGTTCCCCAGCTGCAGCCGCTTCAGTGCGGTGCCGTTCCCGTCAAACACAGTTCTTCAGCAGTGGACCTGGTGGCCTGCGTTCAGCCCATCTGCAGACTGTGGGAGCAGCTGTCCTGGCCTGACCCAGAGGAGGCCTTCCTACTGATGGTCAAACTCACAGAGGTCAGCTCAGCACTTCTGCTCACCTGCTGGGTGGACAATAACAAATACATGCAGCTTTATGCCACACGGTCCTTTTGAGACAATCCCTATTTTTTCTATTTTATCTAATTGTACGTAGTAAATAAATAAATGGGCCTAATTAAAACAAAAGAACTAAATATTCAAATAAACATGTCTTCATTTCCTTTACAAGGAAAAAAAAATGAATGCAAGAGAACTCATGAATAAACTCATGCATGAATGTAAGTGAGAAAAGTATATGAAATCAGCGGAGATAGATAGATAGATAGATAGATAGATAGATAGATAGATAGATAGATAGATAGATAGATAGATAGATAGATAGATAGATAGATAGATAGATAGATAGATAGATAGATAGATAGATAGATAGATAGATAGATAGATAGATAGATAGATAGATGGATGGATAGATAGATAGATAGATAGATGGATAGATAGATAGATAGATAGATAGATAGATAGATAGATAGATAGATAGATAGATAGATAGATAGATAGATAGATAGATAGATAGATTTTAAAAAAAGAATACAGGAGAATGAACTGCTGCTGAAGCTGCGTTGCCAGATTGGGTTTAGACTTTCCAATGGAGGCAACAATTTGGTGGATTTTTTTTGTACAGTTTATGGGTAGAACTACTAGCTTCATCTGGCTACGTGTTAATAATCAGAAGATAGAAGCTGCTCACTCATTAATTTATTAAATAGATTATTTAGCACTCCGTTAGTTTGAAGTTAGTTTAAAGTGTTTGAAATGATAAATGAGGACTTTATTTATTTTTTTATAGCGTTGGTAGCACAGGCTACATTACCTTAGCTAACGTCAGTAAGCTCTTACTTATTAATGTGTGCTGATGTCACTGAAGATGTTTGGGTTTTTGTTGTTGTTGTTTTGTAGGAAAAAAAAGTATTGAATCTTAAATGATGAGATTTTATCACCACAGAGGTTGTACCAGAGACACTGACTTTAGCTGAGCTGTATGAAATTCTACAGTAAAACTAAAATATTTAAGTACATAATAGTTGGATCATTAATAGGGATGTAACGATTCACTCAACTCTTGATACAATTCAATTCACAATACTGGGTTCATGGTATGATTCTCTCACGATGTATTTTACAAAATGAGACTGTAGACAAATGTCACAAAATGTATTTTTCTTCGAAAAAATACAATAAAAATAAAAATACTGTACTATTTTCTTTTGTCTTTCATTGTCAAAATAATCCCTATGCAAAACAATGCAATTTAATTAAAAGTAATCCTGAATGAAATTTTAAAAAAAAGGACAAATGAAGAAGAAGCCTTTACTGGCTTTACAGTAAACTATGCAAAACTGAATAATATAATAGTTCCTTTCCTTTTTAAAAGTGCAACTGAAAATGTATTTTGTGCCTTAACAATTGGACTTGGACTTTAAGGGATGGCCTTACCAACCCTTAATGACTACTATCTAGCAGCACAGATAAGGCCACTGATGCTCTGGTGCAACCAAGAATATGTGGCAAAATGGAAAACCATGGAACTGTCATTGTTAGATACAACGTTACAGAGTCTCCTAGGATGTCCATTGGTTGCTAAGCAACATGATACCCAGAGCCAATGGACTAGATTTTCATTTGACACTTGGGCCAGCCTAGTAAAACAATTTAATATGCAGAACGAAATCCGGGTATTAATATGGCCTATTTACGACCCAGAACTTAGAACTTAGCAACAGGGAGTCACTACATTTTGTCTTCTGCACAATGATTTAGAATTCCCAGATTTTAAATCCATGTCTGAGCGATATGACCTTACCCGACAGGATTTTTATAGGTACGTTCAACTCAGACATTATTATAACAAGAATGTTAAGGGATTTTTACCTACAAATATGACAGGTATCACACAAATGTTCATTAGGGCCTATGAAACAAAAGTGTTTAAAAAGATTATTGGAGAACTGTACAGATATATAAATGATTTAAGAGGCCATTCAACAAATTATGTGAAGGAAAAATGGGAAAAGGAATCGGGAATTTCCATCGGTCAGGAGGACTGGATGAATATGATCAAGACTCAAATCTCAACTTCAGCTTCACAATGGTGGAGAGATTTCCTATGGAAAAACCTGATCAGATTCTTTATAACTCCAAAACAAAAATCTAGACAAGCCAATGCACAGTCTAACTGCTGGAGAGAATGTGGCAACAATATGGCAGACCACACACATATATTTTGGGAGTGCCCAGTTATCAGACCCTTTTGGGATGACGTTCATAATATAGTTAATTTTGTGGGAAAACAATTTTGTATATACTTTCATGACTTTTTACCTGGGAAAAATAGACTTGGAACTACCCAAAAAGGATAGATACCTTCTGCAGATTATTATGGCTGCCAGCAAAAAGGCAATAACAAGGCGTTGGCTTTGTAAGGAACCACCCACCTTTAATCAGTGGATAGAAATTGTTAAAAATATACAGCATATGGAACAAATGACTTACAGTCTAAGGCTGAAGAGGGACATATGTGAGGCTCTCTGGGCACCATGGGAAACGTTCCTCAAACAAAGAGGTGATAACCAAACTTCAACTCTTTGTTCTCTATGCGGATTATGTAAACGATCTGAGGTTGCTTGCGGTGCACATGATCCGGCTTTGTCTGGTTCTGTTTTGGTGATATGGAAATGTCCGCCCTACCTGTTTCTAGCTGATCTAACTCTTCTTTCTTTGGCTTTTTCAGGATGTGTGTAAGATTGTAGTGAACTACTGTCACGCTCTAAAGGAAAGAGTCCGGGTGCTGTCAGAGAACTCAGACCACGGCAGGGCTATCAACATGGTGAGTGAACATATTCTCTGATGCTCCCTGACACAGAGGAGTCTAACACGTTTCTCCAGCTGTGTGTGGTGGTGAATGATCTGGAACACCTGAGGACGGTGCTGAGCCGGATCCCCACACAGCTGAACTGGAAAGGACTTCAAGATCGGACTCAGAGCATCATCGGGGAGAACCAGTTCAACAACACTCTGCCAGCACAGCTTCAGCAGGCCAAGAGCCTCCTCGGAAGGGAGATCCGATCTGCTCTGGATACTCTTGGCAAGCAGGTACGGAAATAAGAAAGCTGTCATTGTTGTGCTTTATTAGTGAGGATGCAGAACGCAATTCTCACTAGTGTTTTCTTCGGTCTGTCGTTAACTCCTCCTACACCATTTGTCCAATTTTGACAAATAAGCTATCCAAACGTTCAGAAACTTCACGAGATTTATGCAATCGCTTTTGTGATTTGTGACTTTTAAACTTTCTGAGTTCTGAGTATTTTTTTCTGTGAAACTGCATTAACTTTGTGACAGCTGGTTGGAGCTTGCAAACAAATGACAAACTTTAAGATGTTCAGCTAATACGTTGAACCCATTTCAACCTTTTTCAACCCATTTCAACCTTTCTCAACCCATTTCAACCTTTTTGCTAATGTTAAGCTAATAACAAAAGTGTTGTCCTGCTTTTCAGCTCAACACAGACATTGAGACCCATGTCAGAAGTATGTCAACCAGACAAAGGCTTCCTTCCAAGTCCTCAGAGGATGTAAGTCCATCACTCATTAAGTTTCTGGACATTTGATGCCTTTTTTTTTGGTTCTCTACATAAGGAGCATTTTCCCTGTTTCTAGGCTGCTGCGCCTCTCATGCGTTACCTTGAACAAGAGCTGCATTATATGAATGAAGTCCTGGTTCAAGAGAACTTTAGCAGGTAAGTTGCTGACTTGGCATAAATTCAGTCTGGACACGCACACCTTCTATTCTCAGTGAACAAAAGGCCAGAATGAATTATATTAAATGTAAAAGGGAAGAATTACTGTGGAATCTGAATTGATCATGTAATCAAATCCTGGTTATGACCTGGAATAAATCTTCAGTTTAAGTAACAATAACCTTTTTTTATTTGGATCAGATAAAATAAAATAAATAAATAGCTCAAAAAAAACACAAAAACAGTAACATCTTGCTCCCAAAATTTCAAATCTCTGAAATAAAGTAGGGAAAAATTTTAATCAGTAGTGTTCCTTTGGGGGTGTTTCAACCTTTTTACCACTCGACACCCTCATCAAAGGTGGCCAGCTACAGGGCGATCAAACCTGAGCTTGCGTCCCATAACTGTTCCCCACTCTTTCCCATCTGCAGCTTTGGGACACTTCCCAATCGGTCTGTGCCCTCTTATCCTTTTCTCCCCAGGAAGTACCTGCTATTTAATTTCTTCCTTATTAATATTCAACAACTCTTCTAATTTTGTTGTGTTGATATTCATTCCTCCTTGGATTGCCAAACCTTCTTAAAGCCACCATCCTTTCTTGTCTCCTCCCAGTCTCTTGACTCCATTGTGGAAAAACTCACTGCAGATCCTCCACCAGGAGTGGATTCAGCATCAGCAACAGAAGGGACTGATGGTGTTCAGCCAAAGACTGCTCTACACTTTGCAGGTCAGAACCCTGCCAAGCGCTTTGCCTCCAATATCCAAGTAGGAAAACTCTTTAACATCCCTTCTTCCTTTGTGAATGTCAGTGTCTGCAGCAATGTTTTCATGCAGAGGGAAACGGACTTCTTCTGGAGACTCTCCATTCTGAGGAGTACACGGTAAGAAAGGATGGATGACACTGACGGGCAACACTTTACTTGAAGTTTTATACATAAAAGCTGACATTACGTTGTCATCATGACACCTGTCATTAGCATGAATAAGGTGTCATGAAGGCTGTCATTGAGTGTTGTTTGTTACCCTACCCCTAACCAGGGTTGGGGTCAAATATAGTTGTACTTGCGTAATTGATAAATAACTACAAATTATGACTTAATTATGAATGTAATTGTAATTGGAAAAAGTATTTTGCTATTGTAATCCTGATTGAATTGTAATTGAGTTCAGATAATTGACTTTGGAATTGTAATTGGAATGGAAATTCTATAAAAACTGTCATTTACAATTTAAATCTGGGGAACCATGTTACAGTTCCAGGGCCGGCCTTCCTGACAGGCAACACAGGCGCCATCTGCTGGAGGGGTGCCAAATTGCATCCCCCCTCCATATTTGTATTTTATTTTATTTTTTATATAAATTCAAAAAGGCATAATAAACATGAAACACACCGTACACGTCCAAACAAATTTTCTGATAGATAATATTTTTTTGTTTATTTTACAGCTGATTTAAGACAGGTCAAAATTGACCTGTTATCATAAAAGATGCTAACAGAAAGCTAACTAAGAGGAAGGCTATGTTTTATGGGCTTATTTATTAAAGGTTTAGTGATTGTGATTCATTGTAATTGATATTTAGTAATTGAGAACGTGATTGAAATTCCAAACTTAGTGACAGCGTAATGTCAGCCTTATGTATGTAAATTCAAGTAAAGTGTTACCCACTCACCACTGTTAAAAGACTGCATTAAAGCTTTCTTTCTTCTTTATTCAGACGCTCAAAGATGACTTAACAGAAAACGCCCTGAGTAGCCAGCAGCTGTTGGAGAAGTTCTATGAGAGAAAAATCTGGGAGCAGGTGAGTCTGAATACGTCTTTTCTCTGACTTCAACAACCTCACACAGTTTGTCTGTCTCTCTGTGACAGAACGTGCACATCGGAGAGAAATACGGTGCAGTCACCCTCCTCATATCCTACAGACGGTCAGACCAAAAGCTTCAGGTTGAGGTGCTGAATGCAGTTAACCTCCTCCCATTGGACTCTAATGGTAGGAGCGTGCAGAACAAACACAACCGTGTCACATTCACAACAGGACGTCCGCGTCACAAGTGACCCGTGTGTGCTTTTCAAAGGCTTCAGTGATCCCTTTGTGCAGCTGAGCCTGGAACCCAAACACATCTTTCCTCTGGTGGAGCCTCGCTGCACTCAGATTAAAAGATCTGATCTCAACCCGCTGTTTGATGAATCCTTTGATTTGTAAGTGAACCATCTAAACCAGTAAGCCAGTAATGGTTCGATAGAGGGTTTACATGGCGCGTCATCAACCCGGAAGTCGCCATTTTGGAGATAAAGCAGCAGGTCCACAAACAGCACGCAGACAAGAAAATCCCTAATTTTGAGACGCAATGGTGAACTATTGCCGTGTTTTTGACTGTACCAATCGGTCAAACAGTGAGACACGTGGAGTTTTATAGATTCCCAAAAATCATAACAAATCAGGGAGAACAATCTCACAAATTATCAGAGGAAAGGAGGCGCTTGTGGCTAGCAAAACTACCGTATTGCAAAACTACCGATTTTTACCACCTTTAGGTCCACAGTAAACATTTGTTGCCTTATTTAGACACCACATGTTGGTTTCAGGTTTCTCTTCAGAACATATATGTGCGCGTTTTCCTATTTTTCCTTAGAGTAGCGTTTGGCTTTGCTGCTCTCAGACCTTACCATGGAGGGTCTAATTTGGACACTCATCTTCACTTTGTATTAATAAAATGTTATGTTTATATCAAGAAGGTGTCCGTGGAGAATTCTTCACATCATCACATCATTTCGATAAAGGGAAACCCACCACACCAGCTTTAGCTTTGCTAGCCACAAGCACCTCCTTTCCTCTGATAAGTTGTGAGATTGTTCTCCCTGGTTTGTTATGATTTTTGGGAATTTATAAAACTCCAAATGTGTCTCACTGTATGACCGATTGCTACAGCCAAAAACACGGCAATAGTTCACCATTTCGTCTCGAAATTCGGGATTTTCTTGACTGCGTGCTGTTTGTAGACCTGCTGCTTTATCTCCAAAATGGTGACTTCCTGTTTGATGACGCGTTGGATGAAGCACCGTGAAAACCCTCTATACACTACTAATGTGTATCTGACTTTCCTCTCCAGTCTGGTTTCCCTGGATCAGTGCCAGGCTCCCGGGGCTTGCCTGGTGGTCACAGTACTGGACCACGACACCCTGAAAATGGATGACTTTGAGGGCGAGGCCTTTATTTCCCTGAAGGTCATACCAGGAGTGTCAGGAGGAAAAGAAGGAGACCCTTTCAGCTTTCAGCCAGATGTTACACCTGCTAACATACGACTGCCGCTCATGCATCCTAAGAGAACTGGTACAGTGATGTAGTGTGTTTATGATCCCAACAAGGCTCTAAATTAAGCAAATGGCCATAAACCAAAATACACTATTGTGTTTACTATTTAACATACCTTCAGATGGGGTCATGTGTCAAACTCAAGGCCCGGGGGCCAAATCCGGCCCTTTAAAACGTCCAAATCAGCTCGCAGGGGAAAGAAAAAAATGGCTGAGAAATCAGTGTAAATGTAATGACCAAATAATTTAGTAGTGGATATCTTAGTAGGGTTGCAAACGGGCGTAAAATATCTGGCAAATTCCAACAGAAACTTAAATACAGGAATTTTGTCAAAATTTAAAAAAAATGAAACCACTATATTATATCCAAACAATGATAAATAAACAATAATAATATTGACATCCATGCAAAAATAATACACTTAAAAAAAAACATTTCAACAGATTTATTTGGAAGTAGAAGTTTACAATTGTTGAAGTGGAGTTTCATTGAATTTCTATAATATTTGCAGGGGTTCGTGCTTTCCCCATGCTTGTATAACACGGTGGAAGTAAGTTTTGCTCTCAATTAGTTGAAAAATCTGTTTTTTTCCAAAATTCGGCTCAATCTTCAAATTATTTTACAAATCCTCCCCAAATTAAATAAACTAGTACAGTGCCTGTCGGGTGTATGTATTCATATAGTGGGACCTTAAGCAGAGTTGTCAATTATGGCCAAATGAGTATGTGTTTGAAGGTTAGATGTACAAAGAGGTGTATATACTCTGTGGCGTTAAAGCATTCCTCTGGACGCCGCCTCGCGCATGCCGGGTCGCCCGTTCCCCATCCCCCCAGCGAAGGGGGCCAACGACGGCCGCAAGGCTGGGAGTAGGGGGTAGCGCCAACGACGCGGCGAGGAGGGCCGAGCACCGGGGAGAGCCCCGCTTCGCACCCCAGCCAGACCGACCCAGCCCTTAGAGCCAATCCGTATTCCGTAGTTACAGGTCAACTACTGTCTGCGTACACAATCAAAAGACAAGGGAGACTGGCCTGACTGACTGTTTGTTGATTTTTGTGACAGTGCTGCGGCGCTTGTGGTCACTAGGGGCTCTTGATGTGAAAGTTACAGGTCTAGCGCCCCGAGTGGCCAAAAGTTACAGCGTGCCTTTAAATATATGACACACTTTGATTTCATTTATACATGGAAATGTAAAGTAGCACTCATGTTAAAATTGTTCGATTTCCCAACTCTGAGGCGCGCTTGATATCCCACATCCGTATTTGGCCCCTGAAATAATATGTGTTCGACATCCCTGTATGAGGTCATCATAGGAACCTGCTGTTCCTATCGTTTTAAAGGATGCAAAAAGACATTATCAGCACATTTATTTGAACTAGATTTATGTTTGAGAAAGTGAACGTTTAGAATACAGTTGTTAGAACTTTTGTTTGTTTTTTTTAATTGTAACTAAACTCCCAGGTGGAAATTCAAAAACTTGCCTTGATTATGGGCGGGGCTTTTGTAGCCGTTAAGACACGCCCAGTCTATACTATAAAATTTCCAATGAACAATCTATGGTACGCTAACTAGCTTCTTAATACTCGATAAACCTCTCCATTCACAATTTTCTCAGTCCAACCTACTCAGTACATATTACAGAATCCACAGGTGCTAGTTCTTATAGGAGGGGCGGAGCTTACAGTGACGCATGATGGTCCAATGACATCACAGAACCTCGTTCTCAACCAATAGCAAAATTCAATTGTAATAGCTGGGTTTCAACCCATAGAGGGCAGTCACTCTGACACTTTGCAATTTTAATTTTAATTTTATTTAATTTGGTCAAGAGTTTGACAAGAATCAAACAAAAACACTATGTCATACCAAAATACGTTTGTTTTTAGCAGGAAAAAGTGGTTTTGGGGTTTAGTTACTCTTACTACTTTAAGTTGAAAAACAATAATTTAAAAAAAATTTACTTTTATTCAGTGATTTCTTATTAGGTCACATGAGGTAACGACCCTAAAGTAGAAAACTACAATGATGGATGTACAGTAGTGTAGTACAAGGCTATTAAGGAACATTTAAAACTACAATTTAAGCAGTGCTGGACTTTTTCCACTGTCATAAAGCTTGCATTTCATTTAAAGGGTAAATGTATGATAATAATTCATTTTTAATTAGATACATATAGAAAAATGTAGATTAAAAACACTTTAAAGCTAACATTTAACCCCTGCTGTGGTTTTTCTTTCTTTCAGATGACAGAATCCTAAAGATACTGGACTCAAGGACACAAGAACCAGAGGTGCGAGCCTTTATGAAGAAGCGCAGGCAACGAGCCAAACAATCACAAGAAGGAATGTGACCATAACATAACACTTTAAGACAAGATCTTCTTCCAAAAATATACAATTTATTTCAATGATCTGTACCAAAAAACCAAAAAAAAGTTAATAACAAGGAAATACTTATCCACTCAGAATGGACAAAAAATTGCGTTACACAAGATGTGTGTGAAGAGAGAGAGAGAGAGAGAGAGAGAGAGCGCTAAGCATGGGTTGATAAGAGACCGTCACAGTGATGTCATTAAACCTCACACAGATCCTCTATGAACGCTTCATGGTGCTTTTCTAACCAGTGCAAAAGATAAGTGTGACTTCACTGAACTCTCTGTGTGTGTGTGTGTGTGTGTGTAAAATGTGACGCTTACTACAAAAGGTCAAACTTCACACGTCCCAAGTTGGTTTACAACATTGCAAAAAAAAAAAAAAGCCAGTTCTAACTACATAGAATGAACATGAAGTGATTTTTAAAAAAAGAACAATTTCAAAGACTAAACATGTTAAGAACATTTGCCTCCATTATCCACATGTTTCCAGGTAATGTAGAGGAGTAAAGAAGGGACCCTGAGTGCTCAAAACAGACGCCATCTGTTTTAAATTCAAACACGTTTTTTTTTTGTTTTAAATACTTCTGTTACAATTGAACAGCATTGGAAAAAATTTACATGATCTTTTCTAGAAAACACTATGAAAATGTAAGATACAACTCGTTTATTTATTATAGCTTAGACAAGTGCTACCAGCAGACAGGCGGCCCTTCTTTTGGCTCTAGCAGAGTGCAATCGCTGTTTGGATCCAACCACATGTGCCCTTTACGCGTTTCAGTCACAAATGTAGGTTTACTGGGAAATTCATCAGCGTCCTCAATCGAACCGCCGACCGACTGCATCATCCATTCATCTGGAACGTTCCGAGAAGCGTCACAAGATGAGCAGCTCTGTTATTTGGTTAACCAATGCAACGCTATCAAACGACATCATTAACCTATTGCATTGCTTTTGGCTGAAAACGTCACCGATTCATCATCAACGATTAAAAATAAAGCTCTTATATCACATTTGGCTGAGCAACGGTGAACATCTTAAAACACTCCAGATAGGAAAATGATGCTGACCAAAAAAAAAAAAGTCTCCTTTATGATGAAAGACTAAGCTTTAGAGCTGGATGTTTATATACTCAATAGTTAAGATATAAAAAAAAACTAATTTTCCACAACTGAGAAGCAAGAATAGATAACAGTGTTATTGGTCAAAAGTAAAAACTAGGAAATATCCCCACATTCCAAAAGTAACCCAGGAAACAATACAAATGCTAATGAGCCACATCAAGAGCTTTTTTTATGATGATTTCTGCTGCTGCTCGCTCACATTATGTAGTGTCAGAGTGTGTGGACGCGTTAGAAAAAGCCCTCCAATTATGAAATGGTGTTTAGGATCCAAAGGCTGGTATCTCTGGAATCAGGACCGACCGCTCCGGATTTCCTCGTGGTCCCACGGAGCGGCGAGGTCAAGAGAGCTGCTGTTCCAGGTGCTGTTTGGGGCAGAGTGGGCAGTCTGTAGACGAGCAGTTCTCACACTGTAGTCCGTGTCCACAGGGCAGCGACACTGCACCCTGCTCTCCACACGCCACGCAGCACTGTCTCTGTTTCCTGTACACCACCTTAGTCAATACAGAGGGACACCAGTTAGAACACACATGAAGAACAATCTCTTTACCGCAGGGGTGTCAAACTCATTTTAGTTCAGGGGCCAAATATGGACCAGTTTGATCTTAAGTGGGCCACAAATGTTAGGGGGTAGGTGGGGGGGGGGGGCAATTTTAACATTAATGTGCTCTAGTTTTCAATATCAGTCCCTGCAGGATCTTCTCTTCAAAAATTCTTGATTTTGTAAACAATTTTTGTGTAATTCAGTGTAATTATTTGTGTGAAATTGCAATATTTTTTCAAATTACAAGAATGATTTTTCTTAAATGTATTTATTTATTTACATTTTTTTTTTTTTTTTTGCTACATACAAACACAAAGACAGAGACAATTACAGAAAAAATTCTGACTGGTTACCATAGAAAGTATCTAAAAATCTTATACATTATAATACATTAAGTGTGTGTGATATAGTAATTACAATAATAGTATTGTGCTATTAGAGGGTGAGGGGAGGAGAGAAGTTAATAATAGACAAATATGTGGGGGAAAGGAATGATGTATATATACAAAATAGATATAATAAAATTGAGAGAAGAGAGGGGGAAACAAATAAAATAAACAATTAAAAACATTTAAATGCAAGATTTTTTGAAAAATTTAGATTTCTTTCCACAATGTGATAAAAAAAAAAAAAATGAGAGCATTCGCATAATATAAGCGCGGGAAAACTTCAAGCCCCTAAAAATATTGTGGAGTTTCATCGAATTTAAGACATCTACAATTAAATTACTGGGTAATATTTATAACCCAACCGTGACCCTGAAACAAGGAACAAGCATGGATGATAATACACACAATAATTCATGTTTTCTCTATCATTTTTACTGTCTTCTGTGGACCAAATTGGTTGCTCTAAAGGGCCGGATTTGGACCACGGGTCTTGAGTTTGACACATGTGATACACCCTATTTTCCAGGTTATAGGACGCTACTTTTTTCATTAAAAGTTAAAGGTGTGACCGACACGGTGGTGTGGTTCGTGTGGATTCTTCAGTCGTGTCCAGTGAAAGCAGGTGTAGGGAGGGAGAATATTACTGACTGTCCCCTACAGTGGAATGACTGAACTGTCACAGCCACTCATCAACATCACGGTGAACTGAACGCTCAGAAATATAATGTGGGGAAAGTGAAAACTTTCACAGCTTTAATAACTCCGCGTGAAGGGAAATAGAAGTCATACAACAGTCGAATATTTATTTTATTTTCTGTGCCTAAGAAAATAGAAGATTTTTTAAATAAAAATCAAATACCAATAATAAATGAAAGTTTCTGGACTGGGGAGCGGTGTTGGCTTTTGCATTTACAATGGGAAGGGGCGTATAAAAAAGTACAATAATGTTTAAATGTCAGATATCTCAGCCAATTTTAATAGAAAATAATAAATGTCATAAAGTTGTCACGTCATCATGTTGACTTTATCAGGAGCGCTCGTGTCCGTACTCTGACTCGACGTTCCTGAGGCTGACATAGTGCACGGTAAGAAGAACGGACGGAGCAGTGTATCAGTCTGGATCCAATAAAAAGTGACTATGAAAAAAGCTGAAAATGGACTGATATGCAGATGTGGAGCAGTGAAGAGGAGACTTCATGTGGAAAAAACCAAAAATAATCAGTTGAAACTGTTCAGAATAAGCAAAAATACACACAAATCTCCGTTAAACTGAACAGGAGTGCAGCCGCCCGCCTACCTGCCACTTCTGATTGCCTGAGTCGTCTGAAGGGGAATATAGGGCGACCTATGTGACGGAGCGGCCTTTATGTGGACTTTTCTTTCAAAATTGCTAAATTATTGGAAAGCGGCCAGAACAACAGTGCGTTCAATAGCCCAGATAATACGGTAGTTCTTTAAAAGTATTCAGCCTGTTTCCTCACCTGCTCCACAGCGTGTAGACAGTTGCACAGCTGGGCCTGTAAACTCAGCACAGACTCCAGCGGTAGCCGGTGTAGAAGCTGAAGCTGATGCACTTCTAGGTGGGGATTGTCTCCGCTCCTGAAGCTCTCCAGCGCCTCCTGCAGGAGAGATGCCTGCCTCTGCGCCTCCTCCTCCGCGTGCCGGACTCTCTCCGCCTCCACCGTGAAGCGAGCGGCGTGTGCACGGGACTCCTCGGCGTCTTGTTTTAGCTCTGCACACGACTACAGGGAGGGAACATGACATTATTTTAGTACTCTGTGTGTGTGTGTGTGTGTGTTTGTGTGCCCACTTCATACCAGGATTTGGGTCAATTACAGTTACATCTGCAATTATCTATATTCAATTACAATAACAGTGACCGGCATTTTTTCCAATTACATTTAAGTATTTTGGTTTCCCCTGAAAATGAATTACAATTACGTTAGTTTTTAAGTCTCTTGGTTTCCTTGTTAGACTTCCTTATCAATGAAAATATTGGTATTAATATATTTGGTGTGGGCGTCTGAACCTTTTTTGTGTCAGTATACCCCTCACGATTAACATCAAAAGTTGATATGAAACATATTTTAATAATTGTTAACTACGTACAGTATGTCTACCATAAAACTGTAACATGGTTCCACAGTATTGTGTTTAATTAAATGTAATTCACAATTTATATAATTTCCATGTCAATTAAAAAATTATCTGAACTCAATTTCTATTACATGATTACAATTATAATTGACCTCAACCCTGTACGGGTCAGTTTTGACCCATGTCTTAAATAAGCTTTTCATCTCTTGATTACCTTGTCAGGCTTCCTAATCAATAAAAATATTGCTATTTTTATTTTATTTTAAACAAAAATAAAAGTCAATTATCCCGACCCTGCTTCCTACCAACCTGAGCCGTGTGCCTGCAGCTGTGGCCCCACTGCTTCAGCGCCCTGTGGGCTTCCTCCAGCTCCTGTTTGAGCCGTGCGCTTTCTGCACACGGCCCTGAGGCAAGCAGGGTGGGGGGGGGTCCCAGGGGAGCCCTGACCAGAGGGGAAGTGCTCCCAGATGTTTGTGCTCATTCCATTCAAACCTGCCAAACAAAGCACACCATAAACTCCTGCTGCCTTCCACACAGCCGACGCCTTTCAGTCAAACTCTACACACCTAAGGAGCTGTGAGAGGCCCCGAGGAAGGTGCTTTCTGATTGGCTGGGTTGGGACAGGTGAGTGGAGAAGAATGGTGAAGCGTGGGGTCTGACAGGAGGGGACGGTGAGGGGGAGCTGAAAGGAACCGAGCTGCTGAAAGACCCGGGGATGTTGACTGGAGCAGAACTCTGATGCTGGTTGCCTCCTGCAAACAGAGAGAGACACAAGGAAAACAGGTAGTAGTATTAATGCTGAGACAGCAATAGAATTAGAGATGTTTTTTTGAGTTCTCTACATTTTTCTAGTTCGTCCAACTACTGTTAATGTTCATTTGTCAAGTTTTTCAAAAATCAAATATTCAGAAATTTTAATCCGATATTCGTTTTCAGGCAAATATTGGATCGATATCGGATCGGGACACCCCCACGAATAATACATACTTCTATTACTTATTGAGTAGTGTGGAATGTTAGAAAAGGTTTGATCAAGTGATAATACTCAAACAGAGAACAATAGTCAACAATTCAAGTTCACTTCAGTTATTTTTTACTGTCAGTATATGGAGGGAACAACTGAGGGCGGGGACAAAAACAACAAAAACTTATCGTAGCACTTATATCTGAGATTTTAGATGCAGTCCTATAAAATCTGATAATCGTTTTCTGGCTGATATCAGACATATATCAATATCATATCGGGACATCCTTACCCATAAGCAGGAAGTAGCATTCCAAGGAAAATGGTGAATATCTACTATTTCTCTGTAGAAGCAGATTTTTATTACCTAGCATGACTCCTGCATTGGGCAGAGCAGAGCTGCTCTCCAAGCTTCTCTCCAATGCCGACACACCAAAGTCATTCAGATCCAAATCATCCAGAGCGGACTCTGCCACACATTAAGCAAAACAACAATATGACATTTTTACTTTCCCCCCACGCTAACACTTAGAAATACACTTCATATCTCAACATACCAACTACTGACTCCACTGTTTCACTGGTCGGGTAGAAGGGCAGTGCGTTGGCATTCATGCCTGAGGAGATGCTGGAACCAGGGGGTCCGAGTGGGGCGGGGCTTGGAGGGGTGGCAGCCAGGCTAGAGGGGATGCTGGAGGAAAGACTCAGTGGACTGCCGACTGGTAGGAACACTAACAAGTCCTGTGGAAAATAAAGGAGTGTACGTTCCTGTTATGACTGGTGGAAATATGAAGAAGACCAGGGCGTTTGTAGCATTATGGAGACGGTATTTAACAGACTGAACAAGTGAAAGGATGAGATTAATGCAATAATCCCACCTGCTTGCTGTGCGTTGATGCCAGTTCTCGGCTTCGTTGCTCAAGAGCAAAACTTCTCTGCTTCGCCTGGAAACAGAAACGATGACTGAAATACTTTGATGAACATTTCTGACGCCCAATAACCTCACGAGTTATAATTCCAGCAAGTTCCTTTTGAATAATATGTTAAGGTTTCATTTATTCAAACAACTGTTCTTCAGGAAATGTACTTGACATGTTTCAACATGGAGAAGACAAAAAGAACTTGCTGGAATTATTACGCGAAAGTCAAGGACACATCAAAGCGATCAGCAGTTGACTGTCGAAACTTGTCAGGATATCAAAGTACATTTAATACGCACTGCATTTAGGGATGTAAATATGGAGGCAGTGTGTGGCACTGATATGTATAATATAATAAATATTTATTAATTTTAAGACCTCAGTCCTCTTTCAACAGTTTTTTTCACTGTCCTTTCCCCCCCGACCCAACCGCTCCTTCTGGGATGCAGAATTATGACATTCTTGCATTTTGATGACGTAAAGGTTGGATAGAAAATCCAAGATATGTATTTATATCCACATGTGAAAGTGGCCTGGGTCAGATTGAAAAAAATTGGAATTGTACTTTTCACATTGACATGAAAAAAAAAAAATCAATACATGTCACATGTGGGCCAAAAAATAATTAGAATTGATCTACAGTGTGAACTTTGGCTGAATTTCAAATTAATTTAGAGGTGTCATGACTGTGATTGCATTAGATTTCCTCCTCACCTGGTCTTCCCTCTCAAACCCTGGTGCTCTTCCGTACCCTCCTTCTCCCGCCCACAACGACAGCGGTTCTGTTCCTCGGCTCACGTCTTCACACAGAGACAAAACACTACCCAGAAGCCCCTGCTCTGCTATGCACAACCCCGCCGATGGGAAAAAAGGGATCTGATGTGGAACACAGGCCAGGGCTCAGACTGTGACTGCTGGGACTGGGACGATGCCTCCTGAACGTGATGGGGGTCCGGTGGTCTGGAGGGAGGAGGAGAGCTGGGGCTTGGAAACGATGGTTCCTCTGGGACAAAAGGCTCTGAAGGTGATCAACAAAAACACTCCTTAGAAACTGCTGCTTTCTGGAAAGACCTTTTTTTGGAGACTTACTTTCAACATGAGCAAAGGCACAGAAGGGTCCTCGAGGACAGTTGCCACATTGTTGCATGTCGTTACATTTGGTAGATTTGTAGATCTGCGACAGAACAAAACACATGTTCACATCCTCACACTTTCACTCTATGAGCAGACGATCTGAGCTGGAACTCACACACCTCTGGGTGGAACTGTTGCTCTGTTCTTGTGTGGCAGTATTGGCATCCCTCTGCTCCCTCACATTTACTGGGATCACCCCATTCTTCACTCTGTTTCACAGCCGGACACGGCAACGCCCTGTAGGAGCCCACAAGAACCACCTTGATGAGACACCACGGTTTGCAAACCTTTTCTTTGGCTTTTTACAACAAAAAAAACAAAACATGGTGCACCTGTATTTGTGCTTGTGAGGACTGCGTCTTCTGTCTTTGCTGTTGTGGTAATATGGACATGCGTAACCTTGGCGACAGAGGCGAGGAGGTTTTTTACAAAGCTCAGTCTTATAGTGTGACAGCACATAGTTGTTTTCTGAGGAGAGAGAGGCAACAGGTAGTGTTTCATCACTTGAAATCAAAATCCAAAGTCACATTACTCATCGTTTCTGATCCATTTACCTTGCCAGCGCGGTTCCTCACTCAGAATCTTCTCTATCAGTGCTGTGCTTGCAGCCTGTCCGGACTGCCCCTCTCCTCCACCTCCACCACCACCACCACCACCACTACCACTAGTCTCAGCAGCTCCTGGGCCACCTTGGGACTCCATCACTTGCATTTCTCTACAAAGGCGTCACCAACAAATAAGACTCAGACAGGGTGCAGAAAACACAATAGGAGTCAGATGGGTTTCTATTAGAGCACCTGATGTCGTAAACGGGGCTACGCAGATCATGTGATCCGTGGGCGAAGGCACAGTGGCAACCGTTCTTACTGCAGTGACCCTTTGAGTCCGTTTCGTGGATGCAGGATCCAGTTTTGTAGTAGCGGAGGTGGTATCTGCGCTCGGTGTCCCCAGCTGTTCGATGTAGGAATGGACATCTGAAACACACAGAGAAACCCCACTGAAAACACAGACCTTATACTGTACAAAATAAAACTGTGGATATTTAGTATTTTCCTGTTTGTGCCATCACAGCCCCCTGTATCACTCATTTTCAGTAATCTACTCAGGTCTCATTTTTCCTCCTCGTGCTTTTGCCCAATATGAAAGATATCATGGTCACGTTAAAAGCTTTTGGGCCGAAAATATCAAGGTCGAAAACCAAAACATCAAAAGAAATTATGAAGCAAATGTTTAGTACCATTGCATGTATGGGTATAAATGTGTACTAACCCTCTAAAATTAAAACATTGCATTTGTATAAATCAATATTAATGCTTCAAAGAATATATCAATTAAATATGGGAAAATATGTATTTTGCACTGATATTCCAACAATGCACAATATCAAATAAAAAAAATAAAATGTTTAACTTAATTTCACTCATACATTCAATAATACAGTACAGGCCTATAACTGACCGAGCTGCTGAAAGAGAGTCAAATTAAATATGTTCTTTCATGATTATTATTATTATTATTATTATTATTATTATTATACTGTTTCTGGTTATTAAACTGTTTCATCCATTAAGTCACATTCCTTGTATTGTTCAAAAACAAAGTGCATTAAAGTTGTTGACGAAGAGCTGCTTCTCTGCTGTGACTCCGTGAGCTATACCCTCCTTTCCTGCACTGTGCGTCTTCATTCTTTGCATTCATCACAACATCCTGTTTCAAGAAATTTTGCAGTACGTCACTAGTTAAAGGTTTCAGGAAACAGTGACCCTTACAAGCTAGCCAGTAGTTCATAATTACCATTCAGATTCTGATTCTGATTCTTCTGATTCAGCCTGCAAGCCAACTTTTTACAAAAAGGATCCAAGTTTTACTACAATTTTGTGTTCAAAGCAACAGTAGTTTGGCGTTAAGATGTTACAGTATAAAATTAAAAACAGGGGAGAACCCACCCCTGTTACCCAGCCCCAACCAAAATCAAGAATAATCAAGAAATCGTTCTGCATAACGAACATAATGAAAAAGTAGAGCTGGGCGAACCTCTGATTTTTTTAATGAAAAATTTGAGTTTCAATTGAATTTTTTTTTCTTCAATGCACTTAAAAATGACTGCAGACATCAGATATATTGTCAAAAGTGTAACTTCATTGCTGTGACTGTCCTCAAGAGTTAAAATGCATAGAACAATCCAAAAATGAAAAGTAAATGAGCAATTTCAAGCTTTAACCCAGGTTTAAGCAAAGGTGCAACAGCAACTTCACAGTATCTTTAATTTTCTGATAACTACATATTTTATGACATATAACATTACAATTAAAACAATAATAAACTCTTCCCTTAGCATCTCAGCATAGTGTGAATAAATAATTAGACATGCCTGTGGCACACATATAGCCTACTCAAAGAGTAAACAAAAAGGGGGCGCTACGGTAACCCACAGGACTGAAACGCAAAAAAGTCCGAAAAAAACGGTGGTGGAAAAAAAAATTAAATTGAAAAAAACTAAAAAATATTGAAAAAAATTAAATTGAAAAAAAATGTTTTATGGCTCAATTTGAAAAATAAAAAATCATTTTATTTACAAATTCAACAAATCAATTTTTCTGCACAGCCCTATGAAAAAGGCTTGGTTCCTTAGCATCTTTTGATATAAATGAATGATGTTTCAAAACAAAATAAAGCAAAATCACTGAAATTGAGTCTGTTAATGGTGTAAAATGAGGATAAATAACGAGCTGGTCACTGTAAAACTCACTCGTCTCCGTCTGTGCAGGTGCCCGTCCCTTCATCGTATTGGTACAGTAAAGATCTGGGCTGTAGTTGAAGGTGCCGTCCCGTTTTGCGCATGGGTCTGCGTCGCCGCTGGTTCAGGAAGTGCCAGTGGAAGCAGGAAAAAGGCCTGTTGCTGTGTACATTTATGCTGCACAAACAGGGGACACTGCTCAGTCCTGAACTCCTTCAGATACCTGCGAAGCATCCACAGACAAGAACACGTTGCTTTTTTTTTTATTCGCCATAATGGAGTGAAGCAAAAAAGTAGAAAACACAGTTAAAAGGAATTGTCTTTAACTCACTGATTCAAAAGTTATCTTACGTACCAAGTTGAGCAAACAAGGCTATTAATATCTTTTCCCACATGTTCTAAAGCTGCGTGATTTGAAAAAAGGATTCCAGGAACAAATTTTAGACAAACATATACAACATTTCACAGCTGAGAAAAAATCTTAATTTTTATATTTGAGGGAAAGTTAAATCTCAGCTTAGTGATGGATTTAAACAAAAATAATGTAAGTATACAGTGGAAAAAATGTACATAGATAAACTAAATACATGTTCTCAATCAATTTACATTGACCGCACAATATTTATGCTCAACTTTATTGGAATATGTTGGTTAATGTTACCACAGATGAATATCTTTATCCCTTTGTATGACTGTAGAAGTGAACTATATGATGCATATGTGTAATAAAGGTGCAGCTTGACAAGCTAAAAACAAACAAACAAACAAAAAACAAACAAGTACATAACATTTACTTAAAAGCTATTACACCAGATATGGCATCTAAACTCTGACATATAAACCTCACATATCCAAAAATGTGCAACCAATGCAAACACCCAAAATAGAGAAACTAGGTTATTCTCATGACCACTGTCATTAATATAACAAAAAATAACAATATAAATAATATAACAATAAAAAAACGGATAAAATAAATGCTAATACCCACATATCATTGTAAATATTACCACGTCTTACTAGTTAACTAAGTTCACAACATATTGGTACTTTCATCATTTTAAATATCTTACAAATATTACTATAGATGGATATGGTCAATACTATTATCTTTTTAGAGCATTAATTGTATTCATTTTTATTTTATTAAAATAATATAAAATGTAATATAACTAGTATAACAATACACATATTTGGAATATTCAACGAGAGTAGCATTTTATTATTATTATTAATTTAATAATACCATTTAATTATTTATTCATTTGAGACTTTACTAACAAAATATTAAAATCCTTTATCATTCATATACTATTTTTGATTTAATAAAACATGTTGATATGACCTCGTGTGTTTTAAACGGTGATTAATAATACAATTGTGATATTAGAAAGGTAATAATATTTGCAATAGACATGCATAAATAAGACATGTTTTTGTATCACTAGTTTCATGACAGCTTCACATCAACATTATGCTTCTTCTTCTTCCTGGTACGAGACCAAACTAGTCCTACAGACCAAATAAAGCAGGTAAACCGAATTTTCAGCTACAGTGACAGAAATTAACATCTAATTAATAAATATGAGACTGGATCAATCACTTTGTCAGACATGAGTAGCGCCAGGCCTCTTAATCAAAGCCAGCTCCAGTTTTAAAAAACAATTTACTTTACAAACATTGTTTGGTTCAGTTTTATAAACAACCAAACCTTGCCATATCTTTTAAAATTGAATTATGTGCTTGTTTGTGTTTTTAAGCACACGTGAGGTTTGTGTACACTTATTTGGCTAATCCAGCTAACTAGCTACGTACGTGTAATGTTGAGGTTTCTCGGGTTGTACGTGCAGCACGGTGGCGGGAGAGGTCGAGCCTCCGGCGGGCGAAGAAGAAGACGACGAGGAGGGTCCCCCGGAGGTCGTCCCCGTTGAGGCTGACGGAGGCTGTGAGTGCATTTGGACATTTTGCCCGTTTAAAGACGAACGACGAGAAGCTTGTTTTTAGCTTCAGTTGCTAGCTATTCTTATAGCTTCAAAAATCCGCATTCTGCGTTGATGTACGCATGCGCATGGGACAAAGGAAGTCGTGATAAAGAAAAGAGTCGGCTCGAAGCTTTTTCATTTATTGTATTTTTCTTGACTGCTCACGAAATTAAATCAATTGTATGAGGCGGAAGCAACTTAACAAGAATTAAATCAATTAATACACATTTAATATAGAGACAAATTTGTGCTCAATTATGTGCTACTCGTTTGCTGACTCTCATTGGGCTCAATCCATTTCACGTACGAGAGATAGCCAATTAGAAATAAGTAGGTGGGACCATGACGTCAGTTAAAGTATTTATACTTGTCTTCGTCCCCCTTTCTTTTAGACATCGTTTTACACTTGGAGCTGTATCACAAGCAGTGACGACTAAGAAAACACCCTAAAGGTAATATTATCATCACAACTTTAACGAATGTTAACGTTAAATATGGTCACTGATAGACTTGTGTATTTACTTATCATGTGGACATTGTCAAACGTAGATATTACATAGCAACATGTTTACAGCGTCAGCTAAAATAGAACAATGGCGGCTCTCCCAGTTTATGGCTTTTAATCTACCGTCGTGTTTTAAACGCTTTTGAGAGGCTTACATTAATCTTACCACGCCATCTGTTCGATGCTACCGTGTTAAATTGTATAGTCCTGTTAGATGTTGGGCAATGTGTTAGTGGTATTATTGTTGTTTGGGCTCGTAATGGTCGAAGCAAGGCGGTAAAAGCAGAAACTGAAAATGGCGAAGTGGAGAAACGAGCTGTTGTCTGGTGCCTCTGGTAGGCGCCATGGCTGATGTTACCGGTACGAAGGGAATGTTGAGTTAATGTCAACAAATTGTGAATCTTAGTGAGAGTATATTATCGTTGATATATCGGATAGTAGTGGTGACTCCACATTTAAGATGTGTTTTGTAGACAGTCGGTGCCGCGGTTGTTTGAGACTGCTCGTTGCCTCCCACGCGGTGGGGGGAGGGGCGCTATGTTGATTTGCTAGTGCCCCGTTAGCTCATCAATAACAGTGCATTAATGTCTCACACTGGAAGACTAGAGTACATGAAGTAATTGTGCCTTTTTTAATTATTTGCAGGAGTAAAATGGCCCGTACCAAGCAGACTGCCCGTAAATCAACCGGAGGAAAGGCGCCAAGGAAGCAGCTCGCTACCAAGGCTGCCAGGAAAAGCGCTCCCTCTACGGGCGGAGTGAAGAAACCCCCATCGTTAGCAGGTGATTAGTTGTTTCAATCCACTGATTACTAATGTGTATGACTGAGTGGACGTGTTTGGGATGAAATGTTAATGTGGTTTGTTTGTTTTTGTTTTTTTTTTTTTAGGCCTGGAACTGTGGCTCTCCGTGAGATCCGTCGCTATCAGAAATCCACTGAGTTGCTCATCCGCAAGTTGCCCTTCCAGCGTCTGGTGAGAGAAATCGCACAGGACTTCAAAACTGATCTGCGCTTCCAGAGTGCTGCCATTGGCGCTCTTCAGGTATTCATCGGTTTACACCAGGGTTGGGATCAATTACAGTGTCAGTTACAATGACCAGCATTTTTTCCCAAATTAAAATTTGTATCATCAGAAAGTCCATTAAAATGATGTTCTCGATTACAAAATTTTAAGTACAAATTAATCGCAATCACTGAGCCTGAAATAAATACCTAATAAAAGTTAGTTTTCCTCCTGTGTTGGCTTTCTGTTAGCATCTCTTATGGTAACAGGCCCTAAATCGGCTTGTAAAATACGTTAAAAGCAAATTGCTACCATCTAATTTGTTTCCTATATATTGATTACCTTGTTAGGCTTCTAGAATATAAGTTTTAATATATTTGGTGTGGGCATCTGAGCCTATTTTGTTTTGTGTCAAAAGCTTGAAGAAAACATTTTAATAAGTTATCTACATGTGTCTAGAAACTGCGACATGGTTCCACGGTTTTGACAATTTTATAGAATTTTGATGAGGCTCAATTATATAATTTTAATTCTGATTACAACAGCAACATATTTATAAAATTATAATTACGCCATTATTGTAATTAATCATTTTGCGATTATAATGAACCAAACCCTGCTTTACACTAATTCACACAGTGAGTGTGTTATGTACGTCACAGATGTGTAACTATGTATTTTGTTTTTTCTTCTGCAGGAGGCAAGTGAGGCTTACCTGGTGGGTCTGTTTGAGGACACAAACTTGTGCGCCATTCACGCCAAGCGTGTCACCATCATGCCCAAAGACATCCAGCTGGCTCGCAGGATAAGAGGAGAAAAGGGCCTAAGCAAGATGGACGCATCACCATCACGATAGTTGTTCCTAACCATTTTGTGGACATTTATTACCTGGGTTATTTTAAGATTTTTTTTTTTTTCTTTTTCTTTTTTGTAATGTATTTTTAGATCGCAACAAATCAACCATTCCACATGCCTGAAAAATGCTTGGGGGTGGTGGGGGGGTAGCAGCAGGAGCATCCTATATTCCTTAATCATAAGTGTACCATAACTAAGAGTTCTTAAGGTGGAGTTATCTCTAAAAAAACATGATTGGTTCTTAATGTGGAAAAGATGAGGTCTCCCATTAACCATTTAATGCCAGCATGTCGTGCTCACTGCAGTGTCAGGGTATTGGCTACCTCAGTTAATCCTCTATGCTGTGTGACAAGCAGTATGGCTAAACCCGATTTCCTGGACTGCTTTTTACATGTTTCCTACATAAAATCTTGGCAGCTACATTTAATATTTATGGAAATGTCACGTCTTTCTATTAAAGGTCTTTATGCGTAGAAAGCATGTGTGTGTAATTATTATCTTGTGTAAATGAATAGACGCAGTGAAGATTACGTATTATTCACATCTCAAAACTCATAACATGTTTATACAAACCATTCAGTGTGTTTGAAACCAGTAGCTGCAAAAAAAAAAAAAGATGCTTTTATTTATGTTTATATGTAAATTGCTGTTTCACATTGTTTAAAAAAAAATCCAAGTCTTCTCACCCAATTCGGTGAACAATGTCCTCGCACTCCTTGATGTTTCCAGCTTTAAACGCCACACAACAGAAGCCGGTTGACTCGGGGGTTTCTGGGGAGTCTCTGAAAAACAACCATCATGTGTAGATGACGTCAGGGCTCAGCCAATAGAGGGACGTGTAACAAAAACCTGTTACTCATCACATCCTGTCTCTAGCTTAGTGTGGGCAAGCCTTGCTTTATTAGGCAAAGAACCAGTCACAAATGGAAAGCAGCTGATTATCTCATATATATATAATGAATGGTAAAGCATTACTTATATAAAAAGAACATAATGTATAGGTGCACTATCCTCACCTTTACAAACCTTATGTGTTTTGTAGACATTAAAATATATGCTGGACTACCCTAATGTTTAATTACATTTATGATTTCATTTCCCAAATACTTTTTTACGTAAGTAAATTAGTTTACTGTGGTGGAGTGGTTTGTTTGCAAACACTATGGGACCCAAAAAAAAAGTCCCTTAAAACCAGCTGTGACTTAAGTTTATATTGGAAAAAATTGGTGCAGAAAAATATTTAATACAATATGAAATTTTTATTTGGAGACATAAAATGAACAAAAAGCATTTTAAAGTTGTGAAGTATATATAGTACATGCTAAAGCAGTGAGGTATATAGTAAAGTTGTGCTGTGAGAAAATAAGGTATCTTTAAAATACAACAAATATGGGCCACAAAAACATTTAATCAAGATTATTATATATTTTACTAGCTTAACATAGAATAACCTAAATGCAGTTATAGTCTTTCTTTGCTTTATTTTTAATTTTTTATTTATGTATTCCTTCTGCATTTATTAATTATATTGTATTATCTTTTTCTCCCTATTTAAATGGCAAAACTAATTTTTTCCTAATTCCAACTAGATTATTTTAGTCTTCTTTTTGAATAACATGTTAAGATTTCATTTATTCAAACAACTGTTCCTTGGAAAAAATCCACTTTGATGTCCTGACATTGTTGAACTGACAATTGCTGGAATTACTACACAGAAGTCAATGAACTTCAAAGGAACTTCAAAGTGAAAGCCGAAAGACTGGCAGTTGTCAGTCAAAACATGTCAGTAGATCAAAGTGGGATTCCCTAAGGAACAGTTGTCTGAATAAATGAAACCGTAACATATAATGCTCCTTAGCCACACAAAGTAACTCTGTTTATTAATGTGTGAGATCTGTAGTTATTTGTAAATATGCTTTTGAGTGTTCCGTCGGCTTATCGCGCATTGCCTTTGTTTTCTGTTTTTTTTTTTTATCCTTTACATTTTATAAAGTAAAATGTATACTTACGCCACACATATGCCAAATATTGTGTAGTCTGGTTGAGAAAATCGACCCACGCATGAAATCTCTGGATAATGATGCTCAAAGAGCTCCTGGTGAGGCACAAACACAGGCTGTCATTGGTTGTTCAAAGATTACGACCTGTTTACTGAGGTTAAACAACATACCAGTTTACTGCTTCGTCAGAGCACGTCAGATGTGTTTCCTTCAAGTCTAAAAGCACCTCCTGTGGGACCAAACAACCAAACCCTCACATGTTGACTGTGGCGATACCCGAGCATGGCCTCGGGCAAGAAAGGGGGCGTGGCTACATTACCTTGCTGGGCAGGTTTTTTTGCAGCACCTCTGGGATTTGCTTGCTGCAGCAACCTCCTTCCCTCCAAACTTCATTAAAGAAAATCAAACCAGTTAAGAGAAGCATGCACAATTAACGTACATTCACACTGTTAGGTACAATGGTTTCTTACCATTCCAATGTTTACTTTTCCCAAGAACTGCACCAATATACACAATCCTGTTAGGAAGAGATCTGTTAGTCCTGGTTCCCATGCTCATTTTTTCCAATTACAATTATTATTCATTATTTTTGGTGTTTGGCATCTCGAACCTTTTTTGTCAATAAACCCCCCCGATTTTAATTTAAAAAAAAAAAAATTGGAAAATTATTTTCAACAGAACACAAAGGTTGTTGGAAAACTTGATATAAAACATATTTAAGTTTTGCGTTTTAATTAAATTGTAATTTCAGTTTCAAAGAATTTCTATTTGAATGCCAATTACAAAGTCAATTCTCTGAACTTAATCACAAATTCAATTTTCGCGCACCATAGCAACAGATCTTTTCAATTACAAATACAGTTATTACAGTTGCAATTAATTAGCAATTACATGATTACAATTATAATTGACCCCAACCCTGCCACACACACACACACTACACTTACTACACACACACACACTACACTTTCTACACACGCACACACACTAATTAATTAGCAATTACATGATTACAATTATTGACCCCAACCCTGCCACACACGCACACACACACACACACACACACACACACGACAGAGGCGACAGACACACACACACGCTCACAACAACACTACACACGACACACACACACAGGGACACACACACATACACACACCACATAGACACACACACACACACAACCCACACACCAACCCACACACACACACACACACACACCCCACACCAACCACACACACACTCCCACACACACACACACACACACACACACACACACATTCACACACACACGCACACACACGTTACACACACACATACACTACACACACACACTACACACACACAGCACCCACACACACACTACACATTCTACACACGCACACACTACACATTCTACACACACACACACACACACACACACACACACACACACTTGCCTTCCATCTTTGAGACACTGTGAAGATGGACTCCTCTGGTTCATACCAGTCGTCGGCTTGTGAACAGGAAGCAGGATCCAGGGCAGAGATGGGTTCTCCATCCTAGGGCCCCCTCAGCAGTTTAATTAGGGCCGGTAGACGGTTCCATCGTGTGCTCTCCATCTGATTTAACACGAATGGACAGAGGGCTGCCCTTCAGTCGGGACAGCACCACACCAGCCTGTGGGAGGACAGTCCAGTGAGTGTTCAGTCGTTGTCCAAACCTCCACCGTACCATGGCAAAGCTCAAATATTGGCAGTAAGTAGACTTTCTTTGGTACCCCAAAAAGCCTGATCACATCTGCTTAAAAACTTCTGAGGCAGAAATGTCAAACACACAAGGCCAGATGGCCAAATCTGGCCTTGAGGGACCATCCATTCGGGCCCGTGGGAGAAGAAAGTTAAAAAAAAGACAGAAAAAACATGAATTATTGTATAGATTACCAAATAATTCAGTTGTAGATATCTCAGCCCTTCGAAATACATTAATTCAATGAAACTCCACAATATTTGGAGGATCTCAATTCTCCGTAAAAAAAATTAAAAAAAGAAGAAGAAGCAAGCATGTCAGAAAATGGAAGGATGGATGTTTATTATTTACGAAGAAGTTGTCTTTTCAATATTATTCCTTCTGCTATCATATTTGTATTCTTATTTTATGGAACTATTTTCTTTGTACATGCTACTTCTATGCTAACTATCTTCAGCTGCAGTGACACCTGCATTTCCCTCCAGGGATCAATACACCTATCTATTATTGGTTTATCATATCAATAACACATTTTATTCAATATCACATTTTATGACTTTAAAAGGGTGTTTTTATTATCAACACTTCAAAAATGCTATTTTGATGGTAATTTCTTTGTCCAGACTTGAAAGGGATGACATGATGGATGTGGATAGATTCAGTGTTTCTCAAATGGGGGTACGTGCATCCCTAGGCGGTACGCGATGGCGAGAGAGAGAGAGAAAGTGGAAAATTACAAACGAAAGCATTAAATAATGGAGTTTTATTATGTTTATTTTTAGTTTTAAAATCATAATCATTATATTGATGATGGAAATGATCTTTGATTCGAACATGAACTGAAATCAATAGGGGTGTGGGTGGGAGACATGCCACAAACTATAGGAATAAATCTATTCAGGAGGCACTAAAGTGGTTTCTCTGAATGAAGAGATAACACATATTTTAAAGAACTCAGTTTGTAAATAAGTGGAAAGAAACAGTATTTACTGCCTCATGAATAGATTTATTTCTATAGTTTGTGGTATTTCTGGGCTTCTCCCGCCTTGAATGTAGATTATAATCAATAACCTCTCCCCCACCTGTCCGCTTTTGGAGTCCTCAGGGAGGTGCCGTTGATCTCATCGATGATGTCACCCACAGATACGATCTTGTTCCCCATGAGCCTGACTACCAGGCATCAAGTCCAGGGACGAAGACCCGCCCCACTGAGATACCTGAGAGAAGTATTACAATAACTCACCAACGGCTAGAAATATACATAAATAAATAAACGTTTCTATGTTTGCTAAGGTACAAACCGCAACAAATGAGTCCTACTTCCCGACAGGGCACGACTTCATACATCTCACACATCTGCAAATGAAATGCACACAAGCTCCCATCTTAAACAGTGATTATTCCATTTAACCTTTTTAACAAAGCTGCTGCGTCACAGGAATTACGGCAGGGATCCAGGTCTCATCCAGAAAACTGCAGTTCTACGCAAACAGAATGAAAAGACAACAGTTTCTTTTATTACCACCAATATTATTGGCCATAATAAGAAGTTAAGATAATATCAAGGTTGTAAAACTTACCTCCAAGTCTAATTTAAAGTCCATGTTGGAGAGGACCAGCAACAAGGACATAAATGGCTCTAAAAAAGGGGATGTATGCAGCAGTAACAAGAATTATCTTTCATTGTTTAGTAGATAAAAGTGAGATAATCAAAGCCTCACCCACAAATTCTTCATTCCTAAGGATCGACAGTGTTGGGCAGTACCACTTGGAAGGAAAGAAACAGAATAAAACATACAGTATTAGTATGATTTCAGTTGATATCAGAAGACTTCATCTTTACATTATTAACTGCTTTTTCTATGTCTTAAATTCTCAAACATAGATTTATTGGCTTCTTTAATCCAGCGTTTGGATCAAAGAAGCCAAAACGCTGGATCAAAGAAACCCCTGAGATCAGGAGGCGGAGCTTCAGCATCAACAGGGATGAGAGAACATTTTTACTCTCCCACACCTCGGAACTCTCTTCTCCAGAGACCATCGGGCAACAGGGGGGCGTGGCCCCGCCTGACAGAACTGTCAAGTTGGCCACGACAAAAATACTGAAAGAAAAACCAAACTATAAACAAAATGCAAATATAATACACATATGACTCGTAAAATACACAAAACAACAGCAGAAATTCAACAAAATCACAGTGACTCCAAAACACACAAAATTCTTGCCTGTGTTAATGCTCAGATTCAACGTTTATTCTTTAATACTGACATGAATGTTGATAAAGTGGCCCTCGGATCAGACAATCGCGTATTTGTGGCTCCGCTTGTGATAACAGTTGCCCATCCCCGCCTTTAAAGGAATTGTGGAGGATGTTATGTTGGCTTCAAATTCCGGGTGGATCATCAAGATTATTGGTCCTCCTAATTGTTCAATCGTTCTGATGATATTGTTTACGTAAGGCCGTCAACATGCTCGTGTGCATGCACCACTTTTAAGTTGTAGCATGCTAAAGTTAGCTATTGAGACGCTCGTAGCGCTTGCCAGAGGACGCTTGTACGAGCTATGCCGGACACCAACTTTAAACAGAGCGTGCACCGAGGAAAACTGGGCTCGTGCACGCTCTCTCGCATACGTTTAATAGGCGTTCCCTCTTGGGAGCAGGTAGTGTTGTGCATTTTTTCAAAAAGTGGAGAGGGCGTTCTTTCTAAACTCGGGAAAATCCTCCTCTATTCCTTTAACATGTTCAAAAAAGGAAGACAAAATGAAGTTACTGGAATTGAAAATGAGTTCTGATTGATTTCAGAGCATTTTCATTCTACCACAGCTAGTTTTTATTATTTTTTTTTTTTTTACCAAAAATGATTACCACACTAAGCATCAACACTGTGTCTGACCTCCAGGACTCTGGGCGTGTGCAGTAGGTGAGTGAAGATCTGAGGCAGTGCTTTACGAACTGAGGGCCAAGTCTGAGCAGGAAGCGGCCCCGCCCCTGAGCTGACAGTAGCTTCCTGCAGACCCTGGTCTGCTCCACCGGCCAACGACAGAGACGACAACCTGTAGCGGTGGAACAGAGCATCAACAAGGGCTGGTGAACTCACCCTGACCACTATGTGTGTGGTGTGTGTAGAGGACTCCTACCTGCCACAGGTGTCATGATGGGTGAGCTGGCAGAAACACTGCCAGTAATCTCTGTGGGACCAGACTCAGCACCGGCCTCTGTAACAGCAAACATAAACAGATGATGATTTCTAACTTTGAAAGCTTTTATTTCAAACATCTGGATTATGCATTGCAACAACAAAAATGCTTAATTTGAGACAATAATCATGCTTTAATCTTGATTTTCGACTGTGCATTCATGGCTTTCTGCTGGATTATGCATTTCCTCATTTTCACCAATCTGCAGGAAAAAGCCTGAGAGATGCATATCTATTTATTATTTATCTTACTTACTTGTGGTAAAGAGCATCATCACTCCAGCGGGCACCACACAGTGTAACTCATACTTTACTATTCTTATATCAAAACAGTTAGTACTATTTGTTATTAATATCAAAAAAAAAGAAAAAATTCCTTTATCTACTGTCCATGGCATAAATAAATCGTGATATAGTTATTTAGTGCAATTATCCAAATTGGGTTGTGTTAATATCGGTTTCTGTAATATACTGTAATCTTTTTGTGAAATACCTTGGTTCATTTGGTGATATGCAGTTCATGTTACATCACTTGTGTTTTATACAATTGTTTATTTTATTTATACATTTAAATAATAGACAGTCGTTACTTTTTTCAAAAACATATTTCATTTATTATAAATAAATCATATAGTATATTATAAATAAGTGTATTTTTTAATAATAAATAATAATTATTTATTTACCATTAACACATCTTTTTTTTTTTCAAAAGTGACTTCCCCAAAAATAATTTTGATCTTTTTCCTTTGTTTTTGAAGTACGTTAAATGATGTTCAATTCATTGATCTATGAGGCGTACGTTATGATTTTAAAATAAAAATGATTAGAGGTAGCAGCTTTAAGTTCCGTAGTTCATATGTCAAAGTACAAAATGAATAAACTCGCCCAGGTCAGTTGCGTCTACAGATGTAGCTTACCTCCATCGGTATGATTAGGGTGTCAATTAATAATAGTTTATATTTTCTTCTGAAAAACAAATGTGCAACAGGGACCCAAGCTTGGAATCCATTGTTATTATTATTAAGTGCGACGTCAAAAAAGCTCCACCAGCTTCAACTGGTTTATTATTACACATGCAAACTGTGTGTGTGTGTGTGTGTGTGTGTGTGTGTGTGTGTGTGTGTGCATTAAAAACATGGGGACCATCACTAACGTTGGAGACCCTTTCTGAGGACCAGCTCGAGCAGCTCACAGCACGAGGCCAGGTGAGGGTTGACGTCTGTCACCGTCTGTGCATCTGACTGTAGGTTGAGCACGCACACTGCGGGAAACACACGCGCGCACACCCACGTAATAAACACACACACACACGCACACGCACCATCGTCATCGCCATTCCATTTCCTTCCTCAGCTCCGTGTGTTGTGTGTGTGTGTGTGTGTGGTGTGTGTGTGTGTGTGTGTGTGTGTTGTGTGCGTGTGTGTGTGTGAGGCTCACCTCTCAGGGTGCTGAGCAGCGGGTCCTTCGGTGCCATCACAGACGCACCGACAGACGGGCCGTCATTTAAAAACACCGACACACGCGCAGCAGCAGGAGGAGGAGGATGAGGAGGATTCCCACTTCCGTGTCGGAAACATACCGAAACACGTTCCATCCAGCGTCCCACGGCGAGAGAGGAGAGAGACTCACACACTGCAGGACAACCACTCCATGATGCTACTGAGCTGTCTATAGACACGTCTCACACACACACACACACACACACACACGCCTCCTGTCATCAGTGACAGGGGGCGGGGCTAAATGGCATCCCGTGCAGGCGCGCTTTCCTGACTCCGACACGTTATTAGACACCTGGGAGAATTGTCTAATAAATTTTCACAAATATATCCACAATTTTTACGTGTTACTCAGATCCACAAAAATATCAACAATTTACAACGTGTTTTATAATTGAAAGTGTCTATTCGTACTGTTGCCGTACGGAAACCCCCGGTCCTTACCGAAGTACACGTACATAGCGTCTTAGGGTTAGGTTATAACCCTGTATCGCAACAATTTTCAGGGTTAGGGTTAGTCTTAGTCACGTGACCTAAACTGGCGAATGGGGGTGCTGTGTGGAACACACGGTGTGGAAAGCACCACCCCTCCACTAGGGGGCAGTTTGAAGTCTGCTGAAGATTATTTTCATTTACCAATAGAAAACAGATGCTGGTGTTCACTGCAGTGTCACCACAATCACTGCAGCCTTCAATTGTCTCCTGCTGAACATATACTACCACCTCTTGGTTTGACAAAAAAATACTATTTCATAATTTTAAATGGATTTCTATTAGTTTGAAAAATACATGCGAAAATTGTGGATCTCTTTGTGAATATTTTTGAGGCAAATCTCTCCCCATATTTATAGGACACACAATGTGACTCTGCCAGAAAAGAGAGTTAATAATCACATTATTAAATATCAGCATTGTCACTAAGTAGTGGACCATTTTGACTTTTGAATGGTGTAGATTGGTTAAGAATTGGCAGAGTAATAGCAGGTCAAAATATGTCGGAAGAATAAGAATTTGGAACTTAAAGCTGCAGTTTGTAGAATACTTTCTCCGCTCCCGTTTTGAACCGAAACTTAGCCTCCCTTACCGGTATATTTTGTGAACGCTTTAGTGGCTTTTTTTTTTATCACCTCGAGATTAGTGACAAATGTATGGACTATATCTTGTGTTACTTGAGAAGTTTTCTGATATTTTAGAGACTCTAAAATGAATGCACGTATCACTGTAGTTACTGCCCAGAACAGCCGGCGGCTGCCATGAACTCCTCCCTGCCGGTGAGTACACACAGTCGGCTGTGATCCCAGCTGACTGAACGGCTGCCGCTCAAGGCAGAGACGGATAACCATCACTTCCGCATTTCAGACTAAAATTATAACTTTTGATAATCTTCTCTTTGGTTTAACACATGATTTGTCCCAATCTGTTATCACTCTCTCTCTCTGCTCAAGAAGATTTGGGATTTTTGACCAAATGATGCCAAAAAAAACATACATACTGCAGCTTTAAAAGTGGGAATGCAAGGTAAGATAGTTGTGCCTTTGAAGCTGTAGGGTGGTTATTAGCGCCCTCCCCTGGTTAATCTGTGTAACTGCTGCACAGTTTGGGGAGGCAGAGATAAACACATTCTCTGAGGTTTGTGCTGCAGTGTTAGTTGGAAGAGCTGCTCCTGGAGGATGGCCGAGCACTGAACAACTCCCCTGCAGATCCAGAAAACACAGCTCTCCTAAAACAAGGTCTGTTTTAATCCTTTCCAACACACTTTTGCAATAATAAAAAGAGTGCATTATGAAACTTAATTGTAATTTAATATATATATATATATTAGATACATTTTTATCTTGGTTTTTATAGAATTCAATTGTTTTACGTCTTTATTCTATTAACCGGTACTATTTAAAACTGTGTATTTACACATGAACTCATCCCACCTTGTTATTTAATCTTTATGAGCATTTTCATATTGTTTTTGTTTCATTTCTAAACTGTTAACCTATTAAGTCGTCAATTTTCACCATCATACCGTCGTTTGCATTTAGGTCAAGTTAACAAAGTTGCTGGCAAAAATTAGCAATGACAAAAATCACTGCTGCAAAGGGAAGTTTCTTCATGATAAAAACAGAAAGTGTATTTGTTACACTGTTATTACCATTCTGTCTTTGTGACTTTTGAGTACAAACACCCATTAAATTACACTAATCTGTAATATTTCAGTGCTTTTCAATGCAGCTCTATGTGTTGTCACGCACTGTGCAGCAGTAGTTTGTTTTTTTGATGCTCTCTTGTTCCTGAAATAGAAAGTCTGCACATGGGTTTGTACACAAAGCCACGGGCTGTAATCCTGGATTTCCTCCTAATCTTCATCTTCTCTGCCACCATGTGTGCTCAGCCACGCTGCACTACCCGTGCTATACTCCCCTGCAGAAGCAGCATTCACTGTGTGATGATTCAATTACATCAGGTTCTGGTGTATAGCACATCTACATTTTCTCACTGAGTTATTTAAAATGTCCAAACAGTGAATGTTTGGAGAACCCAGATGTCACCAATCAAATAATCAATAAGTGGTGCATTTGGAACAAGATTTAAGCAATTTAACTAAGTCCCTTCAACCCTAATATTTAACAGGAGAGCTGGAATCGAATTGATTGATTGATTATACTTATTAGTTCCAAAGGGGAAATTCAGTTTCAGTTACATCCCGACCAAGAAACATGAAAAGACAATCACATATAACATGGGAGGACAGGAACAGGTGAACTGTGGAGCAGCCAGTAGCAGGGGCGGTGCTCCGTTTCTTAGATGAGAAATATGAAACAATGGGTAAGAAGAAGAGGTAAAAAAGCACAAAACTAAACTAGGCCTTGTAGAGAGGGGCGGAGTTTGGGATCATGAGAAAAGCCAACATTGCGACAAAAACCAACAAACAACAACATTCAATTCAATACAACAGCACGTTAGCACCAGGGGATGGAGCTTTAGGATGGGTAGTTTGCAGGTCAGCCACAGGGTGGCACTGCCTTTATGGGCTCACCTCCTGCTGCCATTTGCAGGGAAGGAGGAGGGATTGGGGCCAGAGGGTTGTGTGTGAAAGTGCGGGGGATCAATGTGATCATATGCCTGTTTTCTGAGACTTCCGCTGCCGTCTCTCACAATTCGTCTCAGTGCCAATGACGTGGGACGGCGTTGTCGTAGAGATGGACCTCGAGAGTTCGTTTGCCGAGACGAAGATCCCAGGTGTTCATGGGAAAGTTGAGGGAAAGGTCAGACCTTGACGACAGGCTGTTCATCTCAGGGGGCCGAATGAGTGAAGATAAGTTGTTTTCAGACGGGCTGGTCACAATATTGACTACCAGCCCTATTGTTCCTAGTCATTCATATTCAATAATGTGGCCATTTCCCTTGACACAAACGCTCCACTCCTCCTTAAAAGTTCACTACAGTGGAATCCTTCTGAGAGTCCTGAGAGTTCGGCCCCTTCCGTCGATGACTAGCAGCTTTCCAATATTGCTACCAACATAATCCAAATTTTACGATAAATCAGGAAAATGCCAGTTCCAATCATCAGAAGACCTGTTATCATATTTCCAATCTGGTGTACGTCTTACACATCCTCAGGATATACGGGCTGCTCTGAGAGCAAGGAGGAAAATCAATGAGACTTTACCTTGGGTCAAGATTATAAACCAACAACCAAAGCTGAGCTGGACCGCAGTCATTAAAACAAAATAAAACCTTTAATGCATTCAATAAATTTTTTTTTCATTATTATTTTTTATATTTGTAAATATGGCCAAGCTGTATTAAAGTACACGTATAAATCTGTAATAAGTGATGCCTATTAAAGCCTTAATAAAGTTTAGTTTTTTTTGTTTTTGTTTTTTAAGACTTTTTAGATTAGAGGCTTTTATTTTGAAATGACTAGAACATACATAAAAAATCCATCAGAAACAAATTAGTGAAGGCATCAATAAAAAATATTAATTTCCCATAAAGATTGGTTACATCAGAAACTGAACATTAAAAGTAACATTGGATATTCATGGTAATAATACTCAAGCTTTTATTGCATCACTAAACATAATATTGCTTATTCTGCAATCCTTCATTTACATATATGCTGATTTTAAATCAATTTGTTTTTTTTATATTTAATCAATATTATTGTGTATTTGTGCAATATTTCAGTGGTTACAAAGCTTTCAATGTGTTGCAATTGTTATATGATGCACTTGATTTTATGATGGCTGTGTGTAATGCCTGCAATATTAATGTATGCACAGTAGGGATGTAACGATTAATCGTAAGGCAGTTAAAAATCGATTCACAAGTATCACGGGTGATATCGATTTTATGAAAATTGAATCGCAAGTACTTTTTTTAAACCAGCAGAGGGCGCTATCCAGAAGTGTAGGGCGGGTGGGCGGAGTCTGCTAATACTTTCTTTCTGGCCGCCCTTCTACTCTTAATATGTTAATAAATGATTCATTACCCCTTTAGCACCGAAAGAATATCTGTAATATTACTTGAATATCTGTAAAAGTCACGTTTTTCTATTAGCTCTGTCTGCTAGCATAGCATCTCTTCTTCACTGCAAGATATCTGCATGCCAACCGACCACTGTGTTACCAGCGCCCTCTGCTGGTCCAAACAAATATGACGTAAATCAGTGTAATGACAGTTTGTTTTTTTTTTAAGTCCAATTGTTAAGGCACAAAATACATTTTCAGTTGCACTTTTAAAAGAAAAAAGAACTATTATGTAGTTTTTGCATTGTTTATTATAGAACCAGAATTTAAATTAATAGGCTTCTTCATTTGTATTATTCCTTTATTTATTTCATTCAAGATTTATTTTTAGTTAAATTGCATTATTTTGAATAGTTTATCAAGGAATTCTTTTGACAATAAAAAATAAAAGGAAAATAATACAGTATTTTCTAGTTTTTTTTCCCCAAAAAAATAAAGGAATATTTTTCAGTCATCATTTGTCTACAGGCCCATTTTGTAAAATAAATCGTGAGAGAATTGTATCGTGAACCCAGTATTGTGAATCGAATCGTATCAGGAGTTGAGTGAATCGTTACATCCCTAATGCACAGGCATTTTATTTTCATATAATCTGTTCAGATCAGTGTTTAAACTGATACAATAGGATCAATTATTTTTTCTTATTTTTGTGCATTTTCAATACCTCAGGGTGATTTATCCTTAATGTTCTCCCTTACAGTTGTTACAATGGCGTCATTATGTTGTCATGGTTACTTTGAGACTTCTACACAGTAGTTTCAGTGAAAAGAAACTTGTTGCACTTTATTTTATGATGGCAGTGTGTATTTTGATATTAACTGGGTAGAATACTGTGAGATATCGCAATATATCGTCATAATATCGTATCGTGACTCAAGTATCGTGATACGTATCGTATTGCAATATTTGCCAATACTCATCCCTACGTAGCAAGTTAGGGTTAGAGTTAGGTTTAGGGTTGAAGTTAGGTTATAACCCTATATCGCAACAATTTTTAGGGTTAGGGTTAAGGGTTAAGGGTTAGGATTAGTCTTAGTCTTAGTCACGTGATTTAAACTGGCCAATGAGGGGTGTTGGGATAGAATGTCGGATACGTACGGATAGAATGTCGTTATATTGATACGGCAACCGTACGGATAGCCGCTGCCTTATTTATACATGAAGTGAATACTCGATCTCGATAATGTTAAATCATTTTTTTCCTTCCTTTGTCTTATTTTTATAAATATTGAGTTTGGCTATAGGTTCTACTTGTCATACATACATAAGGCTCGTGTACACAATGCTGATTTAAAGGTATATAATAAATGCAGCCCTATCTTCAGTATCATCCCTTATAGAAAGTGACTGTCAGCATCCTTCCAGGTTCAGCTGCCACTAACAAATGCCAGAAAGAACTGTAAATCCACATTGAGGCATAATGCAGGAGGGAGTGGACGAGTGCTGAATCAACAACAGAGCGTTCCAAGGATCGTTCATTCCTCCTCTGCAGTGCTTTCAAAGCGCTCTGCTCCACTTTATTTCTACATTTCACTGACCTGACTGAGGCATGTCGTCCACCAGGGTTGGGGTCAATTATGTTTTTCAATTACAAATGCATTTAACATTTTTCATGTTCAATTCCAATTCAATAAGCAGCATTTTTTCCAATTTCATATTTTTCTATATATGCATATTTTCTATATTTCTAATATACTTTTATTCATTTGTGATGATTGTACAGTTTGTGTGTATGATGTTGTTTTAGTGTCTTTACATTTACATTTTAGTGCATTTATTATAATATATTACGTAAAAGCCCAACTAGGGACAAGAGTTGGAATTTAGCAATAGCTATAAACTCTGTGTACAAAACATCAGTTACATTCACAGTATTGGTTTCTATTAAAACATTCTATTTTATATAATGTTAACCCACTAGCCCCTAACTCTTCTAACCCTTACCACCTGTATGAGTGTGAAGATTTATTTATTTATTTATTTATTTCAAGAAATTGAATAAAAACAAGAAAAAGTGTGTGTACTTACTGTACATGTTTCCATTTGTAGCCTACATGACTAATGACATGATATGTATTAACGTAAATATTGAAGATAGCATAAATAAATACACTGCTCGAAATGTTTTCAAAACTTTTGTTCCTGACATATTCAACTTTACATACATTAATTAATATTATACATACATAAGGCTGATAGACATGCATACTTTATACACAAAATGTTTAAAGACAATAAACGTGTTAGAATATCGCTCCTCCTCAGCTCTATATACTTTGATAAAATAGACACAAAAACTTTTCCTTGTTGTTCTGATAGTTTTAATTTGGAAATTTCCTATTCCTTTTAGTTGATACCTTCACTCTTTACATCGGAACAACCTATGTTTTATAGGCAGGTCATTTCTATTTGCTCTATACATTTTTAACTTTTTAATTTTTATTTTTTTTTAGGGTTTTAAATAATTTATTTCTTTCACTATAACGGGGAAATATAAATTGCTGCTCCACAAGTTTTTGCCAACTAAATTTGTTTTCCTACCACAGATGAACGGCTCTGTTTACTAGACATTGTTCATAATATGCAGTTTATAAAAAGTGCACAAAACAAAGAAACCTTCAATGTATTATTTATCAAACATTTTCAGATGATGTTCAATGAAATTGTAATTGACAATTTCTATAGAATTTCCATGGTAATAATTACAATTACAAAGTCAATTATCTGACCTCAATTACAATACAATTATGATTATAATGGTAACAGATTTATTCAATTACAATACTAATTATAATTACGCACTAATTGTAATTAATTATTTTTATGTGATTACAGAATCTTTGCAGGTTTTTACTATTTTTCTGACATACATGTCGGGAAGACAGTGATTGACTGTAAATGGTCGTAGAAATATAGAATAGAATAGGAAATAGAACAGAACGCAGATACTAGAAATAGGTTTTTGTTGGTTAAATGTGAATGTTCGGTGTCTCTCTCTTGTGATTCTGTAAATCATACATATTTGTGTTAAAAATATTAGCTTGTTTTTAACAAAGGAGGGATTTATACTGTATGTGTGAGCAGTCTGCTTCCAAAAACCTTTTGACAAATAAACTCTGTGTCCGCATCTGACCAGCAACCCTAAAGCTTGACTCCGTCTCATTCGTTCAAACCGCCACAACAATTAACAACAGCGCAATTACAATTATAATTGATTTCTGTGTCACACGTCATTATGCTTCTTGCTTTGCATTCTTTGCCATGTTTCACACACTATTTTTGAGTCCAGTTGACCCATTGATTGAAAGGTTGTACTGTGTGTATTTTCCACCGAATGAGCTCTCTGTGTGTGTGCACTGATGAGCTCAAACCCCGCAGTGCCCTCATCTCTCCCCTGCTTCCCCTTTTTTTTTTTTTTGGCCACTTGTCATAAATTATCTGCTGGTGCTCTCTCAGCACAGCACAGCACAGCACACTAATAAAGCCTATTCCTCCCCTCAGCTGCATCCCAGGGCTTCACGCTCCCTCTCCACCTGCCACCATGATGAAAGACTGCCTGCAGTTCCTCATCGAGCCTGCCAAGAAGCTCAAGATCAGACTCAAGGTAGGAACACACGAGATAATCAATGTCACCAGGGGTGGAGCAGAGGTTTTAAAAGTGAGGGTGTTCTAAGGGTAGGACAACCATCAACTCCCAATTTAGTCTATTAAATTATTTCACTAAAACCATGACAAAGCTGTTATTAGATCAATGATACTCAACATGCGGCTCTTTATATCTTCTTTATAGTTATTATTCACCCAGAAAACTATAGAAGGGGGAAACTTTTAACCTCTTTTTATCATTTTCTTTGGCCGTTTTTGCAACTTCCTTTGTCCAATTTTTTTTACCCCTTTTTGTTTTTTTTCAGATTTTAGCTTCCTTTTGCCAATAAATATCCCTTTTTCCAAATTTTTGTCCATTTTTGCAATTTTTTTGACACTTTTAGCCATTTCTTACCACTTTTCATCTATATACGCTACCTTTTGCCCAATAAATAACACTTGTTTCTTTTTTCCTACATGTTGCCTCGTTTTGTTCCACATTTTTGCTCTTTTTCATTATTCTTTGCCACATTTTTCTCATTAAAGCTACATAACTTCTGTTTCCTCTTTTTTTCTATTTTTATTATTTTTTTTTTTTTTGCTACTCTTGACTGCTTTTGGCTCATTTGAGTCACTTTTCACAATTTTCTTGCCATGTTTTTGCCACTTTTGGACCATTTTCTTCCACTTTTGGACCATTTTAAGCCACCTGTTACTCATCGCTGTGAACTCTTTGTTTACCTTCTTTGAACGGCGTCTTCGTCAAATGTGCTGGTTGTGACTGGCTTGGTCACCATTCATTCAATCTAACTGGACCAATACGTTTCCAGCATTGAATCCCTCTGTAAAAAGTGAGAGGAATTAATTTTTGTTTTTATGAAAGTGCGGGTGTCATAACCCCCGCATCCCTCACCTGAAGGTCACAAATCTGCAACTTTTCTACCATCCTGTGTTCTGTCTTGACTCCAGGAGTCTCGCAAGAAGGTGAAACTTGAGAAGACGGAGCCTCTGGTTGAAAGCCAGGTGTTTATTATGGAGTTAGCTCGAGAACTCAACAGACTCTGCCAGGTAGAAGCTCCTCTTTCTCCTCCACTGTTTTTGTTATGGTTATGATGAAAATGTACACTGATGACAACCCTGGGTGCTTTCAGAGGTCAAACATCCTCAGCCACATCTGGACCAGTGAGGACATCTGGCCAGCCAACGTATGCAGAGACTTTATGATGGAGTGGGCGACAGTGCTGGAGAAAAGAACTCAGGTACAACAAAGCAGAGGTGTAAAGAGTAGTGATATATCTACTCAAGTAGGACTGTGCAGATTGTAGGGATGTAACGATTAATCGTAAGGCAGTTAAAAATCGATTCATAGGTATCACGGTTCACATCGACGCTCCGATAATTGAATCGCAGTACTTTTTTTTAAACAGGAGAGAGCGTTGTATATATTTATCCTTCTCGTCCAAAAGTGTAGGCTTAGGGTTCTTAGGAATCTGCTACTACTCTCTGTCTGGCCGCCTTCTACTCCTAAACATGTTCATAAATGATTCATTACCCCTTTAGCACCAAAAGAATATCTGTAATATTACGTGAATATCTGTAAAAGTCACATTTTCTATTAGCTCTGTCTGCTAGCATAGCATCTCTTCTTCACTGCAATAATATCTGCATGCCAGGCGACCACTGGGTTACCAGCGCCCTCTGCTGGTTCAAACAAATATCTGACGTAAATACAATGCAGACTTTTTTTTGTCAAGGCACAAAATAAATTTTCAGTTGCACTTTTAAAAAGAAAAAGAACTATTATGCAGTTTTGCACTGTTTACTATAGAACCAGAATTTAAATTAATAGGCTTCTTCTTCATTTGTGTTATTCCTGATAATTTCATTTTTTGTAGTTTCACAATGTCCGTTGATTTAAAACTAAAACAATAATTTACTCAGTAACGGTTGGATGTACAAATTACTTTACTTCTTTAAAACGTGCTTAAGTAAAAGCGAATTCACTGATTTAGTACCCATAAAAGCAACTCAATTACAGCAACGTGAGTACTCCTTTGGTTCTTTCATAGTATTCTGAGCAAAATGTTGTATTCAGACAAAGGGGTACCCGTACATGGATTCAGAAATAAGAGAAATGAGCTACTTGAGCTAAAAAAGTTTGAGAACTCCTGCTCTAGAACAAAGGGTGGCTTTACATCAGTGGTAAATACTGTTGTTGTGGTAACAGTCCCATGTGTTACATGTGGTACCCCACATAATGAAATATTTCTGACCCAGCCGAGAATCCGCTCATTGGATTACCAGTTTGAGCAGCTGGAGAAGAGGGACTGGAAAGGTCACCTCCTCTGCATCCTGGAGGCAGGAGGCGAGTACGACATGGGGACGCATAAAAGGGTCATCATGGAGTGGACGCGGGAGATTAGGAGCAGACCTCAGGTGACTATACAAACATCCAGGATTATATGTCTAGAACACTTCATCTGACCCAGTTCCCACTTTATATCTAATAAAGATGATTAGGCTAAACCCCGACCTTCATACTGGTGATGTGTCGGTCGAGAACAAACAGCTGAACAATCCATGTATCATTCGTTCATTCGTTTTTCATTATGTAACAAAAACATGAAAAACAAAAAAAAAAACACTCATTATTTCATATTTGTTTCCAAAACCAAAATGAAAAAACAGAAAACGCCTTGTTTTTCGAATTCAAGCTGTTTTGCTTCGGTACAGAAAACGGAAAACGAACACCTTTATTCGTTTTATCCATTACCGTACTGTACTCTCATCCAACGCTAACGGCTATGCTAACGGAAGATCGCTGCTTCCAACTGTGCATCCGAAACGTGTCCTTTTCGCTTTATCTGGTGTTGGGCACAGAACCTTCTCACGGACATTTCAGAGGATTTAGAGACTCCTAAGTGTTGCTGAGCTAACGATATCTCTTGCCAAAGTCCGGGTCACGGACTTTGGCAAATCGGTAATGGAGAAAACAAATAAAGGTGTTTGTTTTCCGTTTTTCGTTTTCTGTACCAAAGCAAAAGAGCTTGAATTTGAAAAACAAGGCGTTTTCCTTTTTTTCATTTTGGTTTTGGAAACAAATATCAAATAATGTGTGTTTTTTTTTCTTCGTTTTTCATGTTTTTGTTACATAATGAAAAACGAATGAACGAATGATACATGGATTCTGAACGACGGGAGTCCTATTGTTTTCATTTCAACTGTAAAAGTGGAACGTGATTGGTCAATATAGTGAAGGGGAGGGGCCACACACAGAGCATGATGAGCAGGGCATTTAACCAAAGCCAGGTATGAGGGAAAGATGTGAGAGTGAGAGAATTATTCAGACACAGAGAACACGGTGTAAAGGTGAGGGATGAGAGTGAAAGGAAAGTTCATATCACACAGGCCTCACAAGCAACCTGCACAGACACATGAGAGCAGTCCACCCATCAGTGACACTAACTGGACCTTTAGTATTTGTTTTATGTAAAAAAAAAATTATAATAATAAAAATAAAAAAACTTTTGTATATGATAAATACTAGTTATAATATATGTTTTAAAAATGTTTTTGGTTACATTTTGCTTGAAGTTTTATACATAAGGCTTGAATCACACTGTCATCATCTGTCATTAACATGAATAAGGTGATATGTAGGCTGTCATGAAGTGTTGTTTGCTAAATGATGACAGTAGGGCCGGCCTTCCCGACAGGGAACACAGGCGGCTGCCTTGGGCACCATTTGCTGGAAGGGTGCCAAATTGCACCCCCAATTTTTTATTTATTTATTTAGTTTATATTAATTTAAAAAGGTGAAACACACCCTTTAAAATCACTGTACATGTTTTCTCTTAATTGAATATTCATATTCAAAATCTGTAACTATACCTGCTAATCTTCTTAAAAAAAATTTGCCTAGAGCACCAAAAAGGCTAGGGCCGGTCCTGGATGACAGCTTTGGAGCTATGTTGGCATTTTTTGGGTTACATGGAGGGATTTAGTGTGGTTAGGGTTAGGGTTAGGGTTAGGGTTTAGGTTTTTTCTTGATGACAGGATTAGGGATTAGGGTTAAGTAGAATTAGTGGTTAGGGCAACACTTAATGACAGCCTCCATGACACCTTATTCATGCTAATGACATGTGTAATGTTAGCCTCATGTATAAAACTTCAAGTAACATAAAACAAATACTAAAGGTCCCGTTAGTGTCACTGATGGCTCTTATTAGGGAGCCAAGCTGTCATCCCCATCATACCATTGTACCTTTTAAATATGTAATAATACATTTGAGAATAGAATAAAATACATCTGTATTAATCCCCAGAGAGGAAATTCACATTTGCAGCAACACAGAATAACAGCAGAGAGGAGTAAGAACAAAAATAAATACTAACATAGGATAATAGGGCAAAATGTAGACATATATAAGTTAGAAAGAAAAACAACTCAACAGCAGAAAGAAAAACAACAAATGTGCAAATGACAATTGAGGAATTAGGTTGGGGGAGGGGATGTCAGTGTGGATACAGTTCTTGTTAGACAGTGGCGTTGAACGCCTGAAGAGCTCTGTCGTGCATCGTGGTGGGATGATGCGTTGGTGGGATGAGAATAGGTGTTGATAAAATATTGATGCTATTGTGGGCGTTGTGTGTGCAGCCCACCGTGTGGCCGGGGGAGCCGGTGCTCATGATGCTGGACGACCTGGAGTTCCAGTGGAAGAGGGGACGACTGCCAAACCTGCTCCCAGCCATGGAGCTCATCATGCTGGTTCTGCTCAACGCGGACAGTCCAGTAAAGGTCAGCGTGTGTGAATATTACAGTGGTGAATATCAATCCAGTCTGAGGTCATCACTGGCTGCTACTAGATGACATGATATGAGAAAGCTGTGAAACTATGAGTTTTCATCTATCAGGCTAATAATCCCCAATGACCTCATGTGTCCTCATGTTTCCATGATGTGTTCTAATCCATGTGTGGTGTGCACACTCACAGGAGGACGTGACAAAGCAGTGGTTGGTGACAAAGCAGAGTAGTCACAGGATCGGTGAGTGGACATCAGTTCAAGATTCGCTTTGAGCTGTAAAAGATGCTCCAAGTTCTCTCCTCTGACAATACATATTTGTTATTTTCTTGTTTTCTAAATTTAAATGACTTAACCAATGCTTAGTTAGCCTGAACCTTTATTCTTCTACATCACACATTTCAAATTTAAGGCTCGAGAGGCCGAATCTGTCCGTCAGGATCGCAGACAAAACCTTGAATAATATATAAAACACTGTATAATTCTGTTTCAGATTTTTCTTACTGAAAGCTTTACACTTAAGCAGATTCAACAAGTAGGATTGCACCATAGTATTTAGTCATCTTAAATATGGAGATCATTGTTTTAATCAGAAATTAAATGGGTTAAAAGTGACCAAAAATGGTGGAAAAGGTGGTGAAATTAGATTTTAAAAACCATGGAAATTGGTTAAAATTTGCACACGAGTGGACAAAAACGAACAGGAAAAGTGTTCAAAAAAAAAAAGGATATGTCAGTATTGGCTTAAAAGTGATAGAAATGGAGGAGGGGGGTTGGGGGTAATGTAATTTAAAAAGTAGGAACAATTATTTTAAACTTGCAAATAATAACCATAGAAAATTGTGAATGTGGTTAAATTGTCAAAAATAAGCATGATTAATGGTGAAAAGTGACAATAATGGGTCAATATATGTGACATTAGGTGGGAAAAGTGGTGGAAAGGGTTAATAAGTGCTGAAAATATCTTCAAAGTAGAAAAAATGTGCAGAAAAGGCATTACAATTGGATGTAGAAATGGGAGTAATGTAGCAAAAATGCCTTAAAAGGAGCAAAAATATGGCAATTTGGTGTAGGTACAGAAAAAGGGTAAAAATAAGCAAAAATGGGCTCAAATTGTTCAAAAAATATTCATAGTTTCTTGAAGCCATCTGGCGACCCCCTCCCCCAAATGGGGTCCTGGGCACAAGATTACAATTTAGTGCTAAAAAGCACTTATTTTGTTTAAAAAGTGCTATATTTTCCTATACAAGTTTGACCCATGAAGATACACATCAACTTTAATTTAAGAGTTTCACATTCTGCCTGATAAGCCCCGCCCACCAACAGATAAAACATGTGTTGTTCACTGCTATGGCTGATCTGTGAATAAATAAGACTATACGTGTTATGTTTTCATTGTGCTTTTGTAACTGTGTTAATGTAAAATAGCAGTTTATAGCAGCAGATAAAATGCTTACAGTGTTAAAGGTTAGTAAGTTTGTTAGATGTGGAATTTAAGGACAACGTCCTAAATGTGACCAAATGTCCTCAAAGAACCACAAATTATTCACGTTGTCAAGCACTGACCATGTCTTTGTGTTTTTCAGATGCTGCTCGCTACATCCCACATAGCGGTAAGAAAGATTGATTTTATATTCTTTTATGCAGTTTTCTCTTTTCAATTTTGTCTGAATTATTTTGAGTTTGCAAATAACTGCAGTTTTTATTTTGTTGATTTTCTTTTTTTTTTTTTTTGACATATTCTGGGAATTAGTGTTGAATAATATTATAGCGTGATGTGCTGTATTATCTCAGTATATACAGTAGTACATTACAGGATATGGTGTTCAAGATTTTTATGATCAATAGAGATGTTTGATGCAGATATTATTTTTTTGTTAATATCCGATACCAATACTGTCCAATGCGAGATTTCCAACTTCAGATTATTAAACGATACGATACATACATAAATCTCATCCCTACAACATAATTTTAGGTTGTTTAGGTGTTTATGGAAATAAACACATTCAGCCTACTTTTGATGTAATGGCCCACTGCATGTATTCCACTAATAGACGTCCTCTGTGCCAAGTATGAATATTTATTAAACTATAGTAATGGAAAAACTGCCAAATTAATTTCTAATATGTTGTCTCAAGCATCAGCACATTATAAGGGTTTAAAATGTCAACACTGGAACAATTACTTTAAAATGGAAAACAATGGACATGACAATTAATGAATATGGTTGAATTGCCATAAATAAGTCTGAATTATGGTGACAAATAATGGGGCAACATATGTGAAAAAGGGGTGGAAAGGGTCTATAAGTGCCCAAAATGTCTTGAAAGTGGAAAAATGTGCAGAAAAGGCATTGAAATTTGATGGAGAAGTGGCAGAAATGAGAGTAATGTATCAAAAAAAAAAAATAGCAAAAAATATGGCAAAAAAAAGTGAGGAAAATAGGTACAAATATGGCAAGTTTGGTGTACAAGTAGTTGCAAAAAAAGGGTAAAAAAAACAAGCAGAAATGGGCTTGATTTGTTCACAAAATGGGATCCTGACCCCAAGCTTGAGAACTCCTTCTGTACACGATAGCATCTCTGACTCTTTCTGTTCTTTTCAGTGTGGAACTGGATTTGTGAGGTACCAGGTAAGACCATTCTCCCCTTCTTAAGAACATAAAGTCAGTTATAGTTTCTAATTTTCTCTTTCCTGACCCGACAGAGGACGTCACCCTGGACGCAGACTCAGCCAACCCAGACCTGCTGATCACCAGTGACGATAAGCGCATGCGCTGTGGCCTGGAGCACCGTGACGTCCTTCCCTGCCATCAACGCTTCAACGGCTGGTGGTGTGCAGTGGCAAAGGAGGGCTACTCCTCAGGGCGACACTACTGGGAGGTAGAGGTGGGCGAGCGGGACTGGCGGCTGGGTGTGGCCAAAGCGTCTGCTGTCAGGCAAGGCTTTCGCACCCTTAACACGAATACGGGCTACCTGACCCTCCGCCTGGAGAGGGGCACAGACCTGAAGGCCCTGACCGTGCCTGCTACAGTGTTACCCACATACTTGACGCCCAGGATAGTGGGCGTGTATCTGGACTATGAGCAGGGCCAGCTGTCCTTCTACGACGTGGAGAAGCGCTCACACCTTTACACCTACGATGAAAAGTTCACAGAGGAGCTGTACCCGGTGTTTGGGACTGTGGAGGTGGTCAAAGATCTGGTTATCAGGCCTGTAGATGTCAGGCAGCCTTGCCTCTGCCCCGGGCCCTGCCTCTGGAACTAACCTGGGGTCCTCCTCCAGATCACGGCAGCCAAAGAGTCCCAGCATTTATTGTGACAGAGCCCCTTGTGGACTGGAAGCCATTCTGTGTGGAATCACCATTGTTTTGGTTACACCAGGGTTGAGGTCAATTACATTTTTAAATTACAATTACGTCATCAATTATCCGTGTTCAATTACAACTCAATTATGATTACGTCGACCGACATTTTTCCAATTACAATGAAAATTACAATTATTATTTTCTCCCCGAAAGTCAATTACAATTATGTTCTCAATTGCATTGAACCACAAATACTGAACTTTTAATAAATAAGCCTCTTGTGTTAGCTTTCTGTTAGCATCTCCTATGATAACGGGTCAGTTTGACCCATGTCTTAAATCATCTGTAAAATACACTAAAAAAACATTATCTATCATCTAATTTGTTTTTAATCTCTTAGTTTCCTTGTTTGGCTTTCTTATCCAGGAGAATATTGGTTTTAATGTTTTTGGTGTGGGTGTCTGAGCCTTTTTTCTCTCAATATACCCATCAATTAATTTATTTTCAAAATGCTATAATGATCCTTAAGAGAACTGACAGGTAAACTTGATATTAATCATATTTTAATAATTAACTACGTATGTGTAAGTCACAGAACTATAACGCGGTTCCCCAGTTTTGCCTTAAATGAAATTGTAAATGACAGTTTTTATAGTGGTGCCAATTACAATTAGAAATTGAATTATCTGAATTCAACATTTTTCCAGTTAAGATAACAATTATGTCATAATTGTAATTAATTATCAATTACACGGTTACAATTATAAATGACCCCAACCCTGGGTCACACATTCTGTCATTTTTCCTTCATAGAGTTACAGATCATTTCAATGTATTGTATTTGAAATATTTCTTCAAATTTGATTAAAGAAAAACAAATGGAATTCCTGTGTGTTTGCATGAAGGCAGAGCAGAGCTGGATAAGTCATGGTGTAGCTACATGCTAATGAGAGCTAAATGCTAATCACAGCTACATGCTAATGACAGCTAAATACTAATGAGAGCTAAATGCTAATGACAGCTAAATGCTAATCACAGCGACATGCTAATCACAGCTAAATGCTAATCACAGCTACATGCTAATGACAGCTAAATACTAATGACAGCTACATGCTAATGACAGCTAAATACTAATCGCAGCTACATGCTAATCACAGCCTTGCTAACGCATGTCCACTCTTGATTCTCTGTCCAGCTTCCTGCATGCATTTAGCCAACCACTTTTCCCCTTCAATAAAATAACAAATACATCTCCTTTTAGTCAAAACTTTATTCATTTGGCACACAAGACAATATTTATGATTTCAAACATTTATTACTGCAATAATTGACATGTAAAAACAGAGATATATATAAAAAAAACAAGGTTAAGAGAAAGTGATAGGTGTTTATTATTTAGTAGTACGTTTTGTTCCACTTAGTGAAACTAGAGCACACACACCCCCCAAAAAAAATAAAGGCAATTACAATCTTTCTGTCTTTACACATTGGTTTTCCAAAATGCCTTAATCTGTGCTCCAACTGCCAACAACCGCACCCGCTTAAACAACGCGCCGCAAAAATACAAATGTGATGACTTGTAGACCAGTGGTTCCCAATCTTTTTTGTCCCGTGAACCCCGTCTTCATATCATTAGTACCCTCTTGCATATACTTTTTTATTTGTAGAACAGTGGGCTCTCCTAAACCCATAACTGTGTCTCCAATATTGGTTATTTAAGGCTTAATCTACAAATTCAAGACAATGAGTGGAATTGATTTAAATAATAATAATAATAATAATAATAATAATAATATATAAAATGCACCTTTTTTATGATTACATATAAGTAAATATGGTCTCCTTTGTAAAATATAGCTAATTATTGTCTCATATTGTCAGAAGTGTGATTAAATGGCCTCTACAGCATAGAAAAATACAGTTTCAATAAATTAGAGTGGTAGAATTTGGTTTGTGGTATATTTAAAAAAAAAAAAAAAAGACTAAAAAGGGAACTAGGAACATTTCCCAATTGTTTTCTTTCCAAGTACCCCCTGTAATGTGCTCCTGTACCCCTTGGGGTACACGTCCTGTTTGGGAACCACCGGTGTAGACATCTTAGAAGCTAAGTATGTGAATTGGGACAGATATTTTGACTTACAATGAGCTCTAAACTTTGTAAATAAGTTTTGTATTTGTCCTCAAAGACTGTTCAAAGCATATAAAAAAATGCAGAAATAAAATTAGCATTAGCATATGTATTTGTCTATTCATTTTTGGAGCTATAGAACAATATGACGTGGAAGTGGAACCTCTTTAAAAGAATGGGACTATGAAGCTCAACATTTGTTGGCATTGTTTATCATAAACAGCATTAAATATGCATTAAAAAAACACTAAAATAACAATTTTGACAAAAAAAAACCCTTAAACACCAACAGTTTACCAGTTGACACACCTTTTTAGGCAGAATGAGGTGCTAAAGTTTGGTGAGTTAAACTGAAACGTCATCAACACATTTACTATGGGGTGCCAATTGTAAAGTTGTCCATGCTAACATAAACAGCATTTTTTTGCAACATTTGACCAGATTTACAGCAATACTAATGCTAAATGTCAAATCTAAATCTAAACTGTAAATCTAAATGTTAAATCTATATGTCGTGGGTGAAACTAAATATTTAGCTAATATGCAAATTCACCGGAATGAGCTTTATGTTGGTACTTTCGGTGAATTTGCATATAATCTAATCATTTAGTTTCACCAACGGCGTTTAGATTTAGCATTTAGCATTAACACTTAACATTTAACATTTACATTTACATTTACATTTACATTTAACATCTGACATTTCACATTTAAATTTATTTATTCATTTTCAACATTCATATTTAGGTTTGATATTTATTATTTAGATTTAACAATAATATTATATTTTTACAATAAAGGAAGTATCACATATTTCACAAATATTGCTGTAAATCTGGTGAAAAATAACGGAAAAAAATTCACATGTTTTTTAAATGTGGTTTGATGCTAAATGTTGCAAAAAGTTGCTGTTTATTTTAGCATACGTAACTTTACAATCGGCGCCCCATACGTTTAGTGCTGGAATTTGGATTTGGATTACAGTCCAATTTCAAAGCCCTTCCTCTGTTACCAGACCTCCACCAACAGAGGGCGCAATGCATCATGGGTTATCTATTCTAACAGACCACAGTTGGTAACAGACATAAGAGATCCTAATCCTCTCCACAGATTTGGATATTAAACTTCTCATTTGGATGCTGTTTGAGATAAAAATAAAAAATAAAACATCAGAAACTCTTTTAAAAGAGATATTGTTTGGACCTTTGGCTGCAGGGAACCTCTAAGACTCATAAAACATCTTCTTAGTGACAGTGGTTCCTCCTACGACACCCCTCTGCACCACCTCCTTTGTGATCTGACGCGTCACCATGCCGCTGGTCTCAGTTTGTTGCATAGTCATCATCATCCCATCTGTAGAAACAATGTGTGAGGAAAATCGCTCAATTCCCACCTAAAAAAAGTGAATGAAAACAGTTTTTATTCAGTACCTGTAAAGTAGGGGTCGTTGACCATGGTATGGGAGACATTGGTCCGTGTGCTCACTTCAGTTGGAAGTTGAAATACTTCCCTCCTTGTCATTGATTGGTTGTTATACTGAGATAAAGCACCTACAAGATGACATAGGGAGTAGAAATAAATTGTAGTCTCTTCTCCACACTAATCACACAGTAGTCCTTTGTGATGTTTAATTCAACCTTTGTATGAATGACTTCGACTTTTCAAAAGGCTCCATTATCCTTCACACTTTCATATTATGCTGATAAATTCCTGTCATTTTACACCAGCATCATTGTGCTCAAGTAAACTTTAAAACACACGTGTCAAACTCAAGGACCGGGGGCCAAATCCGTCAATCTAGACTCGAGCTTTAAAGTTGTCCCGCTTGAAAAAGTAAAAAATGGTAGAAACAACATGAAACATTTTGTAAATTACCAACTATTTCAGGTGTAGATATTTCAGCCCCTCCAAATACGAAAATTCAATTAAAATCCACAATATTTTCAGAGCTCAGTTTTCCTATTCGATCGCATGACGGCAGTCATTTTTAATATCAAATTGCTGAAAGAACTCTCAATTTTTTTTCCAATTTTTCCATGAAATTTCCCAAAATTCTCAAAATCCAAGATATTTAAGTGAAGATCCTGTGGCCCCTTTAAGCTCAAATTGCTCCGTATTTGGCCCTTGAACTAAAATGAGTTTGACACCCCTGCTTTAAAACATGACTCTTAACTTTCATGTTGAATTTCACTGACATGCTTCACCTTCACCCTGTTCTTCTGCATAAACAACGTGTGATCTAAAGTTAGTGTGCATCAAAAACAAGCGTCTCTGAGACTGACAGAGTTTCCGTGTAATTTTGGAGGGATTCAAACAGTGCACTGTGAACACAAATCTGACCAAATCAAGGTGATAGAATTATAAGCTGTTCTCCACCCATTCAGGTAAAGTCCATTATGATTTCCTAACTCAAGAGAAAACATTGATGGTCCTTAAAAGAATTCCATGCAATTTTACTCAACTCAGGCAAAAAATTTGCCTTTAACTTTTAATGCTCGTGATGGGTTAAACCATCTTGATTTGAATCCTTACTGCAGTCTTGAACCTACCTCCATCCTGAGATTCAATGGTAATGATCCCCTCCCTCTCAGGACCAAAGCCCTGTGTGGTGCGAGCCTGAACCTTGAACTTGTAGGGAACGTTCTCCGTCAGGTTTGGAACTGTGAGACTTGTCTCTGCGCTGTCTCCGTTCACTTGGAATGTGCGCAAGTCACCTGGAAGAACCCAAACAAAGAGGTCAGGTGTTCCAGTAATTGTTTACTCAATTATCAGAATAAATATAACACATATACATACAGTATATACAGGTATACCCTATGGTAATAAATACTTAAAGGGTACCTGTAGTGAAAATGTATATAACAAAAATGTGTTTAATGTATTACCAATAAACAAAATATGGGCACCTTTTTATAAAAAAAAAAAAAAAACATGTTAAAAGGACTTTTTAGAATGATTTTATACCTTGGGCCATAAACAATGGAGAGCCGGCATTTTGGTCAGGATAAGACACACGTTCATTGATCGGCTTGGCCTGTAGCTTTAAATAAATGGTTCATTGTGGGAGGAAGAGGCATAACAGGTCTGTTTACATTGTAGGAAGTGTAGTTTTTCTCTTGGCTCTCGGCGTGAAGCTTAAGATTAAACATCACCTTTCTCAGCAACTACCTGCTTCTTGTATGCCTCCCTGTACCCACTCAGCATGTAGAATTAGCCTAACGGACAGAACTGTTGTTACCAGCAGAAACGAGACATGGCTGAGTAGTTTGGTGTTGGAAGTAAAAAACTATGGCTCGCGATGAAAGCTGCGTGAAAGGACATCTCTTCATCATTTAGCCACAATCAAATAAGTGGGAACTATCTGATGAGGATGCGGTTAGTGACATGACAGACGCCCATAGTATCCCCTGTAGGAAGAAATGTAGCAGTGCATTGAACAAGTATGTTTACAAGCTGCATTGAAGGACTTTCTGTGAAGGTATTCTTTCGGGACAGTGTCTGGTTTCAGATGTAACTTAGCCCATTAGCTTAGCCAATTAGCTTAGCCCGCAGATCCCTCTCAGTAGCAGCTCAGCTTGAAGCATCCAAACAGAAACGTTTTAAGTGTGTATCCTGTACTGATATTATGAAGCCAACATCCGGCTTACTCTGACATAGTGTCGGTTTTTGGCTTAGAGATGCAAAAAAAGGTTTCTGCAAGGTTTTTCTCTTGTTGTTATAGCAACCACTGGCTTTACACTCCACCTTTGTTCAGAAACTGGACCAATTGAACACTGTTGCCAAGCAACAGCTAACAGGCATCAACGAATGTGCGTCATATTCTGACTAAAATAGCGACTCCCCATAGTTTATGCCCCAAGGCACAAAATCGTTCTAAAATGTTTTTTTCATGTGTGTTTTATTTAATTATTTTTTATTGATAATATATTAAACACATTTTTGTTACATGTATCTCCATTACAAGTACCCTTTAATAGTGATGATTTGATATGGAATTGATAGCCTTGAACCATAAGCTGTATCTTGTTTTTCCCTCCACATCTATTTTTTGAACCATAACTGATATTTTCTAATATGAAGGCCTCACCTCCACCATGCAGTTGCTCACGGGTGACCACGTATCCAAGGATCTCTCCATTGGGCTTGCGGGGTTTGTCCCAGCTGAGCTGCAGGGAATCAGGGCTCAGGGCCGTAAACACGAGGGGGCCAGGTGCACTCGGAGTGCTCAGAGTGAACGGAGAGCCTGGAAAAAAACAACAGGAAACACATGAAGAGAGAAACAAAGCTTTGGATCACTGGATTAGTTTTAAGTTTTAGTAAGATGAGCACCTGGCATGGGGCTGAGGGGGCTCTTAGGGTCCACAGCAGACTCTATAGTGATGACTCCCTCTCTCTCTGGACCCCAGCCCTCTTGGCTCTTTGCCTTCACCTTGAACAGGTAGGAATGATTGGGCAGAAGGTCCTGGATGATGACAGAGTTCTCTGCAGGGTTTGTCACATTGATGCGTTTGATCTCCCCTACCAGAAAAAAGACTGTTTAGCACAAAGGTAGCAAATACCAAAGACGTGTGTTTGTGCTCTTTCAAAGGCATACCTCCATTAAGCAGCTGGTAGAGCACACTGTATCCCAGGATGTCTTTTTCACATTGAGGCTCCTGCCAGCTGACTTTGAGGGCAGTGGGTCCCAGAGCTGAGAACACTAGTCTGCTGGGGGTGTCCGGGATCCCTGGGGAAAGTCGCGCATCTGACAGAAGATACAAATATAAAAACATTCAGATCAGAGAGTCAGGAAAAAGGAGAGAGAGGGAGAATATTAACGTAAAAAATATTAGCAAGTCTAACACAGGGCACATAAAGAGGTAAAAAGGTTTTTGTTTTTTATTTTATTTTTAGAAATGTTTTCTTTTTTATTTATGTGCCAAAACACACAAATACAATGAGTAACATTCATTGTGTTCTCGTTTCTTGTAATTTCAAAATAAAGATTAAAGAGTAACTACACCCCAAAACCATTTAACGTAATTTGTTTGAAACAGTGTTGATAATTAATTCTAGTGCAACTCTTCATATTTTAGTCTAAATATTTTTAATTTGGTGTATATTGTTGTAAAAATGTCTGTAGTGACTGCCCTCTATAGGTTGAAACCCAGCTATTACAATCAGATTTTGCTATTGGAGGTTTGTGATGTTTTGGTTAGCGTCACACATCACTGTTGGCCCCGCCCCTTTGATAAAAACTAGTTCCTGTGGACTCCATTCTGTGGTGAGTAGGTTGAATTGAGAGAATTGTGAATAGAGAGGTATATTGAGTATTGAGTAGCTAGTTAATGCATATGCAGCTTCTAAATGGCCTCTCATTCAAATTATATATATATATATATCAATATATAGATATTAAGAAATGCAGCATCTGTAAATACTGCAACCATCACATTTTATTACACTTTTCTGTTAACTGCATTGCTTTTTAATCCCATTTTGAGTGAAACCCCTAACCTAACCAAACCTAGCCTACCTCTAACCTAACTTGTAAAAAAAAAAAGAAATATCAGTCAGGTTTATTTTACAATTTAAATTAATATGAATACAATACATGTAATATTTGTGTTATATTTGACAACACTATAACAGAGAGAAATTACTATGTCATCACCAAGTGTTATTGTTTGTGCTAACTGTAAAGTATCAGGCTATAAAACGACAAACTTTAATAGATGCAACCACAAACTATGAGTGGTTTTTATAGCAAAACACAGCTCAGATCAAAAGTAAGAGCAAATCTTTTTGATCCTGTTGAAAGATAAGATAATTTTGTCCCATTTGAGGCAGTACAAAAATGCTGGGTCAATCCTTTATTGTAATGTTTTCTTCTCAAGCCTAACTATCTCTAACTCAGACTGTACAACATTCTGGAGGAGAAGCCTACACAGGACTGATTATAAAACATAGGTTGAGTTGTAATATTACAGGACACTAAGGTGTCGTCAGAGTGACGATCGTTAAAAATCTGTTTGTCGAAGGCCAGCATTCACGCCCAGTGGCTTCATGCAAAGATGCTGCAGACTTACCATGGAGGACCCTGTCCAGATTATACAGGGCTTCATTGACGTCCGAGGAGGGCGTTCGGGCCCTGGAACCCTGTGACAAGCTGTAGCTGTACTGGCTCTGAGAGCTGCTCTGCATTCCCGTGTAGCCGAACCCACCTGAAAGCGCGTCGAGGAAGAAGTTGCAGGAAAGTGAAAGGTGAGAAGAAAAGAAGAAACAGAGGAAGAAGTATGGTGGAGGGAGAGAAAGAAGAATGTAGAGGTTTCAGAGATAAGGAAGAAAGAAATGGCGATAGTCAGCTTAGCTCCTGCAAGTCCACCAAAACAGCCCAACCTTGCTAAGCCATCGGCCTCATGCATCTGTACAAGTGAGGCATCGGAAATATTGCAATCCAAGGTGAAGACTTTCCTAATTGGCAATGAAACAAAACTCTGGGAAAAATTCAAACCTCTTTAAGACTTACCAAGATCTGGAAATGAGGTTGACACATCTCCCATGACGATAGAGTCACGGATATTCTCCTCTACATATCCTCTGTTCTCTGAGCGCTTCCTCATGATGACATCAGTTCTGTGCACTCCACCTCCAATCATGTCCTGTCTGCGAGGACTCCCTACTCAAAGAAAGAACTATTCTCAGGATTGAGTCAGAATAAGGGTAAGGCTGCGTCCGAATAGTCCCTCCTATCTCCTTTCCTATCCACTTTTCATCCACAGGTGCAAGGAGACTTGCTAAAGGAGTTAGGAAAAGGCGATAATGTTGTACTTCCATTAGATGACGTAATAATCTGAAGGCGGTGAAGGTTAGTGACGTCTGCCGTGGTGAAAAAACTACAAATTTCCGAAAATGGACTACTAAAAGGCTAAAGCACATTTATAACACTTTCCCCTGTGCCTTTACCGCTAATATAATCTCAAATATCACACGGTTTGAAATTAAATTAAAGGAAAAGAGGCTACCAGGCTACAAGGAACAAAAGTGAAAGAACGTCACATTGACAATGATTGTTCACACTCACTTTTCCTTTAAATGTTGTCGCCGCAAGGAATTGTGGGGCAGCATTATCTGGTCTCCTTTGGTAAAGGATGCATCAGTGTTTCCTAGGCTAGAGGAGGTTATAAAGGAAGAATTGAGCCTCCTTTCCTTAGCTTTTAGAGAATTGCAACACTCCTTATTATGGCCGCCACTTAAACACTTCCGGAAGTTAAGGAAAAGGGGATAGGAAAGGAGATAGGAGAGATTATTATTATCATGACGCAGCCTAAGACTTTCTGACTGCTGCATTCCATCTCACCTGGTCCAGTCATGTAGGTTGTAGTTGTTTCCATGAGTGATCCACCTACACTTCCACCTCCACCTCCACTTCTGTAGTTGGAGCTAATTGTAGACATCGGAGATGAGGAAGATGAAAGATTCCGAGTTGTTGAACCTCCAGGGAAAAGGAAATTCTGGTCCCACTTGCCGTTCATTGAGTAATCTAAAAATACAATAAGGCCAGGGTTGTACTGCAAATTCTGGCTGAATAATATCACAAAACCATCATCTCTGGGTTTGGCAAAAGCATATTTGTTTTACTTCTGTTTAATGTACTGCAAAGACATTTTAAATCTGTTCCAATCAGGTTTTTTGAAAAAGTTTTGATTTATGGATTGAGTGTGAATCCCATTTAAATGGAAAAGCAAAGGCAGTTGCATGAAAAATCCTCCAAATTCTCCTGCAGAAATGCGGTAGAACCATTGCTTTCACTTTGACACACAGTCAACAGACCACAGATAGTTTGAATTGACAAAAACTTGCTCCTGGAAAAATGCTTCCTGAGATCATCAACTGGAGGAGGGACAGTTGATGCCAGGGCTCCTCTCAGGCAGGATAGTTGAGGTAGGCGTTCGCTGTGGGAAGCTGGACCAGAAACTGAACAGGTACTCAAAGGATTGGGATTTTGAATGAATCAAATCACCACAGTAAAGAGAACCAATCTTCCGATGGAAACAGGTTGGCCGTGCACCGCAGCTGGCCATGCAAGCTGTCTGTCTTTTTATGGAAGTGCTCTTCACCTTTCCAGGGTGTTTGGGGGCCGCTGGGGCGAAGGGTCCCTTCTGAGCTGCTCTCTGTGTCTGTGCTGAGCCGACTGGTGATGACCTCCACTGGCTTTTTCCATGACACCGCACGCAGATCCAGGTCAGAACCCACCAACTTCACATGTGTCCAGCCTTGGTTATGCGGTCACAGGAGAAGAAATAAGCAGGCGAGTGGCAAATTTGAAGGGAAGATGTGTTTGTTGTAAAACTGGTTCTGCCACATTTCTGATATCTTGGTTTCTTGTATTTTTTTTTTACGTGTTTCAGAATTTTCCAATTTTAAGATTGTCAAATCTAGCTAATTGTGGAATGGAATTGTACTTATAAAAGGACTAGGGAATGTTTCCCCGTTGATCCCATGGCTGGAAACTGTTGACAATGGGATCAAGTTGTCTTTTTTGTTTTGTTTTTTTGTGACGCTATTGTTCGCTACACCCACAAAATTTTTTGCAATCCTTTCCACATGAGCCCAATATAAAGGATCCTGCCTTGCTGTAACATAGTAAACACATAAGCTACCAAACAAGCTATGCTGGTGCCAACTACCTTGTTAGTCTTTCTATAGCTAGTTCTACAGAGCGTCTCTCTCCTATACTGGTGGACGTTATTTCTTGCTTTAGTTTTAGTACTGTACTTAGATACATACATACGTACTTAAATCATACGCAAAATTTTAGTCTGGGAACCAAAGGCAGGCAGACATTCAAAGCAATTGTAGGAGACTGGAAGAGAAATACTCAAGAGACTGACAGAGGCTTTGATGATGTAAGATGTTTTGGTGCCTCATTGGGGCATGTCCTTCAGACAATATGTATCCTAGTTTAAAGCAGGAACAGAAACAGACAGCTCTGTGGAAATGATGCCATCTCTGAGAGTCAGAGCCACTGCCAGCTTTTTCCTAAACCTGTGTCGACAGCAGGCGGGGTATTAACGTCAGCGTTTTGGAGGATTTCAAAGTACAACAAAGAAGTCTTTACCTTCATACTCCAATGAAATCAAACTATTTTTGTGGTTTACCAACAGGGTGATGAACCCAGAGCACAATCTACTGCTTTAGAAAACATTGGCGAAGGAAACAAAGTAAGATTAGTTGAGAACACAGACTGGGACGATTGGATACATATAAAAGCATTCAGTCATTCTTAGAGTCTGCTACTAACACATGCATTATGCTATCACAGACAAGTAAATAATGTAATTGTTCAGGTATCAGCAGAAATACCCACCCTCACCAGAAACGCTGGGTGTCTTGGATCCCCCCGGGGACTTCAGGACTTCATTGCTGTACATCAAGTAGCTGTCATACTCATCTCCTGCCTCTGCGTCCACGATGGGAACATCTGGAATGATGGGAACTACAGACACAAAAATAAGATAGATATTGTAACAGGAAACATTAAAGGCCATGCAGATTAACTTGATAATGGAAAGCTTACTAGACAGGGGTCTGGCAGGCTGTGATGCCAAGTTGATGGTTGCGTCCCTGAAGGGGCCCCAGCCCACGCTGTTTTTAGCTCGAACCTTGTACTGGTAAGTTTGAGCATTTTGCAGATTCTCAATCAACAGCATTCGTTTCTTGGGATTGTCAATCTTTACTTTCTTGGCTGCTCCAACTGGCTCTGTGGACATAAGGAAGCCAGATTAAACACAACACGTTAAAACAAGAGAGAGTGTTTCAGATCTAAGATGGGGCTCTTACTCATTTCATCATCGATGGGTGTGTAGACGACCTCATAGGCCGTAATGTTGCCATTGGTCTCGGCAGGCTCAGCCCAGCTGATCTGAGTGACAGTTGGGCTGATGACGTTAAAGGCCAGGCGTCCAGGTTCACCAGGCGCTGTAGAGATACCAAAGGTGTCAATAAGTAATGGAAAAACAGAAGCACATTGTGGCCTAATGGATAAGGCGTCTAACTTTGGATCAGAAGATTGAGGGATTGATTCCCTTCATGGTTGCTTTTAAGCATTTTTCCCCTGGGGTTAATTAAAGTATATCTGATTCTGAAAGGCTAAGATCAACTTTTTTAGAGGGAAGACATTTCAAATGAGAATCTGTTCTCAATTATTTATCTTGTTAATTGAAGGTAAAATTAAATAATAATAAAAACTTCAAATGTATATTAATTTTTTTTTATAAAAAAAATATATTTTTAATAAAAATTCAAAAAAATAAATAGGGCATAAAAAAGGACAAGAGTTAAGCCTTTTTGGTTGTGCTGTGCTATACGCATAATGTGATGCTACTATTGCGCAGAGCAGTGTAATCTGCTGTGCCACTGTAATGACACGTACAGAGAATATTATAGGAAAACATTCCAATGCTCAGACATTGTGAGGATAAGGGTGAACGAATGGAATGAGTGTGTCCTTAAAAGTGTGACAAAGCAAACATTTCTAAGTTATGTCACAACAAGAGCTGTCCCAAAGCTTGTGCGTCCACAACCGATGTGGGTGTTAGAGCTCGTATTGGAAGCCATCCCCGGACTCAGGAGACCAGCCATGTAGGCTGCCACCAACAGGACCCAAGTAGGCCCCATCACCCCAACAAGAGAAAGCAAGCAAAGTCACCCCACCAACCACAGACCAACAAACAAATGCATTGAAGCGCCCCCAGCCGGGTCCACCGCCCCACACCAATGCCCACGCCACTAACGCATCCACTCCCACAATGGGTTAGGGTAGAGACTTGAAACATCCCATAAGCGCCCACACAGTCCAAGGGTCGACAGGCCCCGACTGACTGCCACGCACCGCCCGCCATGCATGATGCCATCAATCAGTGGTCAACCCCCGAGCCAATGACAAGGCCATAGTAATCCAATGACACGTCTCCACTTTGGCTAAGCTTACATCAATTAATTTTCCTCACTTACTATCTTCCAGCGTTTGACAGGTAACCATATCAGTATCGTAGCCATCTCCCATCGCATTGTAAGCACACACTCGCATCTCATAGTCACAGAAGGGGTAGAGGTTGGTCAACTCTGCATAAGGAGTCTTCACATCTAAGACCTGGGCGTCCTTCTCAGCATCTCCATAGATCCAATACTTAACCTGTACAGTAAGATACAAGTGAAGAACTTGAGAAAGGCAGCGCAATGTTAGAGTTAGTAATTCAGTTGACGAAACAAACCTTATAACCCATAGGGCTACCAGGGGGTGGCTCCCAGTTTAGGCGGATACTTCTGGGTCCAGTTGCCTTTGCCTTTGGGAATCCTGGGGAACCCAGATGACCTCCAGGTGAAGTAGCCTTTGGGTTTACATAGCCTTTCTGTTGCGTCTGGGCCATTTCAGGAGATCTTGGACCTTGAAGATTATAACAGAGCAACTAGATTTAGATATAGTTCTCTATACTCTCAGTAACACTGTAAATCCAGCCATTTACCTCCATCTGTGACATTAATGAGGGTGGTCTTTCTCTCTCCAATGGAAGCATTGCTACCTGGGTCAAACAACTCCAGCTGGATGGTTTCCGGCTGGATGGGACCAGGGTGAGATTTTGGATTGATTGTGATTATCTTTTCTGTCTCTCCAGGAGCAAACTTAAGAGGACCAGAAAGCTCAAAGCGTTGTGCCTTCTTTGTGCGCCACTTTACTGTAGCAGGACTATCCTGGTTGCGAGAACGAACCACAGGGATTGTGTATGGTGAATCTGAGGTGGTAAAGGTCTGAGTGCCCTTCTTGAAATTGATCACACTGGGTTCTAGTTGATGAAGTAGGAAAAGGAAGTCTGCTTAGTAATTGTTTGAGATCAGGTTTAAGTTCAACATTTCTTTATGTACTCACCGGGTACATCTGCGATAGTGACGGTGGTTCTTGGGTAGCGGCCCAGCTTGGCTCCCTGTCTTGGGTTGCTAAGGTCCATGATAAACTGCTTAACCTGTTTTTCTTCCAGCAGGCCATCCTTTTCATTTAGCTCTAGCAGACGAACAGGAACAGTCTTCTGGGTCTCACCGGGACCATAAGTCAGGTCTCCTTCTACGGTCACGTAATCCTAAAATTCACAGAGTAATGGCTGCTGTTAGGTTGAAATCCCTTATTTTTACTATATACACTACCTCTTATTGTATGTGTATTTGACATGCTCATTTACATGTGTCAGAAACATGAAGAACTAAGTAACACTTCAAACCATGAAACACCAGTTGGTGTATTAAAATAGTTACATTGAAGTAGAGACCACAGCCCACCTTTTTGTCTTTAGCTGTGCTATCTTTTGTGCGGTAGGTGACTTGTGTGCGCCCGTCTTCAATTATCTCTCTGCTGATGGGGATGTTGGCCACTCCATCCCCCCTGTTGTAGATGTAGTTTGGCTGGAGGAATGAGAAGACACTCGAGGCTAGGGAAAAATAGACAATAAATATCTTTGAAATAATGCGAACAATTACAAACCTGATTAACGTTAGTGCCATGTGAAGTCGCAATTTGTTTTCTACACACTTGATCTTGTACAGCATTGATTGCAACTATATTTAACCAAGGGTCAAACACTATGAAGGCCAACTTATAAACACTTTCATTTACATTGTCAAACAAATGCAGTTCTTGTAGAATAATTTGGAACTAGAGCTGGGCGATATGGACCAAAACTCATATCTCAGTATTTTTCCTCAAAATGGCGATACACGATATACGTAAATCTCAATTTTTTTTACTCAATAAAGTCTTACCAGAAAGACAATTTAGGGTTCAAGTTGATGATGCGTTATACCAAACAGGCACATTTATTAAATAAAAGTTGATCAATTAGGGATACCTTGACCTGGGATGTCAGGCTTCTATGTTGTAAAATAAAGACATTTTTGCTCGTAAATGGTCAATGTTGAATCTTCACAGGTGGCCATTTTAAATTGTCAAATATGGAGACCTGTTCTGAGAAGTAGTGAAAGCAGTGTCTCTTAAACAAGTATTTTCAAAACAAAATAAGCTATGAAAAACACATATCAATATAAGCGGTATGGTGATTTTTTAAATCGCCAAAATAAAAAAATTGATACAACTTGAATCTTCATATATTGCCCAGATCTATTTGGAACCAATGCTACTTTGAATAAAAAGCCAGTAAACTCTCTCAACTTTATACTCCTTTTCCAATCAAAATTTTCCACACAACTGAACAAAACTTTGCCCAATCATGTGACTGCACTTTGCACAGGAGCCGGGAACTGCAATTATATTTGATATTTTAGATACTTAAATAGATGTTTTATAGGTACCGGGAATTGCAATTTTATTTAGTATTTTAGATGTTTTAATAGATGTGTTTTATAGGAGCCGGGACTTGCAATTATATTGGTATTTTATATGTTTAAATAGAATATTTTTTAAATATTATATTATGTGAGTATGCAGTGTTTGTGTAGTGTAAGTGAATATACATGTTGGATACCAACGCTTAAGAGAATATGAGAATGAGCTCGGATGTTGGTGATTAAATGTAGTGTGTGGGTAAGGTGGCGGGCTTTTGGTCCAGCAGGGGGACTCAGGAAGGAAATAAGCTTTGGCTACAATCCTGCCTATTCACAGGTACATGTTTTTTCTGGCATTCTCTTGTTTTTAATATGCATTGTCCCTTGAATAAATAAACACATACAATTTAGCTGGCTTTGTAACAGACACACTAACCATGCTCCTTGATTATAGTGATGTTAACAAATCGTTTTGCGATTCCTGCGATGCCCAGCGGCACATCCACCATCTCCACCAGCAGCTGCTTCTTGTCGTCATCTTCATCTTTGACAAAGAGCGGAACGTGAACGTCCAGCGACTCCACGCCTTCTTGGAACTCCATGGCTCCTGCTGCCTCTGCAGAAGAATGACAAATCACAAACGATACATTTGAATAATTTCAAGGGCCGCAGTCTTATTTCCCCCCCCAAAAAAAATCACACACGTGTACACACACCCCTGTCTGTAGCTACAGTGTAGTAGCCTGGCACCACTTTCAGATCTTGAAAGCTTCCGGACTGGACGTTCTTTTCAGTAAGTTTGACGATATCCGGATAGCTGCTGCGAGGAGCCGACAAGACGGTGTCCATGATGGTGTAGTCCTGCCTGTTAGGCACAAGGAAAAAGTGGAGTCATGCACCATCTGTGAACACTTAAATAACTTGGGTATTGATGTGTCATTTTAAAGGTAATTACCTCTTCCCAGCATTTCTCTGCAATCTACAACAATGCAAACATGTAGTCATTATTAAAAAAATGACATTTTGAAAATTTAACAAAAGCATTTTACATTAACACATCCATCCCTTAAAAACCTGTAAACCTTGTTATTGTACCTGAAGGAGCTCTTTTGTATCTTTGTTGCTCCTGGAATCTGCTTGTACACCTCATTGAGCTGCAAAAATACACAACACGAACTTCAGTGATGGGGACAATAAGCATTATGAGCGTTAATTATGTAAATGTGCAGGATTATATGTCAATAGCTGATTTCAGTCCTCAGTCGCTCGGCCGACCATTTTGGCCACTAAAAACACACAAAACATTAAAACAAAGCTATCAAAAGCAGGAGGTTTAGACAGGGAGACATAAAATATAAATACAACTACATAATTTGCATTTCCTGAAGAAAATGCAAGTGAGTATGCAGGTGCTGGACCATGTCGCACTGCATTAGCTTAGCATTAGCATTAGCTAGTGTAGCCTGTGAGTAAACTAATAACCAGATCTATTAAATGTTTATCAGGCACCGGGCTGGAGTAAGTAATTGTTTATTTACTATTATAGTTGGTGTCATTATTATTTTATGTCATTATTGAGTGATGTAAAGGTTTTGATAATATTTTATTTAACAGTTTGCATTATTGGTGCATGATATATAGTTGAAATAATACTATTGAAGCCAATGTGTATTATGTTGTTTTTCTTCTTTCTTTTATAATCCTGGGTTTATTTCCAATGGTTGGTTGTCGTAATTTTGTGAATTATGCAATCGAAAAAGGCGGAAGTAGACGTCAGCGGACTAGCGCGGGAAAAGGGAGAGAGGAAAAAGGAGAGTGAGGTGTGCGCGAGGTGTGGCTGACCGGAGAAACACAGACGGAGAGACGGAGTGAAGCTACGTGAAGGCTTGCAGGTATTTTGAGGAGTCCGACAGACTTCAACGTGGAGAGCGGAGGACGGGTCGTACCGTGTAGGACCAGGTGTGAGAGAGGCGCGAACGGAGGAGTTAGCCGAGCGGGCTAACGAGGAGCTACCGCGCAGGACCCGGTGTGAGAGAGCTGCGGACGAGGAGGAGGCTACTGCTGGTTAACGGGGAGCCACGTGTCGGCTACTGTGTTCGGGAACCGGAGTTGCCCTGTGTTTCACCGCACTCAATGTTTTGAAAGACAGAGTTTCAACGCACCCAATGTTTTGAAAGACAGAGTTTCAACGCACCCAATGTTTTGAAAGACCTACCAGCTGGAAACAATAATTGCATCGAGTTGTGAGTAAGACAGAGGAAGTCGTTCGGTTTAACTATTACACGGGACTGTGTGTGTGTATGTGTGTGTGTGCGTGTGTGGTGTGGGCCCACCACCATTGTTAGAGCTGATTTGACACGTGTTGGATTCCATTGTGTGTGTCGTTGTATATTGTTATTCAGCATCTTAAAATATAGTTCATATAAAGTTGTTTAAACAAATTTAATCTCTGGATCTCAACTTTTGTGGTATCTATCGTCACAAATTTAACTGAACCCTAGCACCCCTCCATTCTCAAGAAGGGCTTTCATATAGAGTGGTGTGCAGGTGCTACATAAAATTGGGGGCTCGTCCGGGATACTAAATTTATTGAAAAAAAAAAATATATATATATATATATATATATATATAAATAAATTGTAAAAAAAAAAAAAAGGGGTAATTTAAAATTAAAGATTAGTTTGATCCAGAGACATATAAGAAAAAAAAAATAAATAAATAAAAATAAATAAATAAATTAAATAAAAAAAATAAAAATAAAAAAAAAAATTTTTGAAGCTCGAAACACAACTCATGAGATGGCTCAGCTAAAGAATTGGTGTAAAGGTGAAGGCATCAACCCAGCCAATGCCTTGCTGGTTAAAGACGTACCTGAAGATGTTGAGATCAATTTCATTGAAGATACACTGCAGAATATCAAAGCCCTGGGGAGAGTTAAGGTGAGAGGAAGAATGTATGACTCGCAGGCTCAAAGTATAACTGTGCTATGTGAGTGCAGAGAGCAAGTAAATGCAAAAAGTATTCCTCTGGATGTTCTGCCCCAAGGTTTTGCTGTGCCATGGAGAATATTTGGATCCTCTGAGGAAGACGAAAACCCAGTTCAGCCAGCCCAGAGCCAGGATGAGTCAAACATCCAATCACCAGACCAAAGTTTCCTCCTTCAAGGCTCCACTCCGGAAGCCATCATCAGAGCGGTTGGTGATATATTACAACAGGCCAACCCGCCTACTAACAATGACCGCAGTTCATACAGAAGACTGAGAACCTTTTCAGGAGTCACTCCCCTACCTCCAGGAGAAGAACAGCTGGAAAATTGGATAGAACAAGCCAGGTTAATGATGGAAGAGTGTGTCCAACCTGAAAGAGAAAAGAAAATGAGGATAATGGAAAGTGTGAAGGGTCCTGCTTTAGAGATTCTGCAAGCTGTCCGATTCAATGATCCAGAGGTGACAGCCAATGAATACATTGACATAGTAGAGAACACTTTTGGTACGACTGAATCTGGGGAGGAACTGTATTTTTCTTTCCGTATGTTGTGTCAACATCCAAGTGAGAAGCTCTCAGAATTTCTGCGAAGGCTAGAAAGAATTCTGAATAGAGTTGTAAAAAAGGGGGGACTTCAACCATCTGCTACAGACAAAGTCCGCCTTGACCAACTTATAAAAGGGGCCACAAGATCTGATGTCATGATCTTAAACTTAAGATTAAGGGAGCGTAGAAATGACCCCCCAACATTCCTAGAACTGCTGAACGAGATACGGTTAGAGGAAGAACATGAAGCAGCACGTCGTAGGTTGCAGCCATCAAAAGCCGTGTATGTTAAAAGTGCGGCATTGACCACAAGCCCTGAAATCCAAGATTTGAGAGCTGAGATACAAGAGTTAAGAACCCAAGTAAATGAACATACTGCATCTTCTGCCATGCCAAGTACACAGAGTAAAGTTCTAAGTTCTTCAACTGCAGTCAACACATCAGCAGAGAGCTCTGACAATAAGGACATCCAAGCATTAATGAAAGAAGTTGGAAAGCTCCGTAAACAAGTCTCAGTCATGTCAGTTAGGCCGAAGTACAGCCAAGCGGCAGAGACTCATCAACGGGAGCCTCAGTCAAAATTCCTGCCACAAGGAAAATTCACATCCAGGCATCCCAGTGAGTTTTTCTGCTATCGGTGCGGCGAAGATGGGCACTATGCCACAAAATGTGCAGCTCCTGAAAACTACCCAAAAGTTATACAAAAGTTGCTACAAGCCCAGAGAAAGACCAAGATAAATCAGAGACCGGACGATGACACAAGGTATAAGACCACAGATGCAAATGCCAAGAGAAGTTCAGTACAGCTGCAGAAAAATAGTTTGCCTGACGGTTTAGTGGGACCACCCTCTATTACCCAAGTTAAAATCAACGGTAATCCATGCACTGCACTGATGGACAGTGGCTCCCAAGTGACGATCATTTTTGACAGCTGGTATGCGAAACATCTGTCCCACATCCCACTGAATCCTGTTAGTGGATTAGCTATTTGGGGTCTAAGTGAGTCCGAGAGCAGTTACCCTTATAAAGGCTACATTCAAGTAAGTCTACAGCTACACAGAAAAGGAAAGTCAGGCAAAGTCAAATCTGTCCTTGCCTTAGTATGCCCTGATCCACGGTGCTCTGAGAACATACCTGTTCTGATTGGCACAAACGCCCATGGTATCCAATCTTGTGATGCTACCCATCAGACCAAAGACCCAAAGAATGTCAACTCAGTCAAAGTCCACGTCAAAGAGGAAGACCACGTAAGTGTACCTGATCCTAAGTCCATCAAAGGAATGATCAAAGACTTATCTGTGGCTGAAGTGAAATGGGCAGGTCCTGGTCCACTCGTCATTCTTCCTGGCACAGAACACATTGCCATTTGTCGAGTAAAAGAACAGCAAACTATTGGAGACAGTATACTCATCACTGAACGTGCCCACTCACCTTCTCTTCCTTCAAGCGTACTCGTCCAGCCAACTGTATTGTTCTCTAATATGCTGGAGAAAGACAAATTCTTAGTGCTTCTGCGCAACGAGTCACTAAAACAAACTGCTATTCCTATGGGCACTGTAATTGCTCACTTGCACGTAGCCGACGTGGTAACTGATGCATCAAAGACTCAAACCCCAGCTGTTTCACAAATAGATCCTTGTTTGTTTAACTTCAGTGATGCTCCCATAAGCCAAGAATGGAGAGAGAGACTAAGTCAAAAGTTGGCCCAACATTCAAAAGTGTTCTCCACTGAAGAATGGGATGTAGGTTTGGCCAAAGGAGTGGAGCATCACATATGTCTCACTGATGACACTCCTTTCAGAGAGCGGTCTCGCCGCATTGCCCCTGCCGATTTTGATGACCTCAGACGTCATCTTCAAGGCCTTTTAGCGGCTGGAATAATAAAAGAGTCAAGGAGTCCATATGCTTCCCCTATAGTTCTTGCCCGAAAGAAGAATGGTCGACTTCGAATGTGTGTCGACTACCGGACTCTAAACCGCAGAACCATTCCCGACCAATATGCTGTTCCGCGTATCGATGATGCCCTGGATTGTTTATCCGGCAGCAAGTGGTTCTCAGTGTTAGACTTACGAAGCGGTTATTATCAAATCCCAATGGCTGAAGAGGACAAAGACAAAACTGCCTTCATCTGTCCTCTGGGATTTTTCCAATTCGAAAGAATGCCACAGGGGATTACAGGGGCCCCTGCGACGTTCCAAAGACTGATGGAAAAGGCTGTCGGTGATATGCACCTGCTGGAGGTAATCGTCTACCTGGATGACCTGATCGTCTTTGGTAAAACCCTGGAGGAACATGAACAACGACTCCTAAAAGTCATTAACCGTCTTGAGGAAGCTGGACTCAAGTTGTCTATTGACAAGTGCCAGTTTTGTCGTTCACGTGTCACCTATGTTGGGCACATAGTGTCTGAGCATGGCATCGCCACAGACCCAGCCAAAGTGGAAGCGGTTTCCCGGTGGAAACTTCCAACTGACCTTCTGTCGCTACAGTCATTTTTGGGATTCTGTGGCTATTACCGACGCTTCATAAAAAACTATTCCATCATTGTCAGACCCCTCACTGAACTCTGTAAAGGCTATCCCCCCACTCAAAAGAAAACTAAGTCCAAACCATCGAATGACAAAACCTACTACAAAGTTGATGAGCCTTTCGGGGACAGGTGGGACAAGTCTTGCGACGAAGCATTCCAAAAGATTATCAGCTGCCTCACAAACGCTCCGGTGTTGGCATTTGCTGATCCAGCAAAGCCTTATACCCTGCAGGTGGATGCAAGTTTCCAAGGTTTAGGGGCCGTTCTAAACCAAGAATACCCAGAAGGTTTAAGACCAGTCGCTTTCGCCAGCAGAAAGTTGAGTGCCTCTGAAAGGAACTATCCTGTGCACCAGCTCGAGTTTTTGGCACTTAAGTGGGCTGTGGTGGATAAATTTCACGACTACCTGTATGGGGCCCAGTTCACCGTGAGAACCGATAACAACCCCCTTACTTACCTTCTCACTACTGCCAAGCTTAATGCAACTGGTCATCGATGGCTCTCGGCCCTCTCGACGTACATCTTTACTTTACAATACCGACCAGGCAGCAGCAACATCGACGCAGATTCTTTGTCACGCAATCCTCTCCCCACAACGGAGGAATGTTGGGAAAGTATGTCCCCTGAAAGTGTCAAAGCCCTCTGTAAACAGATCAGCTGTGTAGAGACACCCAAAGAGCCTACCACACTGGCGGAGTCACTTGGAGTGTCACCTGAAGCCGTACCAGACTGTTTTGCTTATCCAATCCGATTGGATCCAGGTTCCCTGACCCAACTGACTTCCAAAGATCTCGTTAAAGCCCAAGATGAAGATTCTACTATCGCTCCGATCAAACAGTTTTTAACTTGTGGCCCACCATTCAAATCTGGAGACAACCTTAATGCTACCCTGCTCTACAAAGAAGCAAGTAAACTGATCATGCAAGATAATCTGCTCTTCAGAGAAATTGAACGGGCTGGCGTCAAAGTTAAACAGCTGGTACTGCCTAAAGAATACATCAACATGGTGATGAGATCCCTCCATGATGATGCTGGACATCTAGGAGTAGAAAAGACTCTTGAACTTATAAGAAACCGATTCTATTGGCCTAAGATGGGGGTTGAGGTTGAGCAGTATGTGCGGAATTGTGGTAGATGCGTCACTCGCAAAGCCCTTCCTCAGAAAGCAGCTCCTTTAAACCAGATTAAAAGTGAAGGCCCTTTAGACCTTGTGTGTATCGATTTCCTATCACTAGAGTCTGACTCGCAAGGTTACGCCAACATCTTAGTAGTCACAGACCATTTTACTCGGTACGCCCAAGCTTTTCCGGCCAAAGACCAAAAAGCAATTACAGTGGCCAAGATCCTTTGTGAACGTTACTTCGTGCACTACGGACTCCCTGCACGAATTCATTCAGATCAAGGGAGAGATTTTGAGAGCCAGTTGATACAGGATTTACTTAAAATGCTTGGAATCCGTAAATCTAGAACATCTCCTTACCACCCTCAGGGAGATCCCCAGCCAGAAAGGTTTAATCGGACCTTGTTGTCAATGCTTGGGACTTTGGACCGGCAACAGAAACAAAAATGGAGTCAAAAGATCAGTCAGATGGTTCATGCTTACAACTGTTCTCGAAATGAGGCAACAGGTTTTTCGCCTTATCTGCTAATGTTCGGCAGAGAAGCTCGTCTACCGGTAGACACTTGTTTTGGTGTGGCTGATGAAAGTCAGAAACTTAGGCCATATCACCAATATGTTGCCAAACTCAAGAAAGATCTTCAAAGTGCTTACACTTTAGCCACAGGGTCATCTGACAAAAACCATCAAAGAAACAAACACGCACATGACAAACATGTGAAAGAACAAGTTCTCGACCAAGGTGACAGAGTGCTGCTCAGGAACTTTGGATGCACTGGGAAACAAAAGCTCAAGTGCAAATGGAGACCCTTGCCATATGTTGTTGTGGAAAAACTGCCCAATCTCCCCGTTTATAAGATTAAACCAGAAAGAGGCATGGGTGCAGAAAAGACAGTCCATCGTAATCATCTGTTGCCTATTGGATACCTTGTCAGACTACCTGTAGATGACGATGACCAAAAGGCACGACAAAGATCTATAACAAGAGCACAACTGAAGAATCAGACTACAGAGTCAAAGCAGACAATCAACCGGGAAAATGATATATCATCGGAGTCAGAGTACGAGGAAGTTTACCTACCAAGAAATGTCGAACTGGATTGGGAGAAAGTGCTATCACATCCAGAAATGTGTGTAAGGCAAACCAAGTCAGTAGTTTCCGGATCTGAACTTGGACGACAAGCTCCAAATCTGGATGATCCAGAGCTGTTACCTAATGATGACCCTGATCTGAATCTCGATGTCAAACTCAAAGATGATGAGCAGGAAAGGGGAGCAGACATCAACGAGGCTGGTAAATCAGATATGGATATTCCTGATGAACGTTCAAGGAGACTCAAAAGGCCTGTTGTGAAGCTAAGCTATGATGAACTTGGTAAGCCATGTGATCATCCGGTGACAGTTCTAAGCCATGGAGTGCTGGTGGGAAGTGGAACCTACAAAGACAGTAGACGCAGTCTCTGTAAAACTTTCTGGTGCCATCCCATGGCGTTGTGTTTCACTTGTTTTAACATGGTTGCTTCTAAAACTTTAAACTGCGTTAGAGTCTTCTGAATTTGTTTGATGGGGACATCAAAACCTTTTAGAAGGGGGTGAGTGTAGCCTGTGAGTAAACTAATAACCAGATCTATTAAATGTTTATCAGGCACCGGGCTGGAGTAAGTAATTGTTTATTTACTATTATAGTTGGTGTCATTATTATTTTATGTCATTATTGAGTGATGTAAAGGTTTTGATAATATTTTATTTAACAGTTTGCATTATTGGTGCATGATATATAGTTGAAATAATACTATTGAAGCCAATGTGTATTATGTTGTTTTTCTTCTTTCTTTTATAATCCTGGGTTTATTTCCAATGGTTGGTTGTCGTAATTTTGTGAATTATGCAATCGAAAAAGGCGGAAGTAGACGTCAGCGGACTAGCGCGGGAAAAAGGGAGAGAGGAAAAAGGAGAGTGAGGTGTGCGCGAGGTGTGGCTGACCGGAGAAACACAGACGGAGAGACGGAGTGAAGCTACGTGAAGGCTTGCAGGTATTTTGAGGAGTCCGACAGACTTCAACGTGGAGAGCGGAGGACGGGTCGTACCGTGTAGGACCAGGTGTGAGAGAGGCGCGAACGGAGGAGTTAGCCGAGCGGGCTAACGAGGAGCTACCGCGCAGGACCCGGTGTGAGAGAGCTGCGGACGAGGAGGAGGCTACTGCTGGTTAACGGGGAGCCACGTGTCGGCTACTGTGTTCGGGAACCGGAGTTGCCCTGTGTTTCACCGCACTCAATGTTTTGAAAGACAGAGTTTCAACGCACCCAATGTTTTGAAAGACAGAGTTTCAACGCACCCAATGTTTTGAAAGACCTACCAGCTGGAAACAATAATTGCATCGAGTTGTGAGTAAGACAGAGGAAGTCGTTCGGTTTAACTATTACACGGGACTGTGTGTGTGTATGTGTGTGTGTGCGTGTGTGGTGTGGGCCCACCACCATTGTTAGAGCTGATTTGACACGTGTTGGATTCCATTGTGTGTGTCGTTGTATATTGTTATTCAGCATCTTAAAATATAGTTCATATAAAGTTGTTTAAACAAATTTAATCTCTGGATCTCAACTTTTGTGGTATCTATCGTCACAAATTTAACTGAACCCTAGCACCCCTCCATTCTCAAGAAGGGCTTTCATATAGAGTGGTGTGCAGGTGCTACACTAGCATTAGAATTAGCTAGCTATAGCATTACATCAATTATGCATTAGCATGAGCTCGCATTAACATTGACCTAGCATTAGCATAGCATTAACTAGCTTTAGCATTAGCTTAACATTAACATTAGCTGAGCAATAGAATTAACCTAGCAAGAGCATTAACCTAAGAAAAAAAATAGACAATAGTGAGGATGGAGGAGGCATCCTCACTACTAATTCCACGCCAGAGGTAGATCATAAAACATGACTAGAGTTTTTAAATTAAAGCTTAAGTGCCAAAGTTCGTCAACTAGGAAAAGTGCCTCATTAAATTGCAAGATACCATAATGATGTTATTTGGCATTTTTGTATAGTTAAAAAACAACATTTAAACTTGTTTACTGCGCATGCCTCTATTATTGCTTTCAGGGACAATGAAACATTTCTATCGCTTTAAAGAATTTTAAATAGTTAATTGCAAATTTTCCCATTACACATGTTAAAAGCTCATTTGAGGTGATAATCCTGGTCAGACAAGGAAACAATGAATATAACAAGAACATGGATTCTACAGGATTGTGGGAGTAGTTTTGACTCTCCAGAAGTCTTTAAAAAAAAAAAAAAAATAACCTTTTTAGAAAATTAGCTCAGAGATCTTGTGTTTCGGAGACTTGACTACTCCCTTTTGGGAAGGCAACTAAATAAATTATCCCAACTCAATAAAGTATGTTTAGCTCAGAGAGAGACATAGCTTCTGCTGTCATCAGTATCTCCACACTATATTACAAATACACTCACGTTATCAGCCACTTCCTTCCGTAGTTGCTCAGCATCTCTGGACTCAGGGCGAGACAAGTTCTCAGAGAAGAGCCTGTTCAGCCGAAGCGAAAGAGGGAATGGGACTGCAAAGGATGTTACAAAGAAAGGTAAGTAGAAAGTAGGTCATGGGTAAATAAACTAGATTTGACTGGAAATCTATATTTATTTTATGACTTTACACTCACTCATCTCTTTAGGGTTAGGCTTTAGCAGAACTTGGGGATGATTGGGTGGGCGATGCACATTATCTGTGACCTTCCAGCGTACCACATCAGTACCTTTGGGTGGGCCTGTCCTCACCATGGGTGTATCCAGGTGATCAGAGGTAAGCAGAGACTGGCGAAGTAAATACTCGTCTTCCTTGAAGCCAACCATGCGACCTTGAGAGAAGGCAACAAAAGATGGTCCATGTGGACGTAGGGAAATCTGCAACCAGTCGCAGACGAAGAAAACAAGGCCTTACCTTTCTTACAACAAGGGAGCAGAGCAAGGCAGTTCTATTTTTGGAGAGAAAAAAGAAGTTATAATTTCCACAATGACTCTGATATATTTTTAAAATCCAGTTTCCATGAGTGTTCATACCTGGCAGCAGGTTGCGCAGCAGGCTTTGCAGCAGGCGCAGTATTTCCAGCAGCAGAGCAGCAGAAGTGCCAGTAACAGCAGAAGGAACAAGATGAGGGGCAGCAACCACAGTAGACTAGCAGGAGGACAATCTGAGGGGAGGAGGAAGGCGTTAAAACACAATCAACATGCAGCTATTACTAGAAATCAACCAAAATATCAACGAAACCCCTGGGGGACCTTTTTCTGAAGCCACTGTCCTGGCTCTAGGTGTACGTAATCATGCCGATTGGCTTTGCCTATTTTGGTATTTGATATTCAGGCTCATTGCTAAAATAAATAAATAAATAAAGAAATACATAGTGACCCTAAGCTATTTTCTTTAATGATGTTGCAGCAGGATCTTCTTCATTTACTGGGTTTCTCCTCCCAATTATAGATCAGTTCCTTTTCCAGTAGTTTGTGTTTTTCTCATCTGTGTTGTTTCTCCATATTTCCCTTTGTGTTGCACTAATTGAAGGAAATAATTTACACGTTTGAGTCTCTTTCTGCAGGTGGTGGTGGGGTTCCTTACTGGCAAAATAGAGTTTGTTGTCCCACCTTAGGTGTGCTTCCTCAAATTTACAATAAAGTACCATAAATATTTTTAAAGAAATGAGAACATTCAACAACTACGAGAGTACTTTGGAAGGAAAGGAACATTTAGTCCCTATTTTTTAAAGGGCTCATGTTAAGCTAAATCAACTTTTCTGTGCTTTAAACATGATAAAGTGCTATTAGGGCTTCATACACATGCCCAAAGTGTTTTTTTCATTGATTCCTTCAATCGTTAGTTCGAGGGTGATTTGCTCCTTTCTTACTGCAGGGTGAGCTCAAACACCTCGCTCCAATTTGATGATGCGTTCCCACTTTGATGATGAATTTGACGCGGCACTGAGCTGGAGAAGCCGCGCCTCCAGGAAGCTCTCTGCCGTGATTGACATGTAAAGAGACATACGGGGCTAAAACTCCAGAAAACAGGCGAGTTTGGGAAAATAAACCTCAAATACTATGTTTTTGGGGTTCTTAGAACAAATGGAGATGGGTGAAAAATAGCATGATATGGGACTTTTAATGTGTGGTCTAAGTGGTAAAAAGCACAACGCTATTATGAGGGTATAAAGGGATCCGTTGCTTGACAGTTTCAATAACACACTCGATGCCTCTATAGGCATATAGCTTTTTTTTTTTTATAAGCTTTTTGATGTTGTCAGACTATGCTCATTTCTGCTGAGGCAAAGATGAACAAAATGTTGATGATATGAATTCAAAGGTTCTTTATCATCTGTGTTGTCTTAGTAAATGCTAAATTTTAGAACAATCTTTAAATGGGTTTTGAAAGCTCTTTGATGAAAAACATTTTATGGGATTTTTTCCTACTCACAAACGTACGTTTTTAAGATTTTTGTCCTGTGTTTTATACATTGGTTGGGAGGTACCCTGTCAAACATAACATTAAGGATTAAAGTTTAGCAATATTGAGAGCTACACTGTATGGTGTGTAAAGTTATGGCATACCGTTGTGAGAGGCAAAGGTAATTGAGTGATTGACGTTGGTGAACCTTCAGTTGTTGACATCAGGGACTACTTCTACATCCCTGGGACACAAACAAACACTGCTACTCACCTTTCTTTTTGAGCACCTCAACCACCAAGTCCTGAACTGCTGGATCTTTCGGATTATCCACAGAATAGTGAAATGTACAGTCATCATCTTGATCACGGAAACTACACGAATCAAGCACATCCTCTCCTACAAACACAGATAGGTGTTTAAGTTTACATTCATATAATACCAGTGTTTTTTAGTGTAGGAAGGCTTACTTTCTTGCAGCTCATCCACTAAGATGATTTTAAAGGGGCACTTGTCGCACTCTTCCTTGTCCTTCTTCTCTCCTGTCTTCCAGGCTTGACATTGGACACAACTTCTTGTAGCTTCACACACACCCAACTGGGCCTAACCAGGAGAACAAAAAAAAAAAAAAAAAAAAAAAAAAAGAAAATTCAGGCAAATACTTAAATACCAGATTACCATGTCTTGAATTCATCTGTCCAATGTTAAACTTTTTTTTTCTTTCCTCAGCCCTTATCAGTAGCTGAACTTCTGGACTTATTAAAACACCTAAACCTGCCTATTACCATGTTAGATTGATTAAAAAGAAGCACAATGTTAATTAATATGCACTGTTTAAATAAATAAATAAACAAACTTATCAGTGGTCATTATGGTATGGCTGTTAGGGCTGAACGATTTTGGAAAATAATGTAATTGCAATTTTTTTTTCCTCAATATTGTGATTGCGATTTAATTTGCGATTATTTTTTCAAGGTCCTCTTCTCATGTATCTTTCAACTAACGTAATCAATAAATCAATGTAATGTGTTCTAATAAACAATATAATACGTATTATACATAAATTGTTCTTTCTTATAGGCTAGGCTAAGATAAGGAAAATGAAGCATTAATTAATATTAAAGACAGTTTATTTATCTACTTCAATTACAATTGTAATCTTAAATACTTTGACTTGGAGTCTTGTAAGCATTCACCATGACAACGTAACAACATTCTGCCAAACAGAATTGAAAACAAAAGTGCAGGAAATGTAAGGAGATCAAATATGTGATTAAAAAAATAGCATATTTTTAGGTCAATCAAAGTCCCAATAAACACAAAATAAACAAGTGTATGTTCTTATTAAACCTTAAGAAGGAAACAAAACTGTTTTAACACGAATAAAAATATTATATTCACTCAATAACAGCACCACATGCCTTGCTTTGGCCAGAGCTTTTTTTTTTTTTATTATCGCATAATGACCGTTTAATATCAACACACCTGAAAGTTTGGCTCACAGGTGGCGGTCATCTCGATGCCAGAGTCTGGACATTTACAGCGTCCACAAACACATTCACCTCGTCCGTTGCAGATGCCCTGGTAAAAGAAGCGAGGACAGATTCAGGTTAAAAGGAGACACAATGGCATCATCTGCAAACAGCGAATGCAGGCGCTGCTTACCCCCTTGCTATCCAGACAGGTCTGGGTGCTCTTTGGACACTCGCAGGCACTGCCTTCCCAGCCCTCAGCGCACACACATCGACCCATGATACAAGAGCCACGATCTAACCAGAGAACACAGCTGTGATTGTAATTACCAACTAAGAATAGCTGAACACGTCAGAGAGAGAAACATTCATGTACGACTACTGTGTATCAAAGTGAAAGCTGATTAATGAACCAATCTGTCATAATAGTATGGTACGGTACCCACATTATATATAATGTGGGTACCGTTTTGCTAAGGTTGGCCCTGCCTTCAATGGTAGTGGGTGGTTTTACTATCAAAAGAATGGCTGACTCAGTACTGGCTAGGCATATTCAAGTAGTCTTGAGGTGCAAAGAGCTTTATATGTTCATTTACCTTTGTGCCTCCAAAGCCACATAGTATTTTAAGGCATAAACTACGCTAGATGAGTCTGAATCCTTGACTCAGCACATCCCACTGATGGTCGAAATGAGATCCCAGTAATATGGAATCAAACTCAAAACTACTTGTATTCCATTAACAACTCAAAACTTAAAGAAATAGTGGCATGGAGTATTATCATTCTAAAAGGAAGTCCTCATTTCCACCCAAGAAACATTGGCCCAAGGATTGCTTATTGTTCTGCGTCTGATAAATATGAAACATTCAGTCACATATTCAGTGAGGTGACCTTGGCTACTTCATTGAATATGTGAGTTTTGGTTGTATTTGACCAGACAAAGTGTTATCATGCTTTCTGATAACATGTGTCCTATTAAAGAGATAAGCATTCAAGTTACATTTTTATGATCATAGGTTCATGGCTCAGTCTGCTGGACCAGCTATGTACAAAAAAAAAATTTATGAAGCTATTTGTTGTTGTCTTGTTTGTTTCTGACAAGACACAATAATCTCTGCAGTGACTGGAGTATCATAGAAGTGAACTAGACCGATACAACATTAAGGCTCTAGCTACAGATTTACTCTACATTCAGAACATACCATTGCACAGGAAGCCACCGAATCTGTGACACTGCGTCTTGTCGTACTGACAGAAGGGCCCTTCAAACTGATCCGGGTTATAGCACACACACGTTCCACACTCCAGACAGTCTCCACGGCCTGAACAGGGCTCTGTCATGTTTGGCCCGATGCACTGGTTGGTGTCCAGAGCAGAGGTGCTGGCCGAGCAGTTACAAAACGCACCCAGCCTGAAATAAAAGCATATACAGAGCCAACAAGATAAGTCAAACACCACAAACAAAATAATTCCACCAAGAACTTGTTTATGGGGTAAAACGGCTATTAAGTTGGTGAAAATGTTGGTTTTTTTGGTCGTACCAGCCATCGTCGCACTGACACTTTCCACAGACCAGCTGACCATGGCCAAAGCATCTTGCAGCATTAGGGATAGCTTCCTGTTGGACAGACACAGCTCTTGAATATAAATCTACAACAGAGAATGTCTTAATCCGTGGTTGAGAGTAAATTATTCTGACCTTCTCACAAGAACAAGTTTGACACAAAATTGAAGCTTCAACATTGACAGCAGCTGCAAAAGTCGTTGGTTTGACTCTCATTGTCCCCTCTTTGTCGTCTGGATCCATTTTACAGACGGGTGTTTCATCAATCATTCGTTGAGCTTTGAGTCGCATCCTGAATTTACCCTGGCAAACACACACGTACACACACACACACACACACACATAGATTAGTCATTTCTGCATTGACCTATTAGCGTTTTACTCAAACAACGGCCTAGCTGTCAATCATCTTTGACTCAACAATGCCTTATAATGGGATTAACTTAAAGGAGCATAGGGCAGGATCAAGAAATCAGACTCCATAGTGACACAACGGCCGTCTGGGTAACTACAGTCATCATCCAAGCTGGCGCAGGGGCGCGCATGAAATCTTTAGCACCGCAACTGATACTGTGACAAGAGGATGGATACTTGACCAAAGCCCAACGGTGCCTGATGGGTTGGGTTCGGACAATGGTGGTCGGGTTTGGTCACAGTGTCCTTTGCGTGCAGCGGTTTTACATTCCTGCTGGAGCAGTGAGAGCCGAATGAGGAGGACAGCTATGATGTCATCCACTGTTGAAACAATTCTTTTTATGCACAAGAACATGGATTATCCTTATCTTTGATAGATGAATTATGTAAATAGTTCCACTGGGTCTTTTGCGCGCTGTGCCCCTGTTTGTGTTTGACCTTTGCTTGTTTCCCTGTGTGCTGATCTGATGTTGACATTAAGCTTACCACTAAGACAAATGTAAATATGTCAGTTGTATGAGGAAAAAATTAGGTTTTAACTGTCGGGTCGGACGAGACAATGCGGCCCGATCCACACTCCAACTGTGACACAGTTATAAATGTACTTGTTGTTCACGTGACTGTTTAATGCAAGACCTCCCCACATGTATCTGTGGAACCAAACAGTAGTTTGGTCCACCGTGCTTGTCTTCTTTCAGTCTCAAAGCCATCTTCATCTTCTTCTTCTGTATTTCCGGCAGAGTGGACACCTCTCCAAGCTGTCGAGAATGCGCATCAGCGTCATTTGACGTCACGTCTGCAGAACTGCGCGGATTTGCAGATGAAAATGCATCACACACTGTTCAAAGCAATAGAGAGAAATGCGTGTGCACTCATTGTCATTGGTTTTGAACGCCTCATCACCCATTAGCATTAAAAGACTCAAAATGAATGTTTATTTTTCCACAAATCCTGCTCCGTGCTCCTTTAGGGATGAAACACAATATGTTTCATTCAACAACACAACAGAATCTTACAATTTCTCCAGGTTTGAAATCAAAGTTGCCATAATCTGCGACCCGTCCACTGGTGGTCAGAAACTGAGCCTCGAAAGCTTTGGGTTTCTGCTCTGCACGGACGCTCATCTTAGAACGAATACTCTGCAAAACACATTGAGATTAGCACACGTGCACTGTTTTAGTTACATCAGCTTGACTGAACTGTCCACAACAGGTGTTTCAAACTCATTTTAGTTCAGAGGCCGAATACAAAGTTGTTTGATCTTAAGTGGGCCGCTGATTTCAGGCGGGAAAAAAAGCTAATTCAACATTAATGTCCACAAGTTTGCACTTTACACAACGTATAAATGATACATAAAGTATGTAAGGCACCGACAATATCAGTCCCTGCAGGATTTTCTTTTTTAAATTTTTATTGATTTTGTGACCAATTTCTATTTAATTTGGGGAAATTATGTGAAATTATTTCAGGAATATTGAGTTCTTTCAACAATTTGAGATTTGAACTGATTGCAATCCTGTGATAAAAGCATGGGACAATTGCGGTCCTCCAAATATTGTGGAGTTTCATTGAATGTGTTGCATTATTATGAAATTATTAAAACTGAATTACTTGTTAATGTAGACAATAATTTTTGTTTTTTCTGTCTTTTTAACTTTCTTCTGCAGGCCGAATTGGATGGTCTAAAGGGCCGTGAGTTTGACACCTGGTCTACAAGGTGCTAAACACTGTGAGCTCTTACTTCAAAAGCCATTTCCATGACCTGAAGGATGTTGGATGAGTCTTCCTGCAGCAGACCAACCTCAGCAATGGGGAAATACTCTTGGAGTTTCTGCTCTCAGAGGAAAACACAAGGGCGTTTATGATCAAATCTGACACAAGTCTACAACTTTGTTCTGAGCTAAAAGTCAAAATCCCCCTGACCTTGTAGTATGTGTAGGAGTGGTTGGTGACTGCAAAGACAGGGATGATGTTGTGTTCTCCCAAAATACGGACCAGCGTTGGTACCGAAGGATAATCCTGATTGTTAGCTTCTGTGTATTTGTCACTTGGATCCAGGTGGCATTGTTCATCATTGCGTTTCAAGATGCCTGCCAGAACATTAACACCATCAGCCTCGTAGTGGAAGGCTGACTCAGTGGAGAAAACCAGGAGATGGGTGCTCTCTGGACGCCAGCCAATCTCTTTCTGGTAGTGGTACAAACCCAAAACACAACATTAGGAGATACATCAAAGATGCAATACTTAACACAGAGAATTGCCACATTTAAATCGTTTGTCAGTTTATTGTATTGTATTGTATTCAACACTGCCCTTATTTTGGCGACCTTAAGCTTAGCTTACGCTGCGTTTTGATCACTGCGCCTGGTTTTTCAGACTAGTGCTTTGCGCACTGCGGTGTTAGGCGTGTCTCTAAAAATCAGGCGTGGTACAGAAATTTTGCAGCACAGTTGAGAAGGAGGACAGCACGGGTTACCATGCACTACGATAAGGAATTAGAAAACGGACTTTGTTCAAGAAGGTGTTCTACAACACAGGCAGCGTCCGGTGCAGAATGCACACAGAAGGCTCGTAATAGTGTGCAGTGCAGTGCAGTGTGTGTGTGTGTGTGTGTGTGTCTGTCTCAAAAATACAATAGTGAAACTTAAAACTGAATTGGATCAAAACATTTCATTTGTTATGAAAAAGCAAGATCTTAAAAAAAGTAAATAAACTAGCAAAAAAAATGTAAAATAAATAAAATGTAAATTGTGGCCTCATTAGCTTAAAATTAATTAGAAATGTATTTTAGCAGTTTTCATAGTCAGCAGCTTTATTTACAGCACCATCAGCCATCATGTACTCCTCTCTGTCCACTGGAATTGTCCCCACTCTCTTTAAATCCCCCATTCTGAAAAAAAACTAGTTCAGACCCCAATTATTTCAATAACCTACGTCCCATTTCCCACCTTCCTTTCATTTCAAAACTGTTAGAAAAAATCATTGCCTCTCAACTTCACTCCCACCACACACAAAACAGCTTCTATGAAAAATTCAAATCCGGTTTCTGTCCCCTCCACAGCTCTGAAACTGCCCTCCTGATAATCACCAATGACCTCCTCATGGCAGCAGACTCTGGTTTAATCTCCATTCTCATCCTCCTTGATCTGAGTTCAGCCTTCAACACCATTTCTCACACCATCCTTGTCAATACGTAGATTCTCCTCCATTGGCGTCACTCACACCCGCCTCCACTGGTTCCACTCCTACCTCTCAGGTTGCATTCAGTTCATCCAACCCTAAACCTTCACTTCCAAGCCCTCCTCCTTTAATTCTGGTGTTCCCCAGGGCTCCATCCTGGGCCCACTTCACTTTATCGTCTATCTCTTTCCACTCTGCATTATCTTCAGAAAATTCGGCATTCATTTTCACTGCTTTGCGGATGACACCCAGCTCTATTTGTCCAGTAAACTCGACTCCAATCTCCCCCCTCCCTTACCCACTGCCTTCCAGAAATATATATATTTGAATATGGGATCAGATTTTTGCAAGGCAATATTTCTGAATGTCGCCAAAGCATGATTACACTTTGAACGTGTTTTTATTGAAGGTTGTTTTGAGCAGGAGCCTCGCATCTCCCGTGAAATCTCATCTCACCAGACTTCACTGTAGAAAGATGGACGCTCCAAACCTCCTTATAACACTCAGTATTCCGTTGTTGTTTCTTGCTAATGTGGCAGTAATAATGCTTAAGTAGAATGCTATACTTTTCTGTCTACATGTACTGCGCCATATTTTCTCGAAGAGAAGTGGTCATGTGACCACGATCACGTTCTGTGACGTGTGTTTGCGGAAAAAGTGTTTTCATAGCACTTTTGCGACACTTTTTAGTATCGAATCGTCTGAAATCCCTCCTCATGAAAGCGTAAAAACATTTTAGCCATATTTGAGTGTTTTTTCCAAAATCAGGTGTTTCCATTAACAGTTTCTATTGCGCTATTTAGATTTTGAGCATTTCCAAGGGTAATGGAAACGCAGCTTGTGTGACATCTTTGATGTTCTCAGTCATTTGTGAAGTCTCCGAGGACATAGCGCTTATGGTGGCCCAATGACAAGGAAACACTGCTTTAGTATATGCATTTACCTCACACACTGCTGCTTGTAATATGGCATCAAATCCACCCTCAGGAGCATCTAAATTTCCAGAAATCCTCTCCTTCTGCAGCTCGCTGGTGAAGAAGTCCACTTGACTTGTTAGTTTGATTACATTTTCGAAAGAGAATGGAGGGTCACTGTCGGTCCAGGGCTGCTCCAGTCTGAAAGTCAGGTTTGTATTGTGTAAGTAAACGTGTGCGTGTCATTGATTCATCTGTGAGTTGTGGTCAGAGGTGAAAGTAATAGATTACAAGGACTCACAATACTGTAATTGAGTTGTTTTTATGGGTACTTGTACTTTTTTGTGTATTTCTAAATCAGTAATTGAACTATTTCTTAAGTACAGTAAATTATTGTTTTTTGCGATTATTTCTGTTTCATTGTTTCTTCATAAACTTATGAAGAAACATTAATCACAATTCATATGTTCTAAGTCGTACCATTCATAGCAATAGGTAGAATTTTTTTGAATTTTGAATTGAATCCATTGGTATTGTTTTATTTTCGAAAAAAAAAAAAGTAAATTTTGACAAACCCTTTATTCTATTCAGATGCCTTTGTGGAAAAAAATTTAAGTTCCAATTGTGTTATACATAAGATGTTTACTGTACGCAAGGGAACAGTGGCCAGATTTATTACCAAAAATAAACGTGGGGGTTGAAAGTAACTAGTGACTTTTACTTTGAGTACTATTTAATTGAGCTACTTTTTACTTGTACTTGAGAATTTCATGTATGACTTACTTGTAATTTTGAATACAATTTCAATGAAATACCAGTGCTTCTGCTTGAGTATGATATATCAGTACTCTTTACACCTCTGGTAGTGGTTTTGTACTTACTTTGATTTTCTCATGTCTGTCTGTGGCTCGATCACTTTATCCACAAACTTCCCAAATCCAATGGTGTAGTCATTTGACAGCTTTTCTACCAGAGAAGCTGTAGCAGAAAATGTCTGCGTTAAAATCACAGCCTAAGTTATGGGGCGCTGATTGTATACCGTAGTTGCGCATGCCAAAATAAACAGCAACAAACCACGTTTAAAAAACATGTGAATTTTTTCATGTTACTTTTGACCAGATTAACAGCAATATTTTCTTGTACAAATATAATCTAAATGTAAAATCTAAATGTTACATCATCCATCCATCCATTTTCAGACCCACTTGTTCCTGTTTTTCAGGGTCACGGGGTAAATGTTAAATCTAAATGTAAATTCTAAATGTAAATGTTAATTCTAAATATTGAATGTAAATGTTAAATCTAAATGTTGAATGTTAAATCTAAATGTCACTGGTGAAACTAAATAGTTAGCTAATATGCAAATTCATCGGTAGTACGAAAATATAAGGTAATTTGGGTGAATTTGCATATTAACTAAATATTTAGTTTCACCCGACCCATGATATTTAGATTTAACATTTAAATTTTGATTTTGATTTAACATGTAGATTTACCATTTAAGATTTCAATTTAACATTTAACATTTTGATTTAACATTTAAATTTAGATTCATTATTTAGCATTTAGATTTAACATTTAGATTTAACATCTAATATTTAGATTTAACACCTAATATTTAGATTTAACATCTAATATTTAGATTTAGATTTAAAATCTAATATTTAGATTTAGATTTAACATTTAGATTTAACATCTAATATTTATATTTAACATCTAATATTTATATTTAACATCTAATATTTAGATTTAACATCTAATATTTAGATTTAGATTTAACATTTCAGATATACATTTAACATTTAGATTTAACATTTACATTGACATTACATTTGTACGAGAAAAAAGTATTGCTGTAAATCTGTTCAAAATTAACATTAAAAAAATTCACATGCATTTTTTTAAATGTGGTTTGTTGCTAAATGTTGAAAAAGTTGTTGTTTGTTTTAGCATGTGCAACTTTACAATCAGCGCCCCATACTAAACATTACTGTTGACATAAGGGAAAAGTCGTATTTACCAAGTTCGTTGCCCATTTTCTTCAGGTTATCTAAATCGTCAGCCATGGAGTTTGAGAAGTCCATAAGAATGTAAAGATCCAGAGGACCTTTGGTTGGAGCAAACACCTGCACATCTATCTCCTTCTCCTCTCCTGGGAGAAAGGTCATGCTGACCTGCTGTGGAGACACCTGGGACTGCTGGAGTTTGATATCGATTGGTTTGTTCTGAAAAGGAAATATGAGGAAACAGCTGTGATTTCAAGTAAATTATCACACTTTAAACGACAGAAAATTAGATCAGTGTTGGGGTCGCCTGGAGTTTCTGAAAAATTTTAAAATATTTTTCTAAATTGTTCATTATTATTCTTTTTTTTTTTTTTAAATTAATAAACCAGCACACAATCTTAGACAAATGTATTTCTATACTTTTGCAGTAGTAAAATATATATATATATACATACTGTATATCTCTGAGCTCAAATATGATCAAAAACTCATTCTAGAAAAAAGGTTGGGAACCACTGCAATAAACTTATTTACATAATTAGATTCTTTATTATCTTATTATTATCACTTGTTCATTCCATCATTATGTTCTGTAGTTGTTTTTAAATAGTTTTTTTGAGCAAAATGTTGTAGTGGGACAAAGCAGGTACTTGGATTCAGAAACAAGAGAAAGGGGGTAATTGAGCCAAAAGAAAGTTTGAGAAACACTGCTTTGGAGCAGTGTTTCTCAAATGAGGGTACGTGTACCCCTAGGGGTACGCGATGGCACTACAGGGGGTACTTGAAAGAAAATTCACAAATGAAAGCGTTAAAAACATGGGGTTTCATATGATGTTTATTTTTAGTTCAAAATGATAATCATACTAAATATTACCAGCAACTCACAAAACAACAACAAAAACACACAATGAATGAATAATAAAAATAACAGACAAACAACAACAACAAAATACACAAAATGACACCAAAAAGAGACTAAGAGAGAAAAATACTATTGCCAGCAACACACAAAACGACAACAAATGAGAGAAAAACACACAAGATCACAACTAAATACACAAAAATAACAAGGAAACATACAAAACGACATAAGAGAGAATCAAACGACAGCAAAAAAACACACACACACACACACACACACACACACACACACACACACACACACACACACACACACACACACACACACACACATGCACACACATGCACAGAGAATGATTTAAATCAACAATTCTCAACTGGTGGGTCGGGACTCAATAGAGGGTTACGGACCTATACTGGGTGGGTCGTGGACAGCTGGTCAAAAATACATAAATACTTAATGTCTCTTATGTTGGACTTGTCTTTTATTTTGAAAGAAACTTCTTTTGACAGGCATGCTGTGAAATGCATGTGTGAAAGAGACTACAGATGTGTTTTCAACAGCTATTTTTGAAAAATTCAATTTGGTTGATTGAATTCGGCAAAATGTGCAGTTGAGAAGCCCTGATTTAAATGATACCAACAACACACAAAATGACACCAAACAACACACAAAATGACACAAAAAAAAAACCACAAAACAAAATGGTAGAAATGATTTTGATGAGAACATGAACTTGGTACCACATCATGCAGGAAATGAGCGTAAATGATAAAAGCGACAGAAATAAATCTAAATACTAACTGTTTCATTGCACTTATTTAGAAAATGAGACTCTCTAAAGTGTGTGTTATCACTCATTTATTCCGTCATGATGCTCAAAAGTTATTTTTTCACAGAATTCTGAGCAAAATGCTCTTGTGGGACAAAACTTGGATTCAAAAGTTAGAGAAAGGAGGTACTTTAGCACAAAAAAAAAAAAAAAGTTTGAGAAACTGTGATTTAGAGAACTGAATACTGACCATTTCTATCTCCATGCTGCTTTTAGCTGTAATGACAGCGGCAGCACTGCAGCCGTGGGCCAGGATGTTTGGAAACAAGTCACATCGACGTCCGTTAAAGTTCTGAGGAAACAGAGGATGAACAAAAAATGGCAAATTGATCAGATTAAATTCACGGATTGGCAGAATTTACTTTTTTAATGTTCTCATACAGTATTTCCACCTGGTGTCACATGGCGGTGACAAAAAAAAAAAAAAAAAAAAAAAGTCAGGCTAGCGCTTTTAGCATGCTAGCTAACATTTACTATGCTAATAGCCAGGGTTGGACACAATTACGTCACTTCAATTATTCATGTTATATCACAACTCAAATACGATTACGATGACTGATATTTTTTCCAATTACGAGTCTTTAATAAATAAGCCCATAAAACGTAAACTTCCCTTTGCGTTAGCTTTCTGTTAGCATGTCTTGTGATTACAGCTCAATTTTGACCCATGTCTTGAATCAGTTGTAAAATACACTAATAAATATATTACAGGTAAACTTGATATGAAACATATTTTAATAATTGTTAACCATATACATGTGTAAGCCATAGAACTGTAACATGGTTCCACAGGTTTGCGTTGAATAAAATTGTAATTGACAGTTTTTTATAGAATTTCCATTCCAATTCCAATTAAAAAGTCAATTATCTGAACTCAATTACAATTTGATTGCGATTACAATAGCGACACATTTTTTTTCAATTAAAATTTTGACAATAACTACGTCATAATTGCAGGTATTGATGTGTTCAAGCAGAAATGTGTTGCTTTTAATAATTTCCTGAGGGTCGTGGTTCCATTCTTGCTGTTGTGTCCTTTAAAGACATTTTGAATAATGATGAATAATCAAACTGGAAAGGTGTGTCTTATTGGACTGGTATGACTGGGCCCTACTATCCAGTAAATTAAATCAAGCCTACAGCTTGTGTTTACAGCTTTTAAAGTAGCGTCTTCATGCTAAATGACATTTAAATAAAAAGCTTTTGTCTCTTAAAACATTGACATTAAAAAAAAAAAAAAAAAATAAAAAGACTTTGTATATAATATAATATAATATCCAAGTTTTACACATAGTGGTTTGATATGTTTGAGTAATTTAAAGGAAAATGTAAGAAAATAAATAAAATAAAAGGATATCCCCGTAACCCGGAGAAAAGGATCAAGCGGGTTAAACAATGGATGGATGGAAGTGTTAGGTTTAGGGGTTGTTACTTTCTGAATTTAAGGGTTTTCTAGAGTTTTGGGGACAATACGTCTTAATTTTTCTTCCACTCCTGGCTTTTATTTTGAAAACCCAACTACGAAAATGTATCGAAAAGTCAATAAATCTAAATAAGCTTATACAGTAGGTGTGTGCTTTCTGTCCACGAGATATTTACATATCTAGGTTCATACGTGTCTTGATATTTCAGTTTGACTTGAGATACATATGAAAAAGAAAAAATAACGAGCAAAAACAATCTTCTTTCATACCTGCTGCGATACTGCTGTGTTATGTACAGTATTATAGCGCTCTCACCTCGTCTGAACAATACGTACAGCCTTCTCCTGTTTGCAGACACTCTGAACATGTCTCAGCTTTGGAGGCAAAGCAGTAGTTTTCTGTTGGGACACAAGTGAGAAAATAAAGGAAATTATATTAAGAAAAGAAATGGAGAAAATAATAAGCTTTGAAAAGACACTGCAAAGTAGGGCTAAACAATTTTGGAAAATAATCTAATTGCAAATAAATTTTTTTTCCCTCAATATTGCATTTTAATATGCAATCATTTTTTCAAGGGCCTCTTGTCATGTATTTTTTAATGGACACAAGCAATAAATCAATCTGTTTCATAATAAACAATTTCAGCTTTATTTAGAGACTAGTCATTTAAATTCTAGCTCTACAGTAAACTATGCAAAACTGCATCATATAATAGTCCCTTTACTTTTTAAAAGTGCAACTGAAAATGTATTTTGTGCCTTAACAATTGGACTTTAAAACAAATCCAATATCAAATAAATAATATAGATAAACAAACTATGGCTTTCATTCTCTCTCTCTTGTTCTGTGCCCTTCTTACCTTATAGTTCTTTCTTTCTCACTTCTTTCATTTTGTCTTGGGGAGGCCAAAATGCTTCCACACTTCTGATTTAAAACACGGTGGTGCGTCCTGAATTTCAAATTCTAAATAGATAGCGCCCTCTGCTGTTAAAAACAGTACTGCGATTGAATTACTGAGTATCAATGTGACACCTTTGAATTGATTTTTAACTGCCTCACGATTAATCTTTACATCCCTACAAGTACAAACTAACTTCACGTTTCATGAAACATGTAAACATGTGGACTGCACTTCACGTACAGGACAAGAATAATAAAGAATAAAAAATTGCAGCATTTGCGGTCAGAAAATTGTGTTTTATGATATTTCGATAATATCGCAAATGCATATAAATGATTCAGCCCTACTGCAAAGTGTTTGATTTTTTATCTTACATTAAAGCAAAAAGCTGACGTGGTGTCTATTTACATCAACATCTACAGTATGTACAGGAAGAGTACTCACGTTACTGTTATTGAGTTGTTTTTAACATGTACTTTTTCTAAAGCAGTCATTTTACTTGTACTTAAATATGTTTTAAAAGAAGTGATTTGTAACATTTCTACACCCAACCATCACTGGGTCAATTATAATTTTTTTTTTGTTTTAAAATGATCAACGGACATTGTGAAACTACAAAAAAAATAAAAAAATGAAAACCAGACAACAATCATAGCAGATGAAACCAGATTAAACGTAGTGCTCCACAGAAAACTGTACAATTCATCAAACCTGACAACTTTGATTGTTGTATATATGTGTATTATATTTGTACATTTATATTATTATTAATAGTTTTTATCTAATTTAATTTTTTTTCTACTGTAATGTGTGCATTTGTATTTAATCCTTATTTAATGAACAGTCTTTTACTTAATGATGTATTGTTTAGTGTTTATTCTTTTTATTTGTATTATTTCTTGAGCCTCTGTCATGCAAGCCAAAACACCGGTTATTTTCCTAGTTTTAAGAGTTTATAAATGTAGCTATACATAGAGCCAGGGAATTCTTTTTATTTTGAATTTCATTCATTGGTGTTATTTTATTTTATTTTATTTTTTTTAAAGAATTGCACATTTTGACAAACCTTTTATTTTATACAAATGCATTTGTGGAAAATAAATTGATTTGGTCTCTTACTTTTTAAGTTTATACATAAGATGTTTACTGTACGCAAGGAAACCATAGCAAAGATGTATTACCAAAATAAAACGTGGGGGGTGAAAGTAACTAGTAACTTTTACTCTGAGTACTACTTTTTACTTGTACTTGAGTATTTTATGTATGACTTACTTGCACTTGAGTATAACATAGTGTTTAGCTCATGAATGCATGAGTGAAAGAATGGTTTACCCACGTGTTGCTACAGTATGTGGTAACAATAATACAGGCAGAAGTTACAATGCGTACAAAGACATGATTGAAACATTTGATAAAAGCGACTAACAGCCTCGACCAACATTCCTTTAAAGTGATCAAAGTAAAGCAAAGTTGATCTTTCAAGGACGTTCCTGCTCGATTTGAGTCTGCGAGCCAGCAACTCATCTTTAGCTAAATGACGAGCATCCCACACCCTTTCCTCTTTATCGTATTAAAGTAATACTGAAACAAAAGAGCAGTTTCATTCAATCCTGCACACGCTCAAAGGTGGAGCTCGGTGATCTGATCATGACATAATAATGACTTACGACACCAAAAATAGTGTTTCAGGAGTTGTTGAAATCACTCAAACTCAAAGATTTCTGCTTTAGTTAAAGCAATCTACAACCTCCTATTTTCATATAAGTGAACCTGCATCAATTACATTTTCTGTGATGCTGAGCTTCTGAATTTCTTAAGAAAAAATTAGATTTTTTTAAAAAAAAATTTTTAAATGTATAATTTCTGCCAAATCTAAGTTGACTTGTTTTCATTTTAAGTTAAACTAATGCAAAACCTTGATATGAGAACAACTAAGAGTAAGTACAGTATTTATTAAATCAATGTAAATTAAATCAGTCGTGTTGATTTAAAAGAACTTAACCAAATCCAGTGTTTCTAATTTAAACATTTCCATTGAGTTGATGCAACCATTTAATTTTTTTCAGTGCAGGAATTGAATAATGCATCTGTATGATGGCAACAAACATGTTATAAGTTCAATTGTTTTATTTGTGTACAGAGAACCAAAGATAAGGAGAAAAAAGGTCCAAACAAAAATTGGAAAATTGATAATATTTACTTACATAGAATTTAGTTATTTCATTTGTGCACTCTTAAATCAAGCAAGCTTCTTTATCTCTTTTTTTAAATATCATAAGGCTAGAATTGTTACATTTTGAGGAGTAATCTTGAATAAAGTTTGTCCCATTCCGCTAGCTCTTACTTGCTATTTTAATTTTAATTTTAATTTTTTTACCAGAAATTATCATCAAAGTCTATTTGGTGAAGGCTGCAGTCACTGATAACCAATATATGAAGTTTAATGAATATTAAGTCAACTTTACTTTACTTTATTAATTGATCTAAGTCCCGTGTGTCAAACTCATGGCCCGGGGACCAAATCCTGCCTTTTGGGGGATCCAATTTGGCCCACAGGAGAAAACATGAATCATTGTGTTTAATGAAACTCAACAATATTTACAGGTGCTTCCAGTTTTCCCAGTGCTTATATTACATGATTGCAGTCATTTTTAATGTTAAACTCAAAATTCTTACAAAATTCTTTAATTTTCCTCAAATTATGACACAATATTTCACTTAATTGAATAGAAATTGTTCACAAAATCTAAGAAATTTAAAGTGACGATCCTGTTAGGACTAATATCTGTCACTTATTGGTTGGATATTGTGAGTTTCTTACATATTTTGTATTTTATGTATTATGTGCAAACTAGGGAACAATAATGTTGAAATTAATATGTGTGCTCCTTATTTCACCCCTGAACAAAAATGAGTTTGACAGCCCAAGGCAGCATGAATTATTGTTATTTTTTGAAGTACCAGAAGTTTTGTCTGTCTGTGTGATAGCACTTTGATGGACTGGATACTTATCTGTGTTGTATTCTGTTTATTCTGTATATATACATTATAAAGACTTACAGGTACAGATGATGGGCTGAGATGATGCTGAGTAATGAGCCTAAAGTTTGTATAATCTGCAATTGGTTGATTTTCTGCCATAAATGATCCTCATCCTCATCCTCACCTTCAGCAGAACAGCAGGTCAACAGGACGGAAAGCAGTGCAGGCCACACTGAGAGGAAGTGCGTCCGTCTCCCCATCTCTGCCCTGCACACACACACACACACACACACAAGCTAGGTTACTGTGTTACTTCATCAGGCTCAGAAAACATGAACAATTTGAACCTGAGTATTTACATAAAGATATGTAAATCAGCAGAACTCCTCTGACGAAGACTGACAGTTGACAGTCGAAACATGTCAGAAGTTTTCCTGAAACAAGTTCGGCTGAACTACGGCCGGGCCCACGGAACGTCTCCGCACCGAAAAGCACCCGAGAATTCAGTGAAATGTCTCGGTTCCACCGAATAAAACCAAATAAATTGGGCAGCGTAAAATTGTAATCTACGTTGAATTGCCTTTGAAACTATCACATGACTATGTTCCAATAAATTTAGAAGTTACCGTAAAAGGGGGTGCCCCCCCCCCTTTTCAAAAAGGTTTCTGAGAGGCTCTTGACATCCGCTCATAGAATATCTATGTGAATTTACAGCCCGATTCAACAAGCATTAACGGAGGAGTAGTCATTTTAAAAATGGGGCACCCGGAGGCTCCGTGACACATACAGAGTAATGAGCCCCATTCATATATTGGTATGTGTCAATGATTCGGTACCACCAACTGTCGCATTATTTGACTCACAAATAAATGAGAAAACGACTTTAATGGAAATTGCCTAAAAAAGGGGCCCTTAATCAAATTGTGTGAGGCATAATCGTAATCTACATTGAAATACCTATGAAACAATATATCACACGACTATGTTCCCATAAATTTGGAAATTACCAGAAATGGGGGGTGGGCCCTCGGACCCCATTTCAAAAAAAGCACTCCGAGCGTCTTCGTTCATAAAGTATTCATACCAAACTGCATTGCGATCTAACAAGAACTAACAGAGGAGTAGTCATTTGAAAAATGGGCCCCCCGGGTGGCCCACTGGCACCCCCGTAATATTTGACTCGCAGCAAAATGAGAAATCGACTTTCGTTTTTTTTTTGGGGGGGGGGGCCCTTGGAGTCACCCTGGGTCCCAAATCAAAAATCGGGCTCCGAGTGTCGATGCATACACATCCATATATTATAACTACCAAATTTCAGAAAGAAGAAGAAGAAGAAGAAGAAGAAGAAGAAGAAGAAGAAGAAGAAGAAGAAGAAGAAGAAGAAGAAGAAGAAGAAGAAGAAGAAGAAGAAGAAGAAGAAGAAGAAGAAGAACAAGAAGAAGAACAAGAACAAGAACAAGAACAAGAACAAGAACAAGAACAAGAACAAGAACAAGAACAAGAACAACAACAACAACAACAACAACAACAACAACAACAACAAAGTGAGTGGCGTTTTGAGCCTGGTAGCCCGGCCTAAAAACAAAACCTCAATTTAACATACTAAAACGCTAACACTAAGTCCTCATGCTAACCCTAAACGTATAGTAACACTAGCGCGAACACTAACCATGATTATAATAAAAACATTTGTGATAAAATATGTATCATTATTTTATATTTGTAGATTAGACTGGGATTTGGTTCATTTGACATACAAGGGATTAAGATTTTGTGCGCTGGGACTTTTATGTTCGTTCCGATATTTTCCATCACTATTCACAGACAGAAGCTCAGACTGTTTCTCCTTTGGTTCCTGCTGCACTAAAACACAATCTTTATCAATTAAAACCGTAGAATGATTAAATACATGGATTTCATTAACCTCTTTTATAAGAGCCAATCCTGAATTACACATTATAATTTAAATCCAAACCATTACAATTGATTTCAAGCTGAACCTTTTTTGGAGGCATTCCTTTTATTAAGTCGAGTTTCAAATTGAATTGAAAAACATAAGAGAACAAAAAATTTGCCTTACAAATAGTTCAAGTCCGGGGCCGAAATCCGGCCCTTTAGACCATGCAATTTGGCTCGAAGGAGAAAGTAAAAAAAGACAGAAATAAAACTAATAATTGTGTAAATAACCAAATAATTCAGTTGTAGATATCAGCTCTTCTAAATACACAAATTTGATGAAATTCCACAATATTTTGAGGATGACAATTTTTCCATGCTTTTATCACATAACTGCAGTCATTTTAAATTTTAAACTGTTCAAAGAACTAATTTTTTCAGAAATTCCATTTCATAAACTACTTTATATTTTGCACCTGACCTAAAATGAGTTTGACACCCCTGATTTAAGGCTTTTTAATGAACACATGGGGCCTTACAGTGCATGGTGGTGGATCACGTTAGGAAAGGACCCACAACAGTCAGGGAACAGGATTTAATCCCAGCAGTGTGCTGTGTCACAATAAAACCACTTTCTAATTCTGAGCTGGAATCTTGGACATTCAACGTAAAATTTGTGTCACTTTTTCATAGCTGACATATTTTGAACATTTAGCTCATTTTTCTTTCATTTGAGACAGAAATTCATGTAAAACAGCATGTTCTATATCATTGGTAAAAATGTGTAAACATGAAAATAAATCTAAAAGAAAATTTAAATGTTAAATTTATATTTAAATCTAAATGTATGAGTTAAATGTAAATCTAAATTGAAATGTTAAATTGATATTAAAATCTAAATGTTTAATCTAAATCTAAATGTTAAATCGGTTGCCACGAGTAAAGCTAAATGTTTAGAAATTATACAAAGTGGACAGGTGCAGATGCAAAAAAGCTTGGAGGGTCTATATAATGTATAATTTAGCTTTACACTTGGCGACCCATTTAACATTTAGATTTAACATTTGGATTTAGATTTAACATTTGGATTTAGATTTAACATTTAGATTTAGATTTATTTTTCATGTTTATACTTTTTTAACAATGATGTACAACCTGCTGTTTTACATGAATTTGTCTCAAACAAAATAAAAATGAGCTAAATTTGAGTAAAGTGAGTTAAATGTTCAAAATATGTCGGCTATCAAACAATAACCTCGTTCTTACATTCGGCACCACATTTGGAACAATCAGATACACATAAAAGTGTCTAACACTGGAGGTGGAGAGTGAACAATGAGCCCAGTGTGGCTATGAAATCTCTCAGTAATTGTCCTTTTGTAGAGGGGGAAAAAGGGATCTCTGCTTACAACATTTACAACTTGGTCATGGAATTTCACCTTGGTGTAAGAGAATGACCTGTCTGAGATACAAAACATACAGGAAAGGTCCCTTAGCACCTCCCTGAGAAACTGAGACATCTACAGGTGTAGGCGTGGCAGTAAGGGAGAGACATAGGGTGTCACATAAATCACTAACCAGAGTGGGTCAGGGGACAAAAATACGAGGGAAAAACACTGTTCCTCAAACCGAACCAACAGAGCATTCCTTTAAAATCAAATGCAAAAAGTAGTTTAACAAGATGGACTAAAAAACAGCTTCCCAAGAACAAAAAAAAAGAGTCAATTCAGGCGTTTGCAAAAAAGAGACTGAGAAGAAGTTCAAAGACTGTGTATGCAGACAAAAACATGCCTGCCAGGTAAGCATACCACCACTGGGCGTGGGCCGACCTTGTTAAAGTGGGGGTGGGGCTTTTTTTAAACAGGTTTAGGGGTCACAGTAGGGGATCTTTGACATTGATCTAAATGCCAGTGTGAGTGTCATAAAGAAGTCAGGTCTGTGTTTACCTGTCACTGTCAACACAACGACAGTGTTTATAGCTACAATACACCAGGAATGATCTCTACCCGGGTTGAATAATATACTATTTTTGAAGCAGTGGAACACAAAGCTACACAAAACATTAAACAAAAGTTGTTTAACTTTGTCCAAAAGTGCCACTAACGTCTACCAACATTGACTTTTTACAACACAGCGTCTTCAAAACAAAGAAGCAAATCTACAACTACTCAAAACAAACCTCTTACTGTGTCCTCGCCAACGTCCAAGTCCAAAAGTCCAACGATAAATAAGGAGAAAAAAAAAAGGAACTCCTTCTTTTGGTTTTTCCCAAGAAATAAAAAAACCCCAACAACTTTGAATCCACCTGAGCTGAAATAATCAACTTATTTGTCCCAATTTTAAAATCCGTGGGGAAAGTTTTCCTCCTTTTCTCTTGTTTCTTCTTCTTTTGCACAGTGCACTGTAGTCAAAGATTAACTCCTTTTGCCCTTAAAGCCCACTCAGCCGAGCAGGGTGTGTGTGTGTGTCAGTGTGGGAGACACACAAGGAACATAGACTCAGAGGGAATGAGTGGTTCTGACTGTGAGTGCTGGGACTTGATCCCTCCTTTAGCTTCTATGCACACACACACACACACATACACACACACACATGCACACAAACACACACACATGCACACAAACACACACACACACCTTTTCTCCAAAGGTGAGCAGAGAACTTCTCCACCCTAACCACAGCCCACCTCCCCCCTACTTTTACTCTGTTGCCGGGTAAAAGCTCCACACCTCAGTCCCCCCCACCCCCCCATTAAAGAGCTCACCTGTGTGGGCTTGAGGCTCCCTCCCTTTCTCCTCCCTCAGCTTTTGGGAGTGGTGAGTGCAGCAGAACACTGGCCTCAGGCTGTGGGAAACAGCTTTTTGTGACTGTGTGTTTACTCAGCACTCACAGGCACATTTTCTACCTGTCAACTTTCAGAGAGGAACGTTGTGATTGCCACAGAGCGGTTTTCACTTTCCTGCTTTCTCCATCAGCTTGAATGGGTGAAGTAGGACTCAGGTGGAAGGACGGTATTTACGTTCCTGAACTGAAGAAGCCCCATGGTACAACACCTGTCATTAGCATGAATAAGGTGTCATGAAGGCTGTCATAAGGGTTGTTCATAATCCTATCCCTAGCCAGTCGTGACCCTAACCCCTAACCCTACCCCTACCTAACCAGTAACCCTACCTAACTTCTAATCCTATCAAACCCCTAACCCTAAATCCTAACCCCTAACCCTAACCCTACCTAACCAGTAACCTAACACCTAACTCTACTTAACCCCTAACTCTACCTAATCCCTAACTCTACCTAACCCTAATCCTACCTAACCCCTAACTCTACCTAACCCCTAACTCTACCTAATCCCTAACTCTACCTAACCCCTAACTCTACCTAACCCCTAACTCTACCTAACCCTAATCCTACCTAATCCCTAACTCTAACCCCTAACCCTAACCCCTAACCCCTAGCCCCTAACTCTACCTAATCCCTAACTCTACCTAACCCCTAACCCTAACCCCTAACTCTACCTAATCCCTAACTCTACCTAACCCTAACCCTAACCCCTAACTCTACCTAACCCCTAACTCTACCTAGTCCCTAACTCTACCTAACCCCTAACTCTAACCCCTAACCCTAACCCCTAACTCTACCTAACCCTAATCCTACCTAACCCCTAACTCTACCTAACCCCTAACTCTACCTAACCCCTAACTCTACCTAACCCTAACTCTACCTAATCCCTAACTCAACCTACCTAACCCTAACCACCTAACCCTAACTCACCTAATCCTAACTACCTAATCCTAACCTACCTAATCCCTAACTCTACCTATCCCCTAACCCTAACCCCTAACTCTACCTAACCCTAACCCCTAACCCTATATAGTTTTAAGTGTATTTTACAGCTGATTTAGGAGCTGTTATCATCAGAGATGCTAACAGAAAGCTAACACAAGAGGAAGGTTAACTTTTATTAGGTTATTTATTTCAGGCTCAGTAATTGGGATTAATTGTAATTGAACTTTAGTAATTGAGAACGTATTTGTAAATGATAATTGTAATTTATTTGTAATTGGAAAAAATGCTGGTCACTATAATCGACATAATCGATGTTATCCGTTTATTTGATTGATTGATTGATTGATTGATTGATTGATTGATTGATTGATTGATTGATTGATTGATTGATTGATTGATTGAAAGAAAAAGAACAGCACTCCTGAAATTATGAATGACCCCCTTAGTATTACTATATTTATTAAAGGGTATCACTGTCTACTTGCTAGTTTTTGTTGTTGTTTTTAAAGACCATTGAAGAATCTTAATGTTAATTCATGGCAGTGACTGCTTATTTCACACCCTTACTAACTCTGATCAGTTGTACACAGGGTCGTTGGGCAGTTTCTATAGCAACTACAAAAAGCCATACAGATACAATGAATGTGTGGGTGACAGATTGAGAGAAACAACCCTTTTCTTCACTCTGGCTTTGTGAAAAACCCATTAAACTTTCAAAAGTCTAGACAGACAAAAAGGCAGAGACACTAAACCAAAGGTAACAATTTGGGCTTTGAAGAAAGCAGCAACCATTAAAGTGAAAGATCTAAAGTTGTTCTGTGGTTCTTGATCCTCACATTAACATGAAAATGTAATACTGGAAACCAACCTACATTATATTGTCAACCACCAATAAATCTGCGATAGATAGCTAGGCCATGCTAAAGCGCTCACTACGAACTAACACCAGTGTTTAAGGAATTCTATAGATATTTTTGACAAGTTAAGTTAATGCTAATGTGTGTAGTTAGCATTGAACTCAATTAAAAAGGGATTATGGTTTTTAAAAAGAACATCAAGAGTAAAGTGTTAAGCTCAGCGAGAATAATGTTTTTTTTTATAATAATAGTCCTAAAAAATAAATGCTTGAATCCTAAATTTTACAGAATTTTTTATTTATTTATTTTTTCGAAAATACCTTTAAATTATTCATTTTACCGGTATGTATTTCATTTTGGACCTAAAACTCTGAAATGCAAGTTTAATATAGAAAATCCCTGCTACCATGCAGTGTATAGGAGCCATAATTTATTTCTAACAATATCTAAATTTTTTGTATTTTATTTTGTAGCTCTGTTTACCTGGCCCTGATGTGGGCGGAGCAAGAAGGCAAGTTAGGTTGCCATGGTGATGGCAACCTAACTTGCCTGTCCCCTTTTTGGTTGAACTTTCTGTATATATTGGAAATGCTTTGAGCTATTACTGGAATAAACAAGCAAATATATCATTTTAATCCATGTCCGATGCAAGTACACGTCAGAACAATCCCTGAATGCAACCATAATGAAGAAAATTAAAGGATTTGGATGCTACAACCAGTTTACAATAAATTATGTTATTTTTTTTCCAGACAATACAGTTAAAAAGACAAATTAAATCAATGGTAACACGTGTAGTTGGCATAAAAATCTGTCTAAGCATAGTTTACGGTTCACTTTGAAAATGTATCAGCACACACAGTAGAGCTCAGGATAAAACATGTTTTTATATTAATAATGGTAACATAATAATGGCTTGGATTAATACTACATTTCAATTTTCTAGTTAACTAATAATTAGCCAAAAAATTAACGAAAACAAAAATGGTTTTCGGAAGTATGTTGGTCAGTTTGTTTGCGTGAGTGTGTTTGCTTGTCTGTATGTGTACAACGATAACTTGAAAAGTGATGATCGGATTTTGATGCAATTTTCAGGAAATGTTGATAATGGGTCAAGGGACAGCTTATTAAATTTTGGTGGTGTTCTGGCAACCAAAAGAAAATATATAGATATATATCCCGTTCATATTCCCATCCACACTGTGGAACTCCTGTTAAGAATTGTTTTAGAACACTGATGATGTCATCAGTGTACGATCGCACACACTCGCACACACACACACACACATAGACCAACGTACTTACGATAACGGTTTTTGTCTCCATGGAGACATACGGATTCGATCGGCCGTTTTCGAAAGTTTGCGGTAAACGAGCGCAGGTTCTGATTTAAGTTATTGCCTCCACCAAGAAGGTCATATTTTCACCAACTTTCATTTATTTGTTTGTTTGTTAGCAGGGTTACTGGCAAAAGTACCTCACAGATTTTGACATTTGAACCAAATATAGATCTTACACCACAAAAGACTTCATTAAATCTTGGAAGGGATCCAGATCAATATATGGATCATGGATTAGCTTGAAAAATATCATCATTGGAGTTTTTTTTTAAAAAAAATTTTAATTGTGAAATTGACGGTTATGTAGGGTTGGTTCCTTAATTACCACACGAGTTGTATCTGGATCAGATCTGGATTGTGCATTTCAATAGGATTTTCCACTTAAAAAAATAGGGGTGCCCATACACTTCGACCTGTAAAAAAAAAAAAAAAAAAAAAAAAAAAAAAAAATCGTTTTTTGTCACAATATATTAACTTGTTGTATACTTCTGAATTTGTTGATTACAAAAATTTATTATCAATATTATCATTATTGTTTACTTGAAATGTGATATGGGTAATAGGACGAGTGACCTGCCAAGTACATTGTGTACACTGGGTGTGCCTGGGTGAGCATGTTCACACAACACACACACACACACACACGCCTGCAGTGATGAGCACCTCGTCATGGTGAATCACCACCAACATTCCTGCATCTGCTACATACAGGAGCTGAGTGGGCAACAACAGACCTAGCATTCTGAATGATTTCTTCATTTTTTTAGTGATTGATACTAGCAAACGAATGAATTATATTGTGCTTACTCAGTGCGGAGCGTCAGTAACGAACCCAAAGCCTTCTCACTGACTACTTCAACCAATACTGCTATGCATTTATTTATTTATTTTTTGCAGTACTGGTTGAAGTGCTGAACCCTCCTATAGAGGGTTTTCACCCACGTACGTTCTGCGCAGTAACCCTGATGCACGACCATGTTGGAGGCACTTGGAGGTAAACACTGCGATGAATAAATGTCCAAAACCACAGAAAATCTCCTCAAAATACGTTATAGATGTAAAGGCATACAAGGAAGGACTTGGTTCGAAGGAAAGGGCACAATATTTGGAAAAGTTACAGTTTAATGGTGGTGAGTCGGCTCCCTCGTCTTGGATCATTGATGACTAGAAGAGTCTTCAGTCTGTTGCGTCATATCCTGATATGGTCATCTATTGGTTTTAACTTTAACCCAATCTGGGTCATCCTTTTAATAAAGGTCAGACCTTTTGCCTAGAATACAATGAGAAACACAGCACATTTTAGCTCTACATTTGAAGAACAGTTGCTACAGTAGCAGGCTATTAAATATGAATATATTATATTCATTATTATTATTATATTATTTTTCTAGAAAAAGTGTCTTTGGGGTTGCCAGAAATTCTTGATATCAAATTGGTCACGATCTAAAACAGGTTGGAAACCACTGCATTAAATACTGTTTCTTTCCACTTATTTCCAAAACTTTGATTCTTTTGTGTTAAACTTTTCACTCGTTCATTCCATCATTATGCTTATGCGGCATGAAAAAAAAAAAAAAAAAAAAAAAACAATGATGTGATTTTGCTCTGAATGTCAAATGAATTTCTGTGAATGCAACCATGTCGGAAATGAACTGAATAATAAAAATAAATAAATAAATAAAAAATGCTTTATAGTTGTTTTTAAGTAGTTTTCAAAGCAAAATGTTGTAGTCAGACAAAGGGGGTACTTGGATTAAGAAATAAGAGAAATGGGGTAATAGAACCTAAAAGTTTTAAGAACCACTGCCGTAGACCTTGCAAGCCTTCAAATCCTTTCTTTGGCAGTAAATGGTAAATGGACTAGATTTATATAGCGCTTTATCCCCACAGTGAAGCAGTCTCAAAGCGCTTTACATATCAGCTCATTCACCCATTCACTCTCACATTCACACACCCAGCAGGACAGGACTGCCATGCAAGGCGCTAGTCGGACCACTGGGAGCAACTTAGGGTTCAGTGTCTTGCCCAAGGACACTTCGACACATAGTCAGGTACTGGGATCGAACCCCCAACCTCTTGATCAGAAGACAACCCTCTACCACCTGAGCCACGGTCGCCCAGTATTAGCCCTTCAACATCTAGACTCATAACATTTGGTCTATTTTATCCAGTTCCATGGCTGTAGAGTTTAGTTGTCAGTGCATCCCAATGTGAAAGCTTATAAAACACGTGTTTTATTCATGATTTCATGAAGTGTCTTGCCCAAGGGCACCTGGAATTCTCAGTGGTTCTCCCATCCAACAACTAACCAGTCCCCAGACCTGCTCAGCTTCCGATATCTAACGGGATCGGGCAATGACAGGCTGGTACGGCCACAATAACTAAGGCATCAATGAAGGGCGATCGGCAGGTGTGCTGGGTGCCGGTGAGGCGACTTGCAGCAATCCCCTTGGTGCTCCTGGTGGCTGCGGATGCGGCCGTGGGTCTTTGGGTGGGCTGCTGCCGGTGTTGCTTCTGGTTCCGGTCCCTGCTGGCTCTGGGCCCGCCGCCGGGCCACCCGCTGGCTTGCCTGTTCGGCGCAGTTCTGGCCATCTACTCAGCGTGGGCCTTTGCTCCTCCGCTAGGGTCTCGGGCAGGGGGCTCTCTGGGCCCTCCCCTCAAGGACTTTGGTGCTGGGGTGGGGGGGACTGCCTCTCGGCTTGGGATCTCGGGGGCGTCTGGGCCTGGGGTTCCTTGGCCCCAGCTCTTTCTGCTGGCCTGGCTGCACCTTCGGGCCCGGGGTGGCGCTTGGGTTTGCAGAAGCAGTTCTTGCACAACGTTGGTCATGGACACAACTGGCATGTCTTGGGCTGTGGGATAAACTCGAATAGCTTAACCTTAGACACGTTGATCCCAAATACCAGTTTTAGGTATAACCACTCATTCCTTTCCTCTGTCCACAACCACTACCACCATTATACTTATGCTCCACACTGGTCACCAAACTGGCTGAACGGATTTCTATACACAATAAGCCACAATATGCACAACTAAAACAAAACAATCTCACTCTCATTTTAAAGCAGTCGACTCTTCCCCAGCCTTTCCATTTCCTACCCTGACTCCCTCTTCCCTAATCCCTTCCCCCCAACACTGCCCATTTTCCTACCCTGACTCCCTGTTCCCTTCCCTCCACCCAGGTGTAACATTGCCCTCATTGTATCCTCCCTATAATAAAGTGTTTCTTACCCTTCCTTAGGGAGGGCTGGTGATGGTCACAATTATGCAATAAAATAAATTCATTTATTTAATTGCAATAACAAAACATGCGTTGCTGTTTTTAAAAGATTGCACTTCTTGTAGTGTTGACCTTCAACAGCATGTGCAGATAAAGTTAAAAAAAGTTAATACAAAAAAAATTTGCTTTATTTAGTATATTATACAATAAATTGGCTTAAGTTCAATAGCTACTGGCAATAATGATTAAGGAACCTTTGACCTCTTGATGCCCTCACCGATAGAAGTCAGATGTGTAGTCTGAAGTAAAGACTCCACCTGGAACACACATGAGTGTGTGTGTGTGTGTCTCAAAGGCATTCCTCTCATTCAGATGTAAGTCACATCTGCAGCCTATAACTTGTTCCCTCATGAATGTGGAATATGGCTGTTACCAAAACAAAAGGAAAAGCAAAAAAAAAATGATATTAATAGAGCGTATTTACACACAAGGTGATTCAATAAATAAATAGAGCAAGACAAAGACAGTATTAAAGGGAAGTCGGTTAAACAACCGAAAAACTCAAAAGTCACTCGTTTCAGATGACCTGAGAAAACTTGATGGTTCATTAAGTTTTTTAAGGATTCTGAGAAGACCATTTTTGGTTTTTTAAGGTCCTACTGGATGAAAAGTATATTAATCTTTGATATTTTTTTGAGGTAATAAGTAATTAGAACTAATTTAGCCATTTTTGAAATTTTGTAATGATTGTAATTACAATTATTACAAAATTACTCCATTGCTTGACATAGCTTTAAGCCAGTTATCCACTTTGTCTGCAATTGGACATTGGCTGCGATGACTCCACCCATTTACTGCAGTCTTTGGCTTGAGCACTTGAAACCAATCTCATCTAACTCTGACATCAATGTCCTTCACCTGGTGGTTATAGGCCTTTCTTTTTTTGTTTTCTTATATTCTTTCACCTTAATTTTCCGCAATATGGTTTAGCATCTCATCATTTTGTACAGGTTCTCATTTGAGACTTTATTGGTTTAGCAAGATGTTGCACAACCTTCTAAGCCACTGTTGTGGAAATGATTAGCCTTGTGCCTGTCCTTCTGTTTGATGCTACAACACCATAAAGTAATACAAGGCCTACTATTGTTATAACTGAACCTAATCTTTGATTTGACTTTACAAAAGTCCTGCTGGAGGAGTCTATTGCTTTATCGACTCTGCCTTTGATGTTCTTTCAGGCTCCGATGTCTCTCGCTGTGTTTCCATTACCCTTGGAAAGGTGCAAAATTTAAACAGTGCAATAAAAACTGGTAATTGAAACACCTGAATTTCCAAAAAAAAAAAAAAAAAACACTCAAATATTGCTAAAAAGTTTTTAGCTTCATGAGGAGGAATTTCAGTTGATTCGAGATGGAAATGTGTCGCAAAAGCGCTATGGAAACATGTTTCCGCAATACACGTCACAGAACGTGACGTGGTCACATGACCACTTCTCGCTGAGAAAACATGTAGCAGTACATGAGGACAGAAGAGGAGACCGAAACATCTAGCATTGGACTTACAAATCATTACTGCCACATTAGATGTGAAACAACAAAGGAATGCAGAGTTTTATGAGGAAGTTTGGAGCCTCCGAGTTACTGAGGCTCCTGCCCAAAACATGTTTCAATGGAAGGCCTTTTCCATTAAGGCTGGCAATCTTGTTGGCAATGCCACATGACTATAGGATCTTTCCAGCTCTTTAACGAGACTGAGTAACTTAGCCAGTCCTTTTGAGATTCCACAAACAAAATTGTCAAATGCCTTTTTAAGGTGTACAAAGTTAATCCACATTACATTTGAGGCTTAATGATATTGCAAAGAGCAAATATTTGGCCAGTGCAGCCTGCCGATTAGATCAGAATATTTTTACCGTGGATTGAGAGAAGTGTTATTCCTCGCCAGTTGTCACGGTTCAGTCATGATCACTTTAGTCAAATTATTAATTAGCATGCAGTTTAGATTTGGCGGTAAGGCTCTGTTCTGGGACCTCTGCCATTCCATCAGCTGTGTGGAAAGCCCGAAGTGAAGGGGAGCTCCCCCTCACTCTTCCATGAGCTACATAGAGAGGCAATAAGCAGAGAGAGCGGGTCAGCAGGACCCCCTGGAACAGAAGCACATATGTTAGATGGCAACAGGAAACACTGTGTAATTAGAGAGAAGGAGCTGGGGTGGGGGTGGGGGTGGGGGTGGGCTGCGAGGCGTTTGCAGACAAAGCGTGTGGAAGTAGGTGTGTTGCTGTGAATTAAGTACAGCGCCATGACTAACTCTAACCAATGGGAAGCATAGAACATGATCAGCTGGATGATTAACTGAATTAGGGGGTGGATGCTGTCAGTTGATGGGCTGGGCCAGCTTGACTTCTGTGCCTGCCTGAACTAACTCAATGCTCAAGTTAATGAAAGTTGCCCTTCTTTGGTAATCTGCAGACCTAGAGTATAATATATTTTCTCAGATGCTGAAAGAAGTTAGTCAGCATTGTAGTGCTGGTAATAAAATAGGCTTTGAGTTATTCAAACTGGATGGTATCGATTATTTGCCGCTCTTTGTTTTCTTGGCAGCTTCAGTGACTTTACTTCTGGTGGGTGGGCTTCACTGGGCTGGTGTCAATACCTATGGTTTCCTCAACAGGATCTGGTTGTGCAAGTTCATCAGGTGCTTGTTGGTGCCTTACGTGTTGAGCTCATCCTGCAGCTTGTTCCCTTTCGATTGTAAATCATTTACCTTTTTTTTGTCTTTGACTGGCATGAAACTGTTACTCGACTGTCAACAGTTTCCTGGTTATCTTGTGGAGTCTGCCTCAGTTCTCTTGTTGCTGCAGCCTGTTTTGCTTCACTTGCAAGGTTTTCAACAAAGGTTCCTTCGTCCGTGTGGGTACTTCTCTTACCTGAACCGTTTTGGAATTGTATTTCTCTTTTACAAATTCAATCAGTCTTGGGGCCTTAGCGCTCAGAAGTCAAACTGATTTCTGTTGTTAGCTGAAGTATGATGATTTTGTAATTATTTGATGGTATTGCACACTTGCTTCAAGGTTGAATATGTTGAGAGGTCAGATATAGGCTGGATATTGATGCGCGGCAAATGACAAGAGTCACGGGTGGTTCGAGTGCCGCCGGAAAGGATGCGCCTGTAGAGGGATTGAACAACCTCGTACTGAGCTTTTAATCGAAACGCTCTGCTCCGACCCAGGAACCGATGCTGCTGCTACCATGGTTCTTTAAGGTATGCCATTTTTACTACAGCAGGCAGGAGGCTTGTCCGGCCGTGGGAACGAGTAGGCGATCAGACAGAGATGGGCATGAATGAGGTCAGAGAGAGAGGCTGGACAGGGGAGTGAACCGGTGGTGTGGTAAAAGTGAGTGGGTAAGTGACTGACCTTGCACAGGCGTTTTGCAGGTTGTCACAAGGTTGTAATTTGTATTTCAAAACGATTTTTTGCCCCACAGTACAACAAATTGTTCATGAAATGCAAAATTTGGTACAATTTTAATGTAGGAATAAGTTAGGATGTTGCTCATGATTAGGGGTGGGCAATATGGACAAAAATGTTGGTGATTTTAATTCAAGTCCTACCAGAAAGAACATTCAGGGTTAAATTTGCTGATGCAAAATGCCACAAAGGCAGCATTTATTAACAAATAGCTGCACAAAATGTGCAACTTTTAGCTTTTTCTTATATAAGAGAGAATGTGTGGGTGAGTTCTTTAATGTGGCTTGTTTAGGGGAAGGTCTGGGTTAGAACGCACTCAGAAATGTATTGCTGTTCTGAGTAGTGAAAGCAGCGACTCCGAAAAAAGTACTATATTACAAAATAAGCATTAAAAATATATATTGATATAGGCAATATTGTATTTCTTATATGGCCAAAATAGGAAAACTCAATATATTGCCCAGCCATTCTCATTTAACAAGGCTGAGAAATTGTATCCTAAAAGCGACATTTAAACAAGAGGAGCTAATGAGATTACATGAAATGACCATTTTTTTTTAAAAAAAAAGACCAATATTAGAAATTTGTATTACATTGTTATTATCAATCATTCCTGAACAGACAAATGCCACAAAGGAACATAATTAAACACAAGACACAAACTGAAAAGGCAACATTAGAATCATTTATTCAATGATTAATCAATACATATGTACAAGTGTGTAATAGCATGAAAGAAAAGCCTCTCATGATGCCAGAGAACAGAAACTGTTAAAAAACATTTACACTCGTGTTGAGCAACGCACCTGAACGTTCAGTTAGAAAATATATTTTGTGTGGAACAGGTCCTTTTCTACTTTTCACTACGCCTTACACTAACAGCGTTGCTCAGTATTAAATACTTGTGGTTTCAGTCTGCAGGCATCAGATTTACAGTTAAAGTATGAGGGGCTGGCTCCTAAAATCATCATTGATCGTTCACTTCTATGAATGTTTTGGATTTAGCGCGCTCATTGTTTGGCCTTCTTGAGGATGGTGCCCACTGCAGAAATGACCGTGGTCTTAGTGCCGCTGGCTGTCGTGGTGACGGAGACGACTGCTGGCAGGGTGGCGGTGGTCGTGATGACGGTGGGCTGTGCGAGCGTCACAGGAATCGCTGAGTCCCACTTACTTTTTCTCTTCTGTGCTTCTGCTGGTGAGAGACAGAACAGAAAGTGGCGATAAAAGCGGGACGAAATCATCAATATCAACCTCTATGCAATGAGTTCTGTTTTCCTTTAGAGATCTAATTTGGATGGTGATTACCTGTGGCGGACGTGGTGGTGGTGGTACTGCTGGTGGTGGAGGCTGTATTGGTGGGGTTGGTCCCTTTCTTAGTCCCCGTCACAAACTCGATCTGAAAGATACAAAAGCACATTGGCAGCTTTTGGCATGAAACATTAAAACATAATTCTCGTATACCAGGGGTGCCCAATCCTAGTCCTCAAGAGCCCTATATCGAGCATGTTTTAGATGTTTCCCTCTTCCAACACACCTGATTCAAATGATGAACTCATCATCAAGCTCTGCAGAAGCCTGATAATGATCCTGGTCATTTCAATCAGGTGTGCTGGAAGAGGGATACATCTAAAACATGCTGGATAGTGACCCTTGAGGACCAGGATTGGGCACCCCTGTCATATACAGTATATATTTTTTATTGCACCAAATCTCAGCACTTGTTTACTCAAACCGTTGCATCATAAAACTGTGACAGAGGAAAGAAAAAGGTAATTGGTAAAAGTAATAGCATGTTGAAAATTAAAAACAATAGTCAGGCAAGTGCAGCAAAACTTGCTGGAATTTTTACACGCAAGTCTAAACTGGTTCAAACAAATATTGCACAAAGCCCGCTGCTGGGCCTTTACATGATTATTAACACCTCAAATATGTTTCAACACACTAATGAGTCAAGTAGGTCCGTATTCAGTAAAGGTGCGCAGCGGCGCCATTTTTGGCTGTGCGCTATTCTCCCCCTGTACTTAAGTCAGTCACTGCGTGCCTTCGACCCAGTTACTCACTCTGGGTGTAGTGGCCCTGAAATGTGGGCGTTCTAGGGCTGTAGTCAACCAAGGAAATGGTTTGTCGACCAAGGCTATGGCACACGTAGCGATTAGTTGACCAAAGAAAAAGACAGAAAAACAAAACAGAGAATGTTTTAGTTTTAGTTTAGTTTTGGCATTTTGTGGTGACGATTTGCTTTTAAACACAGACCATTTATGATATGAACCTTATTCAAACTTTGACCAGAACCCAACAAAGCAAAAGTGAAACCTACAGGTCTGACAGATGTTAGGTATTTATATCAGAGCCTGACCTGAAACCGACAAATAAAACCTATTTTTCCTTTTTGTTTTATGTTTGAATGGTAAGCCTGCTTTTATTAATAAACTGTTAATATCAACATCAGATCAGCGCACGGGGAAACAAACGCACGTCAAACACAGGAGCGCAGTGTGCCCCGCGGCACCAGGGCGTGTCGGGAGCCTGGAGCGGGAAAATACGCACAGGAGAGAGGCGCATAACTGCAGGCGCGTAAAAAAGTCCAGACCGGAGAATATGGCCCGTAGTACTTTTCATACACCAAAAGCATCACAAAGTGCTTCAATACGGTGGCCGTAAAAGCTCGCAACACAACACAAAATGAAGAACCCCTCAACACAACACAACAAGCCCTGAGAGCTCACAACAGAACGCAGAAGGACGAACGGCAAAACGAAAGCGCACACAAATACAAACCCCACCATACAACACAAAAGCTCACAACACAACATGAAAGCACGTAGATTGTGGCTTTTTAACCGAACTGCTTTCGTGTTGTGGGGTTTGTATTTGTGTGCACTTTTGTTTTCTGTTGCGTTTTGTGTTGTGAGCATTTACGGCCACTGTACTTCACAATAGAAAAAAATATCAGGTAACAAAAAGCTTAACTTTAAAACATTTGCACTTCTGAAAATTAAGGGAGATGCATTGATGCAGAAAAGATAACATCCCACTCTTACCAGCAGCCTCAGTGTAATACCAAAAGCTTGAACTGTTCCCATCTTATACTACAAACCCTTTACCCATGACATTGTGGACCAGACACATGAGGCAATTCACGACCTTGATATTCAGCCCAAAGCAACTAAACTTGGTAAAGTAGGGCTGGGCGATATACCTGAAAAATGTATCACAATATACAGTAAGTGTTTCATATCAGTCGATATCATAATTATTGATTTTTTTTTTACCTATTAAAAATAAGGACCTGAAGAAAAAAAGCCAAATTAAAAAATACTTTTACTTTAAATGTAATCTTTATCTTTTAAAAAGAGGTCAACAAAACTATGGGAGGAAAAAGTAAAACACCTGAATTAAAAGATAAACTGTTCAATGTATAAATAGAAATTAAATAAATGCTCAATCAAATCAAATCGGGTTTATTCTAATAGAGCTCAGTGATATTATCGAACACATTCATTTTCCATTGGTGTTATTTACATCTCTATTGCGTTATATATCATTATCGTTTTATCGCCCATGCCTATGTTAAAGTATTACATTTCTTACATACATCTGATGGATTTGAAATAAATAAATATGAACCTATTTTGAAACTTGCATAAAAGCATTTCTTATAGCTTTGAGGCTCTGGCGTAGCCTACATACCATTGGGGATGTTTCACTGAGAATACCTGCTTGTGGGTGCATGTTCATGCAAGTCTTTGTGCAACAGGAATGATGCTGCACTGCTGGCAGTGTGTATCACTGTTTTCTAACCACACAAGCATATGACAGTCATCACTCAACCACTGGGGCCCAGCACTGACATGCAGTCGGCCCCCAGAGGCAGTTTAAACACTGACTACAGAAGCAGAGGTGCAGGGTGGGGCCTGGGCTGGGTTGGGTTAGTAGAGCTCAACTTGGCACAAGAGACTTCCAGGAGTCTGGAGAAGATTATGAAGTAGAAATGATGGGCAGCTGGTAGCGACTTGCCCTTGACGCAAACATAGAAGAAATGTCTCTACCTTTCCGGGCCTCACCTTGGTGCGCTCCTTCTTGGCTTTCTCCAGTTTGTCCATCTCCACCTTCTGAGCTTTGGCTGCAACACAAAACACGATAATGAAGTCGAGGTCTAAACAGGAGAATATGAAGTGACAGGAGCTTACCGAGAGCTTCATAGTACGAGTCTTCTGACCATCCATGGGGATCAAACATATCTTTGGGGTAATTTGTTCCCAGTTCGTCTATGCCACAAAACTGAATGAGTTTTTCGTAAATACTGGAAGAAAACCAAGAAAATCTACTAAGGAAGAGGCAGAAGTGCTGTTTTAAAGATTAATAGTGCATAAAATGGGTCTATGCATGGGTCTGTGTAACAGATCTTTAACCCTCCTATTATCCTTGGGGTCAATTTGACCCCATTTAAATGTTTATCACTCAAAAATAATAGTTGACTAATATTATTTTTTGCTTCATATTTCATAAAGGCTCAAACATACTCGGACGGACTGTCCGCTCTCCTCAGACCTTACATACTTGGGCACACCGCCGCATAGTAGTTTCAGTTTAAATTCCTACATGTCCCATCATTATTAGCACTTCTCTGTAGTCCTTGTTCTCCAGGGATGTGTTTTAAAGGTGTTGCTACTGTTGTAGCTCGTCTGCCAGTCTCTCCTCTAAGCTCGTGTTCATCTCTACTGCTCCGTTTTACCAGGAGGGTGAAATGCAGGTCGGTGTTACATTTAATGTGGGTCGATACAGAGACGAGCAGTTTTTGTGTGACACCAACTATGCGATCTTTGATCTGATCTTTGCAAGGAGTCCGGTGGACGATTTGAGGGTGTACGCCCAAGTATGTTTGAGCCTTAACTTTTCCTAATTTGATGGGTAATTGATTAAGCATGATGATGTTTTTTCAATGTGCTGAACACACATTACATGCATTGGTGTTCCTGGGGTCATTTGACCTTAACTGTTTTGCCGTGTAAAACTTTTCAGTGTGTGTGACCTCACATCCCCCCACCTGCAGGTACACAGTTGATACTTTTAAGTCGATTGATGAAATGGGTTGGGCAATAGTCTCATGAGAACTTTCACACACCAAGGGCATGAATGTGTGCATGTGTGACCTACTACCAGAGGTGAAAGTAGCTGATTACAAGTACTCAAGTTACTGTAATTGAGTTGCTTTCATGGGTACTTGTACTTTTGAGTATATTTCTAAATCAGTAATTTTATTTGTACTTAAGTACGTTTTAAACTAAGTAAAGTCATTCATTACATTTCTACACCCAACCATTACTGAGTAAATTATTAATTTTTGTTTTAAAATGATCAACAGACATTGTGAAGATTAAACATAATGCACCGCACCAAAACAACATTGAATGGAGGTTATTTTCTCAGTTTTTAGAGTTCATAAATGTAGAAATGTAAAATTTTGAATTGGATTTATTGGCGTTATTTTATTTAAAAAATTACATTTTTACAAACCTTTTATTTTACACAAATGCCTTTGTGGAAATAAATTAAGTTCCAATTGTGCCAGATTTGGTCTCTTCATTTATACATCAGATATTTACGGTATGCAAGGGAAACATGGCAACAATTTATTACCAAAAAAACGGGTGAAAGTAACTAGTTACCTTTACTTGAGTATTTTATGTATGACTTACTTGTACTTGGTATTTGTACTTGAGTACAAATTCAATCCAGTAACAGTTCTTCTACTTGAGTAGTACATATCAGTGTTTTTACACCTCTGTGTAGTACTCACATCAGCCAAACTAAAACTGATATTTAAATTAGAAAATACACTAAAATTGAAAGGTCACATGATCACCACAACCAATAGGGTTCATACTCTTGTGGTTATTAATGTTGAGAAGATTTAAATAAATAAAATAGTGCCTGAAACAAAAACTTGATCAATAATTTCCTGAAAATCATTTTCTAAAGACAAATATCCCTGGGGTCAAATCGACCCCGAGGGTAACATGTGTATAATATAATATTTGAGGATAATAGGAGTGTTAAGTACATGTGTATGTGTAGTTGTGTAGTGCATACCTTGGGTTTCTGAATTCTTTCTTTTGCTGGATGTGAGTGTTTGTATCAAAGTCTCCATGGAGCTTCCTCTCGTACAGCTTGCTGATCTTTTCCTATTGGAAAACAAGCAGCTCGATTAAGGACACAAACCTCTACAAAGCCACGCCAGTGCTTTAAACATCAACACTTTGTATTTACTATTTATAGTGAGTTTCAGTCGACTCTAGAGTCGGACTTGGTGTAAATGAAGCTATTGTTCTAGAACTTCTTGGTACCTTGGCGAAATATTTAACAACTAGGTTCTACTCGCCCACAGGGAGCTGCCAGATGTGTCATCTGCAGTGATTCATGAAGGCTTATGTTTAATGAATAGACAACAATATTTGCATTTCTGCTGACAGGACAATTCTAAAGTGCACTTCTTCTCATTTTGCCAAAAGGTGTTTTTCTCTATTGTTTTAAGTTGGCAGAGCACCTTTTATGAAGCTCCAATAACCTCGTGCAGGTCTTTTGCACAGTCCCTAAGACGCTGCTTAGAGGAAGCTTAGTTCCTTTGAAAAACGTGACATTATACGCTTCCATTTTAATGCTGTACATTAAGACTATTCTCATTCTGAAATGTTGGAATGCTGCTCTATATCAAGCAAAAGTAAGATGTATTAAACAAATGTTCAGGCAAATAATCTAACTTCAAAACCAACGATTTATATTGTTTATCTCCATATTGAGAAAAAATATCAATATGTGAGTTTAGGTTGATATCGCTCAGCCCTAATTATCCATGTTGTTCTGTTGATAATGAAGCTATAGAAAGTCAGCTGTTATATGACTGTTCTCTGGTCTGAAGTGGCCATTAGTTAGGGTTTGAACATGTGATTGACGTGAGGAGGATAAGAATATTTGTTCATATAATTCAGTGCTTCCCAAACAAGGATACCGAAGCACATTGCAGGGGGTACTTGGAAAGATTTAACAATTAATTTAAAAATAATCAGGGAAAAAAGTTCATAGTTCCTTTTTAGGCAATTTTTTTTTAAATTCACACCAGACTAACAGTACTATTGCCCAATAAAATATTATATTTACTTGTAATTTATTGAAACAGGACTATTTTATGCTGTAGAGGCCACTTCTGACAATAGGAGACAATAATTAGCTACATTTTAAAAAGGGGACCATATTTACTTACTAGTGAATTTTCACATAAAGGTTGCATGGTATTTAAAAAAAGAAATTCCACTTTAAATTCAACTCTTTGTTGTGAATTTGTAGATTAAAGCTGATATCTAGAGTTTGTGAGAAATCTACGTTTATGTATCATTCTTTTGAAATGCGAAAAAATGCCTAACTGGTCTTTTACGATGGTCTACTGCCGGTATTCATTCATGTACATCAATGTAAACAAGTCCCGCCTTCGTCCTATAGACCCCTATACAAATAGCGAATAGGCTTCGACTTCCTGTAGCAGAGACTGTCAATCAAAGTGAATGCATGTGCATTAACTGTGCACGGAAAAGGCTGCGCATCACAACAGCAAACAGGTATCACTCTGAGCAGCATAGCATCATGGAGGAGCGCGCCAAAACTCCAGTTACCCATTCCACGATTGCCAACGTATAAAACTTCATCACGACCTGATGCGACTTTGTTATGCTCCGCTATGCACAAAGGTGGAGGCGCGGCTTCAGGTAGATTGGCAGAAGCAGGGGGAGGAAGTGGAGCTATTAAGGAGGGACATTGAGACGTTCGCTTTTAAATTTTCTCTCTTTTCATCCTCCAGATAATCAGCTTTAAGCTTTAGGAACCAATGTTAAAGGAGACCATGCTTTTACACATATGAAAAAGCATATTAAATTATGAAGAGGGGGTACACATGATTTGACAAAAATGTAAAAGAGGTACACGAAACAAAAAAGATTTGGAATCACCGCTATAAATCAATGATTTAATTTATGTGCCATTTTGGAATAAATGTTAAATATAAACTTAGTTGGAGTGGGTTGGATTGATAGTGAAAGCGAATGTTTCTGCTTATGATGTTGTAGTGTCAGAGTTTTATCACTTAATTAGAAGAATTTACCAACTATCTAGCAAAGCGTTTCACAACATTGCTGCCCCTCAACAGCAAAGTTACCCCTTAGATCTGATTAGCGTCATTAGCTTGTGAACATGCGACTATGAATACTGCTTGCACAAATGGGAACGTTAGAAACAGTGGTTGGGGATAGAAAGTTCTGCTCTACTTGTTGGGTGTGTGGGCTAAAATCTGATGTGTTACACAGTGTGTACCTGCAGTTGGCTGGAGCAGCGTCCAGAAGGCTCAGAAGGGATCCTGATCTGGTCTGGTGACATGTTCCTAACCTTCTCCGAGAACAGAGCTGGAGAAAGGAGGGGAAACATAAACATAATTTAAGTCTTGTACAGTTCCGCCTCATTGGCTTTCCCTTTTCGCACCAGTGCGTGTCTTTACAGGTACGGAGGGAAACAACTGCTCCCAGTGAGCATCAGAATGTGCACCAGCTGACAGGCCTGATATATGGGAATGGTGGGGCGTACATTTGGATTTAGCTAGAGTAACAAATGTTGGTATGTATATAAAAAAACGGGGGAGGATTCCTAAAAATGTTTGTGTTTATTATTGTCCTCCCAAGTCTGTGCTGGTGGATCGTAAAGTGGTTTGTGGTACGAAGATTGGACTTTCCAGGCAGGGAGTGGCTGCTGTCAGGCTTATGTGAGGGGAGTGTTCCATCATCCCCCACCACCCCGTACCTTTCCACATATCCACCTCTCTGTGCCCATTCACTGCTATTTTTCAGTGTCACTGTATCTCCGACAGACAAAGAACTTAGTTGCTCCGTAACTATAAATCTAGGAAGAAGCTACATTTGCAGAGGTGCTCATGTTAGCCGACACTATGACACAAGCTAACAAGTAAGAACTTGACTGGACTTGAGAAGATTGTTTTTTGATTGGTTTGTCTAACTTCTCTGGCACTGACTCAAGTACAACTACGGCATATTTTAAATTTTTTAAAATACAAACCAATTACTTGCATCATCATTTATGTGTCTACAGATTTAGTAGAAGACTTCTGTATTCTCAAAACTGCTCTATTATTTATATTATCGTGATTTGATGAGGTTCCTCTATCCAACCCAGAGCAGGGTTCCCCCTACGGTGTGTTTCAACCAGCTTTTCTGTTGTTTTTTTCCTTTTTTTTTATTTTTTTTTTTTAAATCGGTACAGTCGTAATAATTGTTGCACAAGTGGACTTCCAGGCCTGCCCGTGTCATTTAAACTCTATTTGTAATGTGCATAACAGAGAAACACATACATTACTGCGGGTACCAAATATTACCCATTTTAAATTTGAAATGCGCGTCTTCGACCAGTCATTTGAATAAAATGTTATGTCTTGTCTATAGTAGTATACAGTATTTATTTGTGGAGAATCTATACCAAGCATGAGTAACTGTCAACAAATAACTTTTGGCTTTACAGTGAGACAACAACAAACGCACGCTTCAGCTTTACTTCACAAAATTTGGCCATCAGAGGATTATACATTTCAAAATGTTCTGGGGGGGGGGATGCGCCCGGACCCCCCTACAACACTCGCATTCCCCCTACACTGTGAAAACTTCCAGGTGAGAACCCTGCAGGGTCTAGAATTTGGAGCTTATTGAAGGATGCATTCTAGGCCAGTTTCCAGTATTCCCCCTACACATTTATTCCAACAATCAATTTAAAACTTTAAACCCTAGGTTTCAGAGTGGGGTACGCAAATTGCCACAGGGGGTACATAAATAAAAACTAAAAACTAGAATATAAATAGACGAGTGGTACACAAAGTGACAAGATGTGCCAGCTCAGATATTTTTATACTTCATTTTATTTGAACTAGATTATTTGAGAAAGTGAAAGTACAGAATACAGTTGTTTAAGATCGTTTTGAGTGTGTATTGTTGTAATTTGAAAATTAAATACATTTTTAATCAGCATCGTTTTTATCAAACAATTCAAAATGATTGGAGATTCCAGGGGACTCCATTTGAATTTCAGGTGATCCCACATGGGTGAAAAACACTGCAATATATTATTTATTTTTGACTGTGGAAAGTTTGTGAACCGCTGCTTTAAACCATTCTAAACCGTGGAGGACATTACGGTAAATGATTGTACCATAAAAAAACACAGCAGTCCTACAGTCTGCGAGAATTTAGGATCTTTAATGTTCCTCGAGCTAAAAGCACCAGGAGGAGTTTTTCAGTGTCTGTCTGTGGAACACAGGCAAAGTCAAAACCTTTACTGCTTTAAATCTCTGTATAAACAAAGTGTCTGGTCACAATACAGAGTGAGGTTTAACTATTTATAATTTAGGCTAGATCTCACTCCTCCGGCCAAAGTCGTCATTGTAAATGAGAACTGGCATGTCTCGGGCTGTGGGATAAACTTGTACTGGGCTTAACCTTAAATACGTTGAGTCCAAATACCAGTTTGAGGTATAACCACTCACTCCTTCTCTCTAGTCACGGACACCACCATTGTACTTGAGCTCCACACTTGTCACCAGACTGGCTGAACGGATTTCACAACACAATAAGCACAATATACACAACTATAACATCACATCTCACTCTCACTTTAAAGCAGTCACCTTCTCAGCCCTTTCCATTCCTACCTACCCCGACTCCCTCTTCCCTGTTCCCTTCCCCTCCCACCTAGGTGTAACACTGCCCTCTCATTTTATGTCCTCTCTATAATAAAGTATTTCTTACCCTTCCTTAGGGAGGGCTGGTGATGGTCACAATTATGCAATAAAATAAATTACCTGGTATAATTTTGGTAAATAACAATGTGTATTCTTGTTCAACTGTATTTATGTTGTTTTTTTTTTTTTCTCAAATGTCATTTTTTTTGACCCTGGGGTGGGTTCAAATAAGTTTTACTTCATCCCACTCCATTCCAGGCTTTTATATTTGTGTTATTTTTAATAATCAGATACAGACTTAATTTGCACAAAATGTACAATAACATTTTACTTGAAGTTTTAAACATAAGGCTGATATTACACTGTCATTATCTGTCATTAGCATGAATAATATGTCATGAAGAATGTCATGATTTGCTGTTCACTAAATTATGACGCCTTTGGAGCTATGTTGACATTTTTGGGTTAGGTGGAGGGATCTAGTGAGGTTAAGGTAACGAATGGCATTTAATGACAGCCTTAATGAGACCTTATTCATGCTAATGACAGGTGTCATAATAATGACAACCTTTTTGTGTTTGTTTTGTTGCCTAGCTCGAAATTAAATAATAAACAAATTGTACCTGCATGCTCACTTTCATAACTCTCTGGTTTATGAAGCTCAGGTTTAATCTGTGACAGACTCCTCTTTAGGGGAGTGCTAAAATGTTGGCGTCAGTGCCACAGCAGCCTCTGCCAGCTGTTAACACCCTTTGCTTGACTTTTTGTTTTCCACTCTAAGATCATTTGAGGTCATCACTGCCCCATATGCTAATCCACTTCTCACATCTGAGAGTGAGGAAGAAAAGGGGAAACGACCATCTTTTTCTATACAGCTCTGAAGAAGCTGATAATTGTTCTCCTGTTAGAGCGAATGCCGGGCATTGCCTTGGTTTTGTAACCTTTGACAATCAAAAACTCAACAAAAACAGTGGAATGACTCAGAGGCACTACTTTGGTATTTCATTAGAGAAAGTACAAAACACACAGGATGCAAACATGCGTGTATTCCTACGCACAATTAAATATGTTGTATCTGCAGGCGTTTGGTTTGTGGAAGCTTGTTAATCCACTAAAGTCAAATCTGAGACTCACACAGTCACTTCTCAGCCCTGTAAGATAAACTTTGATCTGAAAAACTGAAATACACTACAAAAACAGGAAACGTGAATGAATTACAGACTGGGTGATGAATACAACCAGTTACATGTGAGAGGAATAATATCGTACAGCAGCACAGAAAGACGATAGTTCGCCTGTTCCTAATTACCATGTGTCCTCCTAAAAACAGGCAAAAAGTCACTTTGTGCCCCGGGGCTCTTTTGGACACACGAGGACAATGTCCATCCCTTCAGTGAGCAGACAAAGGGTCGTCTGACCGAGGCTGCCTGCCAGACGTTCTGTGACATTTGGAGCCTAGCTCTGCTGCTGGAATGTCAACAGCTAACAGAGCTAGAAAGTTTGAGTCATGCTCTGATGCAGTGGCTCACTGATCAACAATGAACACTACTCAATCATATGTTTTAACCTTTTTAAATAATGATTAGTGACACATCGGCTAATTTTTTGAGTTTTTTGTTTTACATGTATCGGCATCGGCCGATGCGGGCTGCTGCGTTTGCCGTATTATTTACAGAGAGCAGAAATATTTTTTACTTGTTCTGGTTCTAACATCAACCTATTTTTAATATTTCTTAAAATATTTTTCGAAGTTCTTATTCTACATCACGAGTTTTTTATTTCAATAAAATGTCCTTTTTTTAAAATTGAGACTCGTACCATTTGTTATCATCATTGTGTAATTTTTATGATGTAAATTGAGGGAGTAAAAGTAGTATCGGCTCCTAAATTGACAGTCTATATCGGTCATTGGCTAAGGCTGATGGGAAAAAAATATCGGCATCGGCCCTAAAAAAAAATCCATATCGGTCGATCCCTAATACTGACAGCAAAGCAAAAGAGAAGAAAGAATGATGCTAAAAGAAGAGGATTTAGAGCTGACATGCTATAGCTAGCTAATGGGGTGGAAAAAGGTGTAGCGTAAAGGCTACACCTGATTATGGCATTTATTTTTTTTAATGACTGGAGGAAATTACATACCTATTAATTAAAGATTCCAGAAAGAAGTTTTAATTACAAGATGGAGACCCACTCTGCCTATGTTTTAGCTACATTTGGTAATGCCTCCTCTACCACACCATGTGTTTACACCATGTACTGTACCTGTACTCCTAAAAACTATGCACCATATATCTGTGTTTTAGATGGATGAGACTTATAATGTACCTCATTTTGTTTCTACTGTTTTTATTATTTGTCATTGGTACTCAGGATTTTTGTTTACCCATGTAACTTTATAGATGACTCTATAGGGGAAATTATAAGTTACCAATATACGGTAGATATGCATTATATTGTTATATTTTCTGGTTTTCCCTCTTGGGGTGCCTGCCTGGTTGTTCTTGTTGTGTTTGTTTACTTATTCCTATACTATGCTTCTTTTTGGTTTTTGTCTCTTTTGGGGGATTTTGTTACCTGAAGTTTACAATTTAAAAATGGTTATGTAGTAGAAAAACAATTGTTTGCTGTACTGTGTTGGCTGAAATGAATAAAAAACTAAGTTTAAGAAGGTTTAAATAATTGGCCCCGGTTAAATCACTTTCCTTTTTAAATATTGAAAGATTAAATCAATGTTTAGCATTGCTAAATAAGTACCTTATGATACCAGTACAATGTGAAATTTGGATTTGTTTGGGATTTCTTTGGACAACTATTTCAAATTTACACTCTAAGGTAGGGCTGGGCGATATGGCCTTTTATAAATACCGCGATATTTTTAGGCCATGTCACGATACACGATATATATCTCGATATTTTGCATTACCCTTGAATTAACACTTTGATGCACAAAATCACACCAGTATGATGATTCTATATGTCTACATTAAAACATTCTTGATCATACTGCATTAATATATGCCAATTTTAAACTTTCATGCAAAAAAGCGGATATCAACAACTAAGTCAAAGTTGACATAACTGTATTTATTAAACAGTGAGTGGCTCAAACATAAAATTGTCAACAGAAAGTGCACGTTCTGTGCAAAATTGTCACAGAGACATTCAAAACAAGACATTAGTGCAGGATGCAACTCACATGGCATTTCAAAACACAAAAATTAAAGTGCACTTTTTGTACATAATGCCACTACAATATTTTAAAACAAATAGTGGCCCAATTGTGCATGTTGTCATTAAGATGACATTTCAAAAAAAAAAAAAAAAAAAAAAAAGTCCGCGAGTTTAACGGTATGGTCATTTTCAACACCGCACAGACTACAAGCTGCGATATATCGAGTATATTCGATATATCGCCCAGCCCTACTCTAAGGCTTTAAGCTGGAATTGTTCAACTGTAACAGTTTGACTGCTCCTTTAACTCTCATTTAAAAGATGTCTTAGTTTCCCAGCATGCATGGTGGGGGAACATCTTAGGACCAGTGATAAATATGATTTGGTTTTTTGCATTCAAATATCGCCTGTGCTTGTTTAGTGCAGTTATTCATGTTGTAGTGTAGGCCATCCAACATCCATGCATGTGGAATTATGATCCCTGTGTGATGTGCAGAAGACTGTGCAGTTTTCTTTTGTTACTCAGTAACATCCATTGCAAAGCTAAAGACATTGAGGCCAGAATAAAACATTATTTTTAGAGCTCTGGTTTGAATATCCCTAATATTGTAAACAAGAGAAGCACCGACGCCTCAGAAAATGCATTATTCAACAATAAATGTATGAAGGCACCATTAGTAACGCATGTCATTACCATTAATTAGTTTAAATTGCAATACAATAATGTCTGAAACCTGGCTTTTCCTTATAAATGTCCCATTTGTGGTCAATTTGTCAAAAAAAAAAAAGAAATAGTGAAAAATACTTAACATTTGATCCCATTTATGAACGTGATTTAAATTAGAAAAATAATCTAAACATATAGAATAACATCTGCTTCCACAATCGTCCATGTCTGTCTTAATCTTTGCTTTAATTCATTTATTTCATATACGGTAATTAAAACAAGACATATTTCGAAAAGAAACCCTAAACTTGATCATAACCTTATCACAGCCTGTGACGCTCACCAATAAGACATTTCATGAAGGTTGAGTGTTAAGATGAATAATCTTTATCTAGCTCCAGGCTGTGCCAACAAAACAGTAAAAGCGGAACTTGACTAAGTTTATTGTCCAACAGTGAGGTGTATAAAGGCCACTCCCTGCATCTGTTACATCCTGTCTGATTAAACATGCACACCCATGGAGCTAAGTCATTACTGACTAACCACTGTAAGCTTCCTGTTAGACCTTCATACCCATGCTGTCGGTCAGTGGCTAAAGAATATTTACCAAGCCATGATAAGCATGTGTTACTGAACCAATAACGTCAAAAACTTACCATTTGTTTCAGTTTTTGCTTTTACCTTAAAATTTTTTTTATTTTTTTTGTAACACTTCACACATTGTCAACCAGATTTAGAGAACCATGGCAAAAAACCCCCGGCAATTCTTCAATAAGCTACAAATTAATGATTCCATGAATGCGCTGCCATCTCTTGGCGGCCCATGGAAACACTTTAGCTTGGCTGTGACTATTAATAAGAATTTCTGCACCCTATTGGCTCCTCAAATGTTATAAAAAACTATCTATTTAAAACATAAGTACCAAACCTACCATAACCATTACATTTATTTCTCCATCTCACCTGACCATTAATAACTACCGGGTAAAAAATTGACAAACGTCACTTTAAGAAAATCTGTATGCACACACATCGTCCCTTTGTTTTATATGTATATATTAATTATATAACAAATCTGCTTCTGTTCTGCACCTTGTCTGTTATTTGTTGTTGTTTTACTATGGTTTTGTGTTTTCTTCATGTATTGTTTTGTCTTGCAATATTTCTTTTTTTTGTAATACAATAATTCACACAATTTTACCTAATTAATCTCTCTCGTGCATTTTATGCCATGATTTTGAAGCGTTAAGTAGGTCAATAATTAACGTCAAATTAGGGAAAGCTCATTAAATTGAAATAAAAACAAAAATAGCAACAACGTAAAAAAATGTACACAATGAAACATAATTTGGGGTAGCTCAAAATGGAAAACTCAATGCCCTACTGATGTGTCTTTAAATGTACTCACCAAACAAGCTCATTGGGATCTTTTTTTTCTGTGTCTGAGACCTGGAAAAAAAAAGATGGAAGAAAAGTGAAAGAAACACATGGGATACTTTAGTCTTCCTGATGTAAGACAATTCCACATTTACATAATCTGCAAGGTCCTGGTTTGGTTAGAGTCGCCTACATTTCAAATTACTGGTAATAGAATAATGTTTCCACTTTAATAAATACAATGATAGCTACATCAAAGAATGCTAGCAAAGAAAGTGAAAATGTCTTGTTAGTCTCTGCAGTGCCCAGGTCACTATGTCTCCTGTGGAGCCCACATTGTAAACATAACACAGGTTAAGCCCTGCTGGTGTTTACGAGAGTTCCCCTCGTTACCTAGCAACATCACGCACACATCAAAGGCTGCTCCTCAAATCAGGAGGGGAGGGACAGAGAGATGTGAAGGAAACAGCCGAGCAAAAAGAACACATCAGACCAAGTGCAGCCCCCTACAGTTTGACTCAGAGCCAATACGCAGAACACCAGCTGAATCAAACACTTTTAATGTATTTTATTTTTAAAAAATTATGTGATAAGTATTTCAACTTTACAGTTAGACCCACATCCCATCCGCTAACATTGAGGAGGCGGGGCTTATGACCTATACTGCAGCCAGTCAGCAGGGGGAGCTCTAAAAATAAAAGCTTCACTCCACCGGGGAGGTTGTCCGGTTCATTCTTTTTACAGTCTATGGTCGTGAGGTGTTAATCACTTCTCTTGACCCCATGTATACTAATCGATGCGTGACACACGATTTAGCCAAGACTCAGTCCGATCCCAAAAATAGAGGCACGAGTGAAAATTTGGCTCAAAAATGGGCCATAAATCACTCAGTGTATGCCTGCCTTAACAAGGTCCTAAACCTTGACATAATACTATTTACCCACAAACACAGATTACTCTAACCACCAGTACTACAAAAAGATGGAATAAATAAAACTTGTCTCAGAAAGCATACAATAGATACTGTTTCTTGAAAGTTAAATTAACACTTAAAATAGCTTTTGCCAAAAGCTAATTGGGATTTCCATATGCAAATATACAACTATACATTTACTATACAAAGTTAATGGATATCGACAAAAATGTATATCTCTGTCTCATCTCAAAATGGCAATACAATACATGATATAAATATCAAATAAAGGATTTTGGTGCAAAATGCCACATAGACACTTCGATTACTCAATAAACAACTAGCCGCACAATGTCTAAATGTTGTACCACTTTGGGCTTTGTTATCTCATCAAGGACTGTCAGTAACTTCTGCAGCAACTTGTTTCAAAAAGGCCTAAGTTGCAGTTATTTGGGCACACTCAGCACTCCCTTCATTTAATGTTGTAAAGACTACGTGGCCCCTTTAAGACAGGTACGACCACTTGTGTAAGAGATAAATAAATGTGTGTAAAAAAGGAGGCTTTGAAGTGCAATGGAAGCTTCTGTGAGGCTCAACACAGTGAGTTTGTAATTTTACAGCCCAACACCACCTGCTCGAGGTGCCCAGGTCATGTTAGAAACATTGTGCTTTTGCTGTGGCAGTGCCAAAACTCTGGAGGAATCTATATATATATATATCGACCAAAATAGAAATCTTGATATATCGTCCAGGCCTAGTACGTGATAACGTACGTGACAGCCCAAATCTTTGAGTTGGTTAGTCACAAATCAATCATTGCTGAATAATCAGCTCCCACGTGGTGGGCGTTCAAATACCTCCACATCATCTGCGTCCCGCCCCTCGTCAGATTCCTCCAACTCCTAAGAAAACAAAAATGCAGAGGGGTTAATTGTTGAGGGGTCAGAGGTCATACAGAGACCAGGATATGTTGTGATCAATCAGCACAGGATGCCAAAGTGATGCCTGTCACGCATCTTTCTTTAACTCTAAAGAAGGTCAGCTATAAAGCTCTGTCATGGAGGCCGAGCTTTTCACATATTGGGGATTGACTAAGGAGACAGTCGTGTTGGAGAGAATAATGATAACCTGATAACTTGCGCTATATTGGCCACGTTTACATGAAAGCTTTAATTCCTCTTTAAAGCAGAATAAATATGAATTCCTTTTTTAAATGACCTTGTAAAAACTTAAATCCTAATATTAATTTAATTCTGAATTAAACTTAAATCTGAATTATGTGGCTGGTGTATTCTGATTTTAATGCCAAATTAAATAATTTCTCTTTCTTGTAAACACTTAATTTCCCTTTAAGTTAATTCCGGTCGTTCTGCGCATGCGCGACTTGCCGCGATGACGAGCTGGTGACGACATAATCCAAGATGGCGGCCCGGACTACAGCTGAGACTATTTATATAATAAGAGCCTTAAAAGACATTGATATAATGAAAAGAGTGGATAGATGGAAGCATAAACATGAGGACATTCACACGGACTTATTAAACACACACGGACATCGGCAAACGGAACAGGATTCATCGGACGAGTGATACTAGACCAGGAGACGGAGTAAATGGGTCCCAGTACTGCTGCACAGGCTGTAAAATCACCAAGTTTATAATTGCACTGGTTGTAGAGCAACTATTTATATATTGAACAACTATTCCTGGTTATTGTTTTACAGCGTTTTACTGGGCTTTATTTACCGGTGATTAGAGCTGGGCGAAAACTTGATTTAATCAATTTATCGAATATGTAAATAAAAACAATTTTAATTTTGCAAATTTTTTTAAATAGAAAAATAAATAAAAAATTCCCCACCACAGTTTTTTCGGACTTTTTCGCGTTCATTCCTCGTGGGTTACCATAGCGCGATGTGAGCCAGCCCCCTCTTTGTTTACCCTTTGAGTAGGCTATGTGTGTGCCACAGGCATGTTTAATTTTTTATTCGCACCATGCTGAGATGCTAAGGGAAGAGTTTTTTTTATTTATTGTAATGTTATATGTTAAAAATATGTAGTTATCTGATTTCTTAATCAGAAAATTTAAGCTACTGTGAAGGCGAGGTTGCACTTTTGCTTAAACCTGGGTTAAAGCTTAAATTGTTGAATGACAGAGCCTCATTTTCAAATTTTTTGGGGATTGTTCTGTGTATTTTAACTCGAGGACAATCACAGCAATAAAGTTGCACTTTTGACAATATATCTGCAGTTATTTTTAGTGCATTGAAAAAAAAATAATTAAAAATCGAATCGAAACTCAATTTTTTTCTTTTAAAAATGTGAGATTTTTTTATGCAAAACCGCCCAGCCCCACTGGTGATCAGTTCCTACCTCCCTTCCATTCTGCGAATCAAAGTGTGTTATTGTTGAGCTGTTGCTTAAAAACTACAATCAAAATAAAAGTGCAAACAGTCCTTATGTGTGGTCTTCTATGTTGGAGCCGTCAATAAAAAGGTTCTTTGTGTGTTTTTCCAGATAGACGTGAATACGTCAAGTTCGCCCCCTGTCCAATCAGAGCTTTTCCAACCCCCAGACCTAAAGCGGAATTAATAAAAGCCGAATAAACCGGTTTTCCATGTGAATCTCAGTTCTGATTTACTATTTCCATGTAAACACGAAGCAGAACACTTTAATTCCGAATGATTTAATTTGGAATAACTAATTCCGAATTATTTAATTCCGAATTATTTAATTCCGAATTATTTAATTCCGAATAACTAATTCCGATAACTAATTCCGAATAACTAATTCCGAATAACTAATTCTGAACCGTGGCCATTGAGTATATTATCTGCTAGTTCAATTATATGTGCCACAGTTATCTATTCAACTTTGTCCAGCCCAAAGACCTGTTTTAACTGGATTTCCACTCATGATAAACACTCCAGAATCCAACTCCTAAATATGATCCTGAAATTAATATAGTGACGTGTTCTCCAACAAAGAGGGCGACATTTTAAGAATGCGATCGAAAATAAAGAGAGAGAGAGACAGCTAAAACTAGAATACTGACCGATTGGATCTCCTGGCCGTCCTCATCTGCAGAGCCTTTGTCCTCAATGTGTTCTGTTCGATTCAGCTCATCGTCTGCATACTTGTAAACAAGACTTCCACTGTGTCCTGCAGAGACAGAAGAGACAAGAGACCCAGAGACTTCTAAAACACAATATTTTAATCAAATACAAATCTGCTGATCTTGAAGAGGAATTTGTGCTCATGCAAATCTAAAATGACAGCATGATGTTGACATGGTGCTCTATTAAGAATATGATTTAAAAAAAGATGCAAATGTGCAATGAGGTTCACGATAACAACACAAAAAGTGTAAGAATGACTGTGCTGCTATGGCTGAGATAGATTGATACATCTGATCTGATAGACATCATAATAAAAGATGGTTTGATTATAGTCCGTAAAAAAGCCTTTTCCATTACTGAGATGCTTTGATGAAAATATTACGACTGTTAATAGGATGTTATGTAGGGTGACAATATGTACGGGTTCACGTCTTGTCCAGGGATATTTTACAAATTAATGAAATTGTCTGGGTTTCCAAGGGACCTTGAACACATTGTGTTCATTTAGAAGATGTAACTCTGCTAATATTTGCTCTTTCTGAGAAATCCCACAAGCTTCTGAAAACTGAAGTGTTGCTTTTTCAATCCAATATGTTTTATCACAGTAATTGTACTCACACATGACAGAATCATTAAAGATGCTGTTTTTCCTCACACACGAGGAAAGAGAAAAATGACCAAAGAACAAGAGAAAGATATTAAAAGAGAGCAAATAACTGTGGATTTAATTGAAAAGGTTATTTATTGAAGTGTATATTTAATGATGAATTACTGTCTGTAATCCTTGAGTGTTTTGTTATTGTTTTAATTTTAAGAAGGAGATGTTTCTCATATTGTTTCGAAGATTGAGAGATTTAAAGAAGGCATAGATGAGATTGTTATCATGCATAATAAAGGTGACTGACTTGAGTCGCCAGTGATTTCAGATTTTTTAAAGTATTTATTATGAAGACAGAAATTAATTTTAAAACCGTATGTACATAACTTATTTATTTATTATATTGTATATTGTATTTTGCTGTTACAAAGTAGATTTTTTTCACTTGAGCCAGAAATTCATGTAAAATAGAACGTTCTATATCATTGTTAAAAACATGTACACATGAAAAAATTAATCTAAAGGTAAAATCTAAATCAAAATGTTAAGTTGGTCGCCAAGTGTAAAGCTAAATGTTTAGAAATTATGCAAAGTGGGCAGGTCAGATCACTAGCTTTACACTTGGCGACCGGTTTAACATTTAGATTTACATGTAACTCTCAGATTTAACTTTTACATAGAGATTTAACATTTAGATGTAATGTATTGTTCATGTTTACACATTTAACAATGACATAGAACGTGTTTTACATGAATTTGCCTCAAAAGAAAGAAAAATGAGCTAAATGTGGGCAAAGTCAGCTAAATGTTCAAAACATGTCATTTTCGTTTACCCCCAGACATGGATTTCGAGCTCGGTTAGCTAAAAACTAGCTAGAGCTGCAACACAAAGCCAACTACCAACGCAATATTTAGAACTACAGCACAAAAACGAAAACAAATAATTTGTGTACCAGATTCTTCTGGCTCGGAGTCGGAGTCCGGCTCTGAATCATCTCCATAATCAGCCAAAGAAGACAACAGAGCACTTTTTTTACCGCTCGCCATGACACCTTTTTGCGTAAATGCTTCGTCGCAGAGTAAATACGTCTAGCGTGCCGAGTCTTCAAAGTCTGTACCGCGTAATCTAAGGGAGTTCTTTTGGAAGCGTTGGTCGAGGCGCGTTTGGTGACGTATTATACGTAATCACGCAGACGGAAGTGGCTAAAAACGGGACGTGAAGTCACTTCCTCCCCCTTTGCAGTAATAATACATACATTTTAAATCAGGTACAATAACACAGTCTGACACTTGCTAAAGGAGTAAACATTCACAACAAAGTTCTAAAAAAAATAGAAAAAAAGAAGAAATTATAAAAGCAAAATACAGACGGAAATGAAAAAGGCACATTCAATTAGTGACAACTTAAAAAAGCAAGAAAATGCTGATTTCTTGATACATTTTGGTGTCTTTTTTGTTGCTATTTTGTCTGATAAATTTGAAGTAATTAGTGAACTAGATAATAAACACGGTCATTTTTTACTTGGAAATTAGCAATATAATACACAATATTTATTCGTCCCAAAAACACTCCAAAGATATGGAATAAATAGACTCCAATTGTGCATGTGGCGAAAAAAACAAATCAAATTTAAGCTAATATATCTATTCTGTGATTGCTCTTTTACTTAAAGTTTCCTGGAAGGAATAAGCAAAAACAACCAATCAATAATGGTCCTCACGTTTATTTTTGGTAATAAATCATTGCCACGGTTCTTTTGCATACAGTAAACATCTCATCTATAAACTTAAAAAGGAAGAGACCAAATCTTGCACTGGAACTTTAATTTATTTTCCACAAAGGCATCTGTATAAAATAAAAGGTTTGTCAAAAATGTACAAATCTTTTTTTTTTAAACAAAATAACATCAATTATTTCAATTCAAAATAAAACACATTCTGAGGCTCTCAGTATAACTACATTTATGAACTCTAAAACTGAGAAAATAACCAACTATTGATGCTGTTTTGGCGCCATGCATTTCATTTAATCTGATTGGTCGGCTATGATGCGATGCATTTGATTGTTGTCTGGTCATTTGATTTCTTGTAGTTTCACAATGTAAGTTGATCATTTTAAAGAAGAAAAAATGACTCAGTAATGGTTGGGTGTAGAGATGCAACAAATTACTTTACTTTTTAAAAAAAAAACGTACTTAAGTACAGGTAAAATTACTGATTTGGAAATACTCAAAAAAGTACAAGTACCCTTAAAAGCAACTCAATTACAGTAACGTGAGTACAATAACAATCATGACTTATTTGAAACGTTTGCCTCAAAACAAAAAATGGTTTTAACATTTTAAAATATTTTTCAGTTAACATGATAGTCCACGACATAATTCAATTTTTTTATATTGTGCCTTAAAGCTTTAGGCATTATTCAAAACAATTACTTTCAAGCCAAACTAAAATGATCATGAAATATCAAGGATAATGATTGAATTTTAGTTTAGTTTGCAAAAGAGAAAATGAAAAAGCAGGAGGAAAACAACCAAACCAGTAACCCTGTCTAAATCACATTATTCTTGGCGCTTTTTGTCTTTTTGTTCTTCTGCTCTCCTGACACACAGCAGCATCCATACAGCAGAGCAAAAAGGGCCAGGCTCAGAGTTCCCAGCACGAACAGACCGATGACCACAGCCCCTCCGAACGCCCAGGGCTCCTGGTGCACCCGGTGCAGGACCCACTCCATCCAATTCTCGGGAGACCCTGTGGGCCTTGGAAGTTCTGCCATGCTGTGAGGAGACACAACAAACCTTAAAAGTGCAATGCGGTCCTATTGCACAGTCAGCCTCTATATCAGGGTCTCACCAACCTTTCTGAAACTGTGAGCTACTTCATAGGTACTGAATATTCCAAAGAGCGACCAGTTAGAAAAGCACTTGTAAAATTCTAAACGTTCACTTTGCCATAATTAGAGCAGTGGTTCCCAAACTGTGGTACATGTACCCCTTGGAGGTACTCAGGAGCTACATACACAGAAACATTTGTCAGTTTAATTTTTAACATTTTTAATGATTTCTTTTTTTTTTTTTTTTTTTTTTACATGAAAACAGATTATTCTTATTCATCAATAATAATTAGTGGCACAACTCTTTAAAATACACCAAAAGGTGAAGTTCAAATTCTAAAAGAGCAAAACATCAGAAATAAATGAATGAAAAGGCCTTAATTCAAGGTTAATGTTGGCCGAGAGACAGGAAAAAGTTCAGACGAGCCTGCAGACACAAATAAATAATGTATAACATGAGCTAAGGGGTACTTTGCATAAGAAATAAAGGCTAAGGGGTGCATGGGGCAATAAAGTTTGGGAAACACTGAATTAGAGCGTAAGATAATAAATTATGCTAGGTAGGAAATGTGTACGTTTCAACATGCAACATTTTATTTCTCCTAATTCATGCAATTGTTTCATTTTCATTACATTTCACAGTAAATTATCAAACTTGCAAATGACTTTTAACTAATATTGGAACATGTAAAATTTGTAAAATGTAACAATGATGTCATAATTTACAAAAATCCACCTTGTCTTTAAAAATACATCTTACATCATATTATGTAATAATATACCCACTGACCATACACCAGATCTGCAACATTAAAAACATTGGTCACAATGGTTTTGTGAAAATAAACGTTTAAAAATGGTAATTTAATGCTAAAACAAGCAACAACAAAAAACAGCAGTATTTAACTCTATTAAGTACCGTATACATCTGTCATATGTATTTATCTTTGTGAGTTTGAATCCTGGATAGTAAATCAGATTTTAGATGGAGCTCATTGGTGGCTCGAGCTCCTGAGGGCCCCTCACATGGTCCATGAGGGCTACCTGGGACCCTTGCTCTATATTTATATCTGAATCAAAAAGACCGACAACTTAACCTTAAACTTAATCCAAATACCCGTGTAAGCTTCACACTCAGTACAATGCTGATGTTAGTTACTGTTGTGAACAAACACATTCCTCACCTTTGCTGAGCCATGTGACCTGTAGCTACCACTGATCACCTCACGGCTCACTGGCTCCAAACAGACGCTGAATGAGTCAAGCTGGGAGACAACAGATAATGTTCTGATCCATGAGCACCACCAGAGACCCTTTCATCAGCCACTACATTACACACCAATGTTGTCCCTATCTCAGTTTGCAGACCACAGGGCGGTTTGCTCTGTGTGGGCGGGGCTACAGGGTAATGTTTAAACCCTAAATGTTTACCAGAATTCTGCTGGTTAGACGTGTTTTTGTCAGAGCTTGGAAACCAGACATCTTTTATTTACACAAGGAAGAATTCACACATATCAGCAGAGGTGAACTTAACAGATTACAAGTACTCATGTGACTGTAATTAAGTTGGTTTTATGGGTACTTAAACTTTTTTGAGTATATTTCTAAATCAGTCATTTTACTTGTACTTAAAAACGTTTTGTTGAGTTAATTCTTACATGTACTCTGGTCCCTGTGCGATCTACCATGTCAACTGCTGGAAAACCCACCCAGTTCTTTAATGCATGAGGAGGACTTACACTAATACTCTAATGGAACTGGAGTCAAAGAATAGAGTTGTTATTTATTAGAAAGTGTCGTCTATTTGTACGATTGCCGTACGGACAACCCCCAGTGGTATTGGTACGGTTACCGAAGTAGACATACGTAGCGTGTTAGGGTTTGGGTTAGGGTTAGGGTTAGGATAACCCAATATTGCAACAATTTTTGGGTTTAGGGTTAGGTTTAGTCTTAGTCACGTGACCTAAACTAGCAGGGGCGCTGCATACAGATAGAATGCCAGTATATTGATACGGCAACCGTACGGTTAGCCACTGCCTATTTATTGCAGACTATTCGGCGCTAGTTCAGTGACATCCTTCCCCTATACGAGCTCCAGAACGAAAAGAAGAAGATGTGTTCACTTCCCCCCCGGCTTTTATCGGCTTCGTTGTTCCTCCTTTGCTGGGCCCCCCTCCCCCCGGTTTTAGCCTGTTGTCAGTGTAAAATGTGATGCAGCGGTCAGTTGAAGACCGTATGTAATGTGTATAATGCGAAACAATGTCCCTTAATATCCCTCAATTGGAAAAAAAAAAAAAGTAAAGTAATTTGTTACATTTGTACACCCAATCGTTACTGAGTAAATTATTAGGGCCCGAGCACCAGAAGTTGTGCGAAGGCCCTGTATTGTTCCCGTAAGGATCCTTCTTCTTCTTCTTCTTCTTCTTCTTCTTCTTCTTCTTCTTCTTCTTCTTCTTCTTCTTCTTCTTCTTCTTCTTCTTCTTCTTCTTCTTCTACTTCTACTTGCACCACTTTACTTGGATTTGTGAGGCCCTTCCCATGGGTGCAATTTAATGAAATTTGGCAGGACAGTATAGTTTGGTGAAAGATCTAGTTTTTTAATGCAATTTCAGGACTCGTTAGCGCCACCTAGAGTTTGTAACTTTTCATTGGTTTGAACTACCTAATTGGCATTCAATAGATGTATGCAGTGGACTGTGACTAACAAAAATGGAATTTGGACCTATAACCTGAATTCAACAGGAAGTCTGCAATTTTGCCAAATTTAACACTTTTTTCAAAATCTTTATTATTTGTTTTAAAATGATCAACGGACATTGTGGAACTACAAAAAGCAAAATGACGAGAGAACAATCGAATGCATGTCATCATGCAGATGCGTTGGTGGAAAAGAAATTAAGTTCCAATTGTGCAAGATTTGTTTTCTTCCTTTTTTAGTTTATACACGAGATGTTTACTGTTGGCAAGGGAACTGTGGCAACATTTATTACCAAAATAAATGAAGATACTTGAGTATTTTATGTATGTCTTACTTGTACTTGTACATGAGTACAATTCTAATCAAGTAACAGTACTTGAGTAGGACATATCAGTACTCTTTACTCCTTTGCATAACATATTGCTGTGGTACTGTTGTATAACATTTGCATTTGAAGAATATACCCTGAACATTTCAAAAAACGAACAATAGTTCTTGTTGTTTTTTTTTTGTTTTTGTTTTTTTTTTTTGCATGTTTTTGAGAAACCATAGGTATCCACCAGGCCAGTAGGAGGCCCTGTAACTTCACCAGTTCTAGAATTACATTGTTTCTCTTTTTGGTTCCTATACGTTCTTCTCAAATGTCAACAGAATGATGAACAGCTTCTTTGGAAGGAAAAAGTTTCCATTTGACATCCAAGCACAAATAGTTTTTTCTTATAAGTCGATGAAGCTGTGTCTTAAAGTTTTAGTTTTTGCTGAGATGGATCTTGCAACTCCAGGTAGTCCAGAAGGTCTTTCTTTATATTTCCATTGATATTAAGGGTCAGATTTCACATTTGTAGTCCATGGCCAAACTTAAATAAGGCAAGTGTTGGAGGAGATTGCTTTAAAAAGCTGAGTTTCTTCCTCATCTACTTCCATCAAGGTCAAGCTGGATGGGTTGAACTCTTCTGGAGACCTGCTGTCGTGGCCTCTTGTCGTGGCTGCAGCAGCAGAACATAGGCTTAACTAAGGGCACCATGAACATGAAGAGAAACATACCTACAAGAGAAACAGCAACAGAAAGCACAAGAACTTTGTCAGAACAGAAGAGCATCTGATGATTGATCAATCTGCATAAATTAAAAAAAAAAAAGTAACCCACAATTTATCATTTTAGCTCAGTGCTTGGAAAACAAAACCTTATTTGCAACTGTTATCTTGATAATTATCTGCAAAGCTTCCACTGAATTTAGTCGTTATAGGAATGCTGCTCTGCTTATGGTCAACGGCGCCATTTTACTCCTTTATTGTCTTTGCTGCTCAAATATGTGAATAACGTTATGGAAACAGAATGTCCTTTGGTGGTGATTAGTGCTGTGTGATATTTAAGTTTTATATCACAATATTGGTAGACGTATATCTCGATATAGTAGTTCTTCCTTAAATTACATGAAATTAATGGTGAAATTGCCATTCATTGTATATTTCATTATATATAAAATGCTTTCAATAAATTGGTAACATGACCTTTTCTCATTCCTCAGCACCTTTAGGATTTTGTGACCAATTTCTGTGATTGTTACGGCCTAAAACGCCTGATTTTACAGCAGTTTTTTTTTTTTTTTTTTCAAATATTGTTTCAAAAGTTGTAACTAACGCTACTTTTTCTTTCTTTTTTTTTATAAAAAGGCTTTATTATTTTCAATAACTTTGCATAGACATGATTTCTTTTCAATTCTTTCACCATCAACACAGAAAAAAGCAGATTCACAACAATTTAACAATTGATGGACAATCTCCATCACAGTGTATTTATCTAGTGCAGAGAATATTACACAAAGTATCAGTGTTTGTGTAAGTTTTTAAAATTAAAAAAAAAAATAGTGTCCCAAAATAAATGGTGCTTTTCCTTTAAGAATCTTGTCGATGAAGGAATATTTATGACTACTTATACTGTCACGTGTTCTAATTTGTAAATTTTAATTAGTTATTATTTGACCAAAATTACTACCACTAACTGGAATATGAGATATTACCAATGTGTAAATGGGTAAAACGATAACAGGTAAAATTATCAATTACCATATGTATTTTCACAGTCTTGACTTTGTGTTATTTTATTTTTAACCTTATTTACTATAATATTATAATATATATAATATATAATACACGACATAATATAATGTTATGTTATATTACTATGTAAATATTTTATATTATCATATAATTATGGAAATTATTAGCATAATATAATGCTGATAACAATGGTTTTACAGGTATATCTCTAAAATATGGGACAAGGCTTCTATTTTCACTTTGGTATTATCATATTTTCTGGAGATTATATGTAAATATTGGATTATTTGAGTGGACAAGAACACATAAGGCATCATAAGGCATCTTCATGTATCAATGACATTTCTTAATCATCTATATTTTCCAACAGGAAGGAGCCATTTCTGCCATAAATGTTAACACTAATAGAAATAAGTTAGGATAAATTCCTGGATGGAATTTTGGTCCTTTTCATTTGGACCGAATGTCAGGAGTTTTTACAAAATTGCAGCTGCTACAGGGGTCGGATTCTTTTAATTTCTACAGTATAGATTACTTAATGTATTGACTACTGTCAAATAAAATAAGAATTTCACCCTGAATAACAGGAACAGGATTGCGGACTATAATCAACTATTAAGAATGAAAAGACACAAAGAGCCATCAAGCCACTTAACTGTATTTTCCGGGTTTGATCTTTAATAGTTCATCTTAAAACAAACTTGGAAATTTAATCAAGAAGATAAAGAAAATACAACACTTTGGACTAAACGAACGGCGAGTTTATAATTGTCCTGAGCTTATTTTCAGTATATTTCATCAATCCAGGTTAACAGCATAAAAACAAATATTTGGTTTTATTACCATCAATCGCAGACTTCTTACCAACAAACACGATGATCACAATGAAAGCTCCCACCTCCAGGGGGTCTGCCTCTGGGAGTCCCTGCAGTTTGGTCCAAATCCTTTCAAGAATATTCTCCAGCTCCCTCTTTGCCTCCATGCTGATGTTCAGATGAAATACGATGTGGAAAACTGACCGAGGCTTATCCTCTGAAGAAATAAACCTCTGAGATCCCTTTATACTTGAAAGAAAAAAAAAAAGACTTGAGTAAAATAAGGAATTTTCTTGACTTTTGCATAAATATTTCAATGTATAATATCCCTGCTGTGATCAAATATTGAGACCCTTACAATTATTCCCCAAGTAAGCAGTTGGGAAGGTTACTTTCAAAATGTAATCCATTACAGATTACAAATTATATGTTAAGGTTACTTTATTCAGACAGGGTTCTACTGTCAACTGCCTTAGAGGTGATTGAGATGTGATCAACAATCACATTAAATAATGACAACTTGGGATGTCCCGATACAACATTTTCATTTCTGATATGATACCAATATTGCGTTCTTGCATATCGGCCAATACCGATATTGATCCGATACCATATCAGCATGAATCATACATACTTTTATAACTTTTTTATCAATAAAAATTTAAATATACTTATTTTGTAGTGTGGAATGTTAGAAAAGGCTTGATCAAGTGATGTTACTCAAGCAGAGAACAACAGTCAGCAACAGTAGGGATGAGAAAAACTGATCCATTTATCATTAACAGATTTGTGACATAAATTTTACCCTTTTAATATCTACAGTATTCTACAATTGAATAAAATAAATAAAAAATGAATTGCAAAAAAAAGAAGAAGAAAAAAAACCCGCAAATTTGAATTTCATATCCGATATCGATATTGGATCGGGGCACCAGTAATGACAACTATACAAAGGAAAAAAACAATGAATAAATCAGTTATCAGAATTACTGTTCAGGCATCACATTTTAAATAAACAGTGAAATGGAGAATGAGAAAAGTGTGGGATATCCTCGTGTCACTCAATACAAAGTAAATCTTTGACTACTTCATCTTCACACTAACAGAAAGTATATATGTACTTTATCCCTGATTATAAATCTAGGTCTCCATTTGTTGGCATGAGTATTTTGATGGGTCATGTGTGTTTGTACATTATGTCTGGCATGCCTGTTTTCTGTCTTAGATCAGTGCACAGGACAACTCACTGAGCATGTAGAGTTTATTTACGAGGCCAACCTATTTTAGGCCTGGCATGTAAAGGCTGAGACCTGTCACCATCACGCTGTGAGTGGATGAAGCCTTTCGGGATGACTTTAAACAGGCCGTAGAAACCAACCACAAACTCTGTTGAGGGTCGCATAAATCTCTGAATTATAAATTAAATGATAGAGAAATGTTATTTTAATGCTACGTTAATATCTCTGGCAAACAAAAGAAGCGACAACACAAAACATTGAACATCATTTACTCCAAAAAGAAAGGAAAAGATCAAAAGTGCCACATGAATTTTGTTTTCATTTCCACTGTAAAACACTCCATTTGTTGAAATTGTCAATTGGCATTGCATTGTGGCACGTGGAGTCATGGAGACGGGTCGATAGAAGTGTTTTTACTTCATTCTGGGAACATGGGGAATACAGGAAAAGACTACAAAAAAATGGTATCAAACCATCACTGTCTGCTTTGTCTCGTGAAGAAACACAAGAAATCACTATAAGTGCTTCACTTCAAGTAACACTTCAGCGCATTCATTTATGGGACTCCACATCCCACAATGCAATGCTAGTGTTCAGGGTGGAGATGAAAACAAACTTTCAAGTAACAATTTCAAGCCTTTTTCTTTCCTTTTGGAGTAAATTATGTTTGATTCATTGATATATGAGGCACACTATGATTATAGTGACTAATAATAATATAGAATAGTAACTATTTGTGGTGGCACATCTGCATCTAATTGCTCGAGGTAGTATATTTTACTTTACTTTATAGTTTAGACATGTTCGGATTGCAAAACAACATTTAAACAGAGAAAATGTTAAATATCAACACAAAGGTTTGGTCCTTGAGTGTTTCTTGGTGTCTGAAAGGAAGAATGAACACTTTTTCAAGTCAACTTATTTTTAGGAATAACTCATTAAACTAATAGAAGAAAGGAATGTCCTAATATATTTTTTAAATACACAAAGATTCACAACCCCTGTGTGTTTGGAAAGCTTGTGTTGGAAGCTTTATACTTCAGCAGCCATATGAGCTATTTTTCCCCTGGTCTCTACTGCTCTTTATTCGTCCTCTACACTCTACACTACAGCAGGTCTCAAAGGCAGTAAACTAAAGTTTTTTTGTTTGCGACCATGAAATTTTTCCTGAAAAATCTAAGATGGTGTGAAACAATTCAAGTACTGATCAGCTTTGCAAAACACAATTTCTTACCTCAAGTTTTTGTTTCATTTTGTGCTTCTCTGAGATAAGAATTCTCTCTCTCTCTCTTTGTTATTCTACGTTCCCTGGACTCTCTTCTTCTTCTTCTTGGCTTTGTTTACAACCTCCCACTTGTCTTTGTTTTTCTCAAAAGTGTTGTCCGCCTTCTGCCCTTGAGCTCTTTATCTGATCAGCCTTGTCCATTTTGCGTTTCCAAAAGAAGCAGTGTTTTTTTTTCTTCGTTTTTGGAGATATTCTAACTACTCAAGTCTATCAGCAGTAAAATCTGTAGGACTCTTGCAGAACGTGCTCTCACTCTGCTTCTCCTCTTTCACCCTTCCCACTTTCTCGCTTTCTCAAATGTATGGCAGCCTTTCCCACTCCCCCTCACCCTCCGTCTGGTCTGAATATTTTTCCTCCTGCTCTGTCTGCTTATACTGACCAGCTGTGACAGGGCTGCTTTTTTGTCTTCAGTCACCGTGGAGACAAGGCCCCATCCAAAAAGGAGTGTGTGTGTGTCTGTATGTGTGTGCGTGTGTGTGTGTGTGTGTGTGTGTGTGTGTGTGTGTGTGTGTGTGTGTGTGTGTGTGTGTGTGTGTGTGTGTGTGTGTGTGTGTGTGTGTGTGTGTGTGTGTGTGTAAGAGCGAGAGTAACTCATTGTGCTCTTAGGTTCCTTTTGCTCTCTTCATTCAGAAGTTGGACACTTGTCACAGGGCAGTTGGTTTTTTCTGCTTTAGACTAGTAGCAAATGTAGGGATTTATTTTGTGTTATACATACACACACAAGATTACACATGTGGCTTGCAGTGATACCAGGTGCAGGTCAGAGCAGACCCACACCACTCCGCATCGAGACTGCAATGAATTGCGTTTGTTCTCTCCACCTTGGTATATGCTTCTCTTAGGTTTACAAGTGATTTATCCCGTTTGTTATCGCTGTCCCCTGAAACCAGTATGTTGGGCGGACTGCACACAATCACGGACGTCCTCTTTGAGTCCGTACAGACTTCAGTGGAATCCATTCCGCCTGGGTACGTTTGGGACTTTAGACTGTTACTTCTCCACGTCGATCTTTCGTAACCGTTATGCCTAACGCCGTGATGGGGTCTTCTCTTGCTGGAAGGTCCGCCATTGTAATTTTACTACAGAGGATGTGAAAGCGCATCTACAGTACATTCATTTCACACAGACTGACATATTTCAAGTGTTTATTTCTTGATGATTATAACTGACAAGTAATGAAAACCCCAAATTGAGTATCTCAGAATATTTGAATATTACTTAAAACTGATACAAAATAAAGATTTCTAGAAATGTTGGCAAACTGAAAAGAATGAACATGAAAAGTATGAGCATGTTCAGCACTCAATACTTAGTTGGAGCTCCTTTTGCCTGAATTACTGCAGCAATGCATGGCATGGAGTCGATCAGTGGCACTGTTCAGGTGTTATGAGAGCCCAGGTTGCTCTGATAGTGGCCTTTAGCTCTTCTGCATTGTTGGGTTTGGTGTCTCGCATCTTCCTCTTCACAATATCCCATAGATTTTCTATGGGTTAAGGTCAAGTACAGGAACACCATGGTCCTTAAACCAGGTACTGGTAGCTTTGGCACTGTGTGCAGGTGACGAGTCCTGTTTGAAAATGAAATTTGCATCTCCATGGGTTTCAGTTGTCGTATTCCTTGTGTCAAGCCACTTTTGAACGAGACAAGGCATCAGAAGCGTCTCGCCTGGGCTAAAGACAAAAAGGACTGGACTGCTGCTGAGTGGTCAGAAGTTATGTTATCTTTTTGTCTCTCATAGTTGAGGTATACCTATGATGAAAATTACAGGCCTCTCATCTTTTTAAGTGGGAGAACTTGCACAATTGGTGGCTGACTAAATACTTTTTTGCCCCACTGTACTTTAGTCGGGCAGCCAAGAGTAATGCCCCAAAACAGCTCAGAGCCACTCAAATACGTTGGTTAGGGTAACTGCAGCCATCAGCGCGTATCAACTGTTTAAAGCTGATACTAGAGGATGGATACCCGACCGTATCAATGATGAGTTGGTTTCGGACAGATATTTAGAACTGGTGGTCGGGTTCATTCACATAGAGTCGTTTGCATGCAGCATTCTTCCTTTCCTGCTGCAGCTGCTACAGCTGCTGCAGAGTGCAGCTTAAACTGTATAACAGAGAGAGCAGTGTCTGCGAGGCAACTTGGCAAGGACAATAGAGCAGAGGACATTTTCAAAGGAATACACAGTTAAAACATTCCTTTTTCTACACAATAACATGGATTATCCTTATCTTTGATACATGAATTATGTAAATAGATCCGATGGGTCTCTTGCGTGCACTGCGCCGCTGTTTGTGTTTCACTTTAGCTTGTTACCCGTGCGCTGATCTGATGTTGACATTAACAGTTGTTTGTTAATAAAATCTAAATCTTAAAATATACCAGTTTGTCTTTCTATCTGTCAGGTCATTTCACATCCCTTTAAACACAGTCTGTAATTACTGTAAGTTTCAGGTTTGTTTGAGTTTCTTTGTGAATTTTCCACAGTTTTTTCAGTGTGGGGTGTGTATTATTATGCTATAATTTGTTTGGTCAGTGTTGCAAATTCTACATCTAGCAGAATTTGACTTCCCATCCATGGATATTGAGGTTTTGGCACCAGAAAACAGTTTCTTGAGAACTGTTGGAATGTGATTAATACAAAGTTATTAATTAGTGACTGCCTTTTTTTAGGAAAGTTGGCAAGTGGATTCTGGTTTGAGGGTTTTCCAAAAATTCCGCGTAGGCAAGATCTATGAACTTTGCTCTGTTGGTCCTCTGAATGAGGCTAAAGGAATGTACAGTATATCACTGTTGCAAAACCATTATAAAGTGATTTTTTCATAATACTGCCCCTTTACGTTTAGCTAACGATATGTTTTATCTGTTAAATAGACGTAGTTAATGAACAGAGCGATCATTCTGACCAAAAAATAAAAATCACTATGCTGTGATATTCACAATCATATTAGAGTTATTCAGTCATTTGTTTTGGGTTGAGGGATGAAAGTAATACTTTACAACACGGACAATTATTTCTTTTGCCTGTAACACGATTCAATTAATTAACTTTTGCTGCTTATTTACTTATCTTCCTCATCCTTTTTTTTTCTCTTCAGTCATAATCAGAACAAGGAACCAAAACGTGTAAAGAAGGAACTGATAAATGTTTTCCTACATTTGAGTTACATCCAACCTTATAACAGTGATGGAAAAAATGACCTCATGTAGACTATTTGTCATTTATTGCATAAAGGGCTACTTCAGCCTTTCAATCATTTTATGTAACTTGTTCTTGTCCATGATGTATGAGCACAATCGATTATATTCAATTTATTTTCTTCAACTTCTAATCTGATTTTTACAAAAATGCTTTGTCAAATACCTTTCAAACAATGTTTTTAAGGTAAATACAAAATGACTAATATGCAGTCTATTAGTTTAATGAAGGGAATTTTCAGGGTTATAGCCAATAACTTAGTTGTAAAATAAATACATATCTGTTGTTATACATGTGCAGTGGCATTCTCATTCACAATGACAATAAAATGGTTGGACCCAGGACACACTGGAGAGACCCTGGGTGTGTACGAATAGTCCCCCCTACTCCTTTCCTATCCCTAACTCCTTAACCCTGTGACATCATCCACGGGATTAAGGAGTTATAGGCAAAGGCGATCCTCTTGTTTTTGACAGTCATACTCACTTCCACTCGGTGATGTAATAATCTGTTGGTGGTGAAGGGTAGTGGCATCTGCCGTGGTGAAAAAACTACAAATTTCTGACAAAGGACTACACTTTCCAATGTGCCTTTAACCGCTGATATCAGGGTCGGCTTTAGGTCATTTGGTGCCCTAGGCAAGAGTGGGCTTTGCAAACAATACAATAGACTGATATAGAATATGACAGGAATTAAAATAAATATAAATATAAATAGGCAGAAAATTTACAGGTATAATTACAGATTTTTAATATTAATATTAAATTAAGAGAAAAAAATGTACAGTGATTGTAAAGGGGTGTTAAAAATATAATAATTGAAAAAATGGGGGGGGGGGGGGGGGGGGGGGGGGGGGGGGGGGGGGGGGGGGGGGGGGGGGGGGGGGGGGGGGGGGGGGGGGGGGGGGGGGGGGGGGTGGGGGGGGGGGGGGGGGGGGGGGGGGGGGGGGGGGGGGGAAGTTGGCGCCCCTCTGTAGGGAAGGCCGCCCTGGCTGATGTAATCGAAATATCACAAGGTTTGAATGTAAATCAAAGGAAAGAGGCGACCAGGCTACGAGGAACAAAAGTGAAACTAAAGAACGTCACATTGAGAATGGTTGCCCACACTCACCTTCCACTCACAAATCAACATTAATCAAAAATATGTATGATTTTATGAAATTGTTACATTAATGCAAGATATAGGCCTACTTACAATACAAACTTACAATATACCACAATAAGCATTCCAGGTAAATGAAACATGTTGAATACACATTATGTGGGTGAAATTGTCTCAGAGTGCTCTGTTTTATGTCATGTGAGTTTTCGTGGGCGCGGATGAGCGGGTCCCTTTAAATGTGATCAAAGCTGGACAAAATGGCTAGCAAGAGAAGTCTGGGCTTCCCTGCTAAGGATGCTGCCCCCGCGAAACGACTATGGATAAGTGGCAGAAGATGGATGGATGGATGGATTATTGTTATCAGTATATTAATAGTAAGTAGTAGACCCGCGCTGATGGATGGCTCACAAACTAATCAGAATTGCCTGTTCCTGTATGTTACCAGTATCCCTTAAAAACCTGTTTAAACTCACAATAAATACATGATATATTTATTTGATATAACTTATTCAATGGGGAAATCATACTTTAAAAAGCACAGGGGGACAAACATCTGGATGTGGAGTGACAAAGAGCCAATGATGCATTTATAAGCGTCCGAAGGGTTTTTTTTTTCTTCCATATGTTATTGTTACTTTACAATAATAACAATACAATTGAGTACATTAGTTTCACGTTGGCGTAACGGCGCCCATCAGTGCTTTTTTCTATCTTTTTTTTTTAGAACGCCCATCGTGTTGTTCGCACACTGACGAATTGTGTGATTTCTGGACGGTCATTGAAAGCATCGCGAGAAATCAGCTCCGTTAAAGGATTTTTTGCTTAAAATAACTAAATAACTAAATAATTCCGTTTTTGTTTATTGTTGTTTTCAAAGTGAACGGACACGTACATTTTATTGGTTTTTGGATTAGGTTAGGGTTACAAACTCAGTACGTGACACCCGTTATTGCAACATCACTGCCACGTTCAATGACATCAGTGAGTGGATGAACGGAGCAGAGAGGCGGTGTGGGCCCGGGGCAGTGCCGGGGGGAGAGGCGGTGGTGGGGGGTCAGTGAGGAAGAGGAAGAGGAAAGAAGCACTGAGTAGACCCGGAGCCTCCGACCCACCGGAGCTCCTTTGTCTGGGTTCACCCGGCTGCAGTGGTTAGTTAGTAACCCATGCTCAGCTCAGGAACAATGGACGAATTCATAACCGAAGAGGACGAGCCATGGTACGACCAGCAGGACCTGGAGCAGGGTAAGACGACATGTCTCCATCTTTATCCTGGTCAGCCGAACAGTGGCGACATCCTCCCGGGCAGGGGGCGGTCAGCTACCGGCCTTCTCCGATCAAAGAGCCCGTGTGGGGCTGATAGCTGTTTATAGATTATTATTATTATTATTATTATTATATATTATTATTATTATTATTATTATTATAGTATACTGCCTTAATGTGATGCATCACCATTGTAGCAGTGCATGAGCATCTCCATATCAACAATACTGTCATCATGCCAACCAGGGCCTGGACTGACCAGACAATATGCTATCCTTATTATTCTATTATTATTAGGCTAATCAAATGAATATGACCCTTTTTAGTCATGTAGGTTTCATGTATATTGTCTACATTTTTTAACATACCTCGTACGCTATTAAAACCTAACCAAAGATGCAAAGTACTCAACAGTACTTTTCTGTATTTTGCAATAAGACCATGTCACCCTAGGGCTGGGCGATGCACCAAAATTAATATTTCAATATTTTTTCTCAAAATGGCAATATACGATATGAATTGATAATCCATCCATCGATTTTCAGACCCGCTTGTTCCTGTTTTCATGGTTGCGGTGGTCATCTCACACTGGGCGCTGGGCAGGGATACACCTGGAGAGGGCACCAGTCCATTGCAGGACAACACACAGACAGACAAACACTCACACTCACTTTGACTATATATGGGCAATTTAGAGACTCTAATCAACCTAACAGTCGTGTTTTTTTGGATTGTGGGAGAAAGCCGGAGTACCCGAAGCAATGCCAAGCAGCATGGGGAGAACATGCAAACTCCACACAGATAGGACTCAAGTGTCCAGCCCAGGGCTTGAACCCAGTACCTTCTTGTAGTCAAGTGGACGTGCTATTCACTAAGTCACTGTGCACCACAATCGTGATAATTTAAATTAAAATAAGACAATTCAGGGTTGAATTTACTGATTAAAAATGCCACAAGGCTAATTTATTAACAAAAAGCTGCACAAGATGTGCCACTTTAGTCTTTTTCTTCAATGAGGGACAGCACGTGTGGTGATTACTGTAGTCTGGCTTGTTTAGGGAAGGTCTGGATTAGGACGCACTCAGTAATCCATCTAACTAAAGTATTTTGATACAAAATAAGCTATAATATATATCGATATAAGCGATATTGTAATTTTCTATGTCGCCAAAATAGAAAACTCAATATATCTTGAATATCGATATATTGCCCAGCCCTATGCATGTGCTGTCTGCTGTACTGATGCTAGCCTACTGATGTCCACCTCAAGGTCTGTGGGCCAAATCTGTCCCATAAGGTCCAAGAGATAGTTTTGTAATATAGACTACAGGGATAACATTGATCAATACACATTATCCAGTTCACTTCCAAATAGGGATGTCACGATACAACTTTTTCACTTCCGATACGATACCAATATTGTAGCCTTCAGTATTGACCGATACCAAAATCGATCTGATACGATATCAGCACGAATCATACATACTTTTAATACTTATTTTGTAGTGTGGAATGTTAGAAAAGGCTTGATCAAGTGATGTTAGTCAAACAGAGAACAATAGTCAACAACAGTAGGTATGAGGAAAAACTGACCCATTTATTATGAACCAATTGGTTACATAAATGTTAACCTTCAACATAATTTCTACAGTATTCTACAATTGAATATATATCGGAGATTTTAGATGCAGTCCGATAAAATCCGATATTCGTTTTCTGGCTGATATCGGACCCATATCCAATATTAATATTGGATCGGGACACCCCTACTTCCAAATATCTCTGATCTACTGTCTTGCAGTTAATTTGATTCCCTGTAATCTGTAAGTCATTTATATGAAAAGTTGATCCACTAAAATGCTGAAATTGTGCTTTTTCTGTCTTAAAAGCAGTTTAAAAAATGAAGGCATTAACTGTGATTAGTAAATATGTATTTTGTGCTTATTATTTAGTGATTTATTGTAGCTATTTAGAAGATGTTATAATTAACATTATGAAAGTTTGTCTTAGCAAAATAACCTCCCAAACCAGTTCTCTAATCCTTTATTTACTCTAATGCATCCCGTGAAATCTCATCACAGCGAGTCCTTGAAGCAGCGGTACATTTGTTATTCATGACTCATCGTGTTTTGTTTTTTTGCACCACTTAAACCCTGGCCTCCTCCTCTTCTCATTTACTGATCACTTCCTCTCCTGCCAGGTAATTACACTGCTCCACTTTTCTGATGGAGTGCACAGTCAGGAACTGATGCTGGACTTTTACTAGTCACATATTCATGTGCTCACAAGCATCAGAATGTCATTGATAGATACACTCTGTGCAAAACAGGACTTGTCTGGGTACAAATAGCTGTTCTTTTTTTCTGGTAGATGAAGTAGCGTGTTGCATTCACTTGAAGAAAAAAAATAAAATTTTTCAAAATATTTTTGTTTTTCAGATTATTTTTATTTTTTTTGTTTTTTAATTTGGACAATTTTTTTTTTCATTTGTTTTTTGGACTTTTTTTTCATTTTTTCGTGCAAATTTTTCCCCCTGTTTTCTGGGCTTTTTTTTCACCTGCAAAACTGAAAAAAACTTGTCTGAAAAACTGAAAAAATTACTCTGAAAAACAGAAGAAGAAAAAGTTTGTCAGAGAAAAAAAATAGCCCACAAACAAACCCCAAAAATGATTATTCAGAAATTTTTTTTAATTTTTTTTTTTTCCTTACAGTTGCCGTATCATACCGACATTCTATCCATACACAACTCCCCTATTTGGCCAGTTTAGGTCATGTGACAGGTCAGTCATTGGGCAGTTTAGACTAAACCTAACTCTAACCCTAAAAATTGTTGCGACTTTGGGTTATAACCTAACCGTAAGACGCTACGTACTTGTACTTTGGTAACCTTACCAATTAGAGTTGTCACGATGCCAAAATGAGTAAACACGATACTCTACCAGACAAAGTATCACGGTTCTGGGTAATATCGCGATACTGAAGCCTTTTTTATTATTATTTTTATGAACTGCAATGTATTTGTGCAAGTTAGAAATACTTATTAATTACTTATAGTGTTGTTTAGTGCATGATAAGCGTATACGAACAAAAGCATATGAGCAATAAAAAAAACTCATAAATGAAGTTAGAATTTATATGGTTGAAATTAAAAAATAATCATTCAGTTTCCTTTGCACATCAATTTCTGTTTAACTAATATAAGTAATCAACTTAGAATAACAAATCCACTGTCTTTTTTTAATCTATTTGACAATAATGCTTCTTCTCCAACATAATAAACTATAGAGGATAAAATACAATAGACAGGAACTGATTCCCTGAGAAAACTATATTTGTATGCATTTCCTGGGTGACGTCACTGGTGTTTTATGAGGTTAGATGTGATCCCTCCTTTGTAAGTATAAAATTTGTAAATATTGTTTGTACATTGTAAATACCTCTGTAAATAAGAAATAAAAATAAATAAAAGATCGCTCAGAGCCAGTGCGGAAAAAACAAACAAAAAGAGTGTTCCCTCCTTTGGCTCCTATAGCTGGTGACAGCGCCTGCACAGTGGATCTCCTATTGGTTTACCATCTCTGTCTTGTTCAAAGCCAAAAGTGTAGTGTAGTTTGGTTTTTTTGAGCAAGATTAGTGATGCTACTGACGACGACGCTGCCGCGGCAGCTTGGTTGCCATGTTGGTTTGTTTTCAAGTGAGTAGCGTACAGTGAGTTTAGACTGTGCAGTGAGAAACCGGGAGGAGAGTAGAGGCAGCCGCTATGTAGCGAAAACTGCCACCGGTAGTATCGTAATCCATGGTTGTACCGTCATGTAGAATTTCTAGTATAGCAGGAACCGTTACAATTTGGCACCGCGTGGGTATTGTGCAACTATACTACCAATAGCATCAGGGGTTGTCCGTACGGCAACCGTACAATAGACACTTTCTTCAAACAATGTTCTGAACATATTCTGACTATAGTCATAATTTCAACAACAGCTTGTCTTCAGTTTTCCTATTTTGCTAAATCAGGCTTTTTCTGTGCATATTGTGACGTGAAGTGTTTGGTATAAAGCCCAAAATTGATCAGCGACAGATTAATTTAGAATTTTTCCTTGTGTTAAAGTCAGATGTGCAACAGAGGAAGTCAATGACAGGAGGAGTCTTGTTTCTACATTCCATTGACTCTCATGGGTGAAGTGCAGCTTCCAACACAGCACAGCCTGGAAAACACTTCACACTGTTTGAATGCAACTCTCGTCAAATCACAACAAATGCATGAGCAGGATGTCGTAGCTTTGCCCTATCTGGACATGAAGGATATTCCTGTCTCCTATATACATTCATACATTGAGGTCTATTGATTTCCTTAAAATATTTATCTTCCACTCCCTTAACCTACGCCTTCTCTTCCTCAGTTATTCTTCTTATCTTAGTGATGCTTTGCTCTATTTGTCCCTGTCTGGCAGACACAATGTGGGAAAAATATAGGGGAAAAGATATAGTTATTGATCAGCTGATAAACAGCCTATTTCAGTTTTATAGTTGTTCGCTTTTTTTTACCCACTCCTCTTTCTTTGTCTTGCATTTTGAAGCTCTGCTTAGAACCATTTTAAGATCCAAGAGTGAAAAATGCACATCTTAAATTTTTGATCCGGAGTCTATGTCATGTTTTCTATTATTGGCGATAAAGGAAACAACATTATCGTCTGAAACAATATTACTTCATTTTAACGATTTTCTTGAATTTCACTTCATTTGTGGCGTATCTCAGTGTCTGACTCACTGCAGCGTCGCTCCGCCCTCTCTCACTCACTCCTTATCCCTCTTTGTGTAGAAACACGAGGAAATACGTGGCGTGTGCTTCCTCTGTGTGACTATCGGAGCCACAGGACAAATGTCTGGTTGTCCTCTGTAAAACTCCTTCAGTTCTGAGTGTTGGAATCACTGAGAGACGTTTGAGGAAACAGCAGTGCGTGTGTTTCTCGTCTGTAACATCACAATCTCTCTGTGTTTGAATCTGTTTACACACTTCTCACGTGGCCCCTGATGCAACTACTGTCTTTAAGATACGAAGGATCCACCTAAACAACAACATTACTGATGGTAATCACGGACATGGACCCAAATCTATATAAACACTGGAAACAAGACTCAGACTGTGATTATTACTGACACTGAATTCAATGTGGAAACCAAGATCGAAAAAGGTCTGTCACTTATTCATTTCAATTGCTAGGTGGTGGGGTGATTAGGGATTACATTACTACCTTGCTTATGAACTAAGACATAGTAATGTGTTTATACAAGAAAGGGTTCAATCTAACAGTGGAAAATACAACACTGCCAATAGAACTAACAACAGCTGGAATAACCTTGATGTAGAGACAAAACAAGCTGCAAACTTGTGTGTCCAAAAGAGACATTCCCGAGTGGTGACGTCATGGATGGAAAGGGAAAAACATTTCGAACAACTTCGAAAGAAGATGAACTTTTCTTGAACTGGAGGAATGCAAACAACGTCTGGCAGGGAACAAGGCCGACACGAACAACAATAGAGAGGAGGAGGAATAAAAAAAAAGACAACACTGACTACAGATGAGAATAAATCCTACACAAAAAAGGACTGTTCAGAACAACCTAAGAATGTTTGACCAGAGAGACAAGCTTTGATGTAAATTTTCGGTGTACAAAACAGGGGACGGGACCTAGATAAGCAAACTGCTTCTCTCGTCTCCTTTTTCAGCATGTACAAAAAAAAAAAAATGTAAAAAAAAAGTGAATGTAACCATGTCGGAAATAAACTGAATAAATAAAAATAAAAAATAAATAAATGGGCCATATGGACTCGGTTGTCAGTTAGGCCCGTTTATTTGCAGAGCACTTAGAGTCGGTACCTAAAAACAGAGGTACGTACGAGGGAATAATCCAAACAAAAGCTGATAAACAATCAGGAGGGAACGCTGGAGTCGGCACACTAGAACACAGGGAATAACCAGACTGGCCTGACGTGGGTAAGAAGATGAACTGACAACAAGGGAGGGATAAACAGCATTTAAATAACAGAGGTGATTAATACTAGGGATGTAACGATTAATCGTAAGGCAGGTAAAAATCGATTCTTTGGTATCACGGTTCACATCGATACTGTGAAAATTGAATCGCAGTACTTTTTTTAAACAGCAGGAATAGTTAAAGCTATATATATTTATCCTTCTCTTGTCCAGAAGTGTTGGCGGCGGGCGGAATCTGCTACTACTTTCTTTCTGGCCGCGTTCTACTCTTAAACATGTTCATAAATGATTCTTTACCCCTTTAGCACTGAAAGAATATCTGTAATATTGCGTGATTATTTGTAAAAGTCACGTTTTTCTATTAGCTCTGTCTGCTAGCGCATGGCATCTCTTCTTCACTGCTAGATTAGCTGCATGCCAACTGACCACTGGGTTACCAGCGCCCTCTGCTGGTCCAAACAAATATCTGAAGTAAATACAATGCAATGACTGGTTTTATTTTAAAGTCCAATTGTTAAGGCACAAATTACATTTTCAGTTGTACTTTTAAAAAGAAAAGAACTAATATGCAGTTTTGCATTGTTTACCATAGAACTAGAATTTAAATTAATAGGCTTCTTCTTCATTTGTATTATTCCTTTCTTTATTTCATTCAAGGTTTATTTTTAGTTAAATTGCATTGTTTTGAATAGTTTATCAAGGGATTCTTTTGACAATGAAAAATAAAAGGAAAATAGTACAGTCATCATTTGTCTACAGTCCCATTTTGTAAAATAAATCGTGAGAGAATCATATCGTGAACCCAGTATAGTGAATCAAATCGTATCGGGAGTTGAGTGAATCGTTACATCCCTAATTAATACAGGTGAACTAACGACAGGGGTGTTGCAATGAAAAAAATCAAAACGAACACTTAAAGGGCCAATCAACTTTCTGTGCTTTAAACATGATAAAGTACTGTAAAGTACTGTGCTTTAAACATGATAAAGTACTATTGGGCATGTGAAAAACACATGCCCAAAGTGTTTTTCATTGATTCCCTCAATCATTAGTTAGAGGGTGATTTGCTCCTTTCGTGCTGCAGGGTGAGCCCAAACACTTCGCTCCAATTTAATGACGCATTCCCACTTTGATGATGAATTTGACGCGGCACTGAGCTGGAGAAGCCGCGCCTCCAGGAAGCTCTCTGCCGTGATTGACATGTAAACAGACACGCCCACAAGGTGAGCATGTCAGCATCCTTCGCGCAGTGCTCTGTATGTATTTTGTACAGTCTATGCATGTACTGGTGAACGCCCTGCCCCCACGCTCGTGTTTATAAAGCAGCTTGAGCTTGGCTACGGAGTGGGTGGGCCATCTTCTGGTCCTACGTCACAGTGCAGGGAGGAGGAAGTCAGTGTTCCGTCTGTAGACACGCCCACTCATGAATATGCATAAGTAGGCCGCAAATCAGCCTGTTTGTGTAGAGTTGCTCAGAAAGTGACTTTTCAGATGCTAAACTTCTGGAAAACAGGCAGTTTGGGAAAATAAACATCAAATACTATGTTTTTGGGGTTCTTAGAACAAATGGAGATGGGTGAAAAATAGCATGATATGGGACCTTTAATGACCCTGACAAAAACAGCTTTTTAGCAACTCAGACCTTCCCTGAATGATGCCACACTACAGATTTACTAGAGGTTTATCAATATAGGAATTTTTCAATATTGTCATTGGCCGATTTTTAAAAAAAAATTAATTTAACTTTTTTATAAATTAGTACTTTAGAGTAGCCATTAAAGGCAAAAATTTGAAAGAACATAAAAATCATCCATTCAGATGTATGAATATACTACAAAAAAAAAAGTAATAAAATAATAGCATGTGCATGGGAGAAGTAGAAGCCAATAGGCTTACAAATAAAAAGCTGATATAATAGGATAAGGATATAATATAATAGTGCCTGATGAAATATCCTTATCCTATTATATCCTTATTTGGATAAGGATTTTTGTTTTACTTGGTTGTGTACGGGAATATTTAAAGTTTAGTAAATGTTCAGAGTTCTATTGGTGTCTTTAATTTAATTTCTAATATATACATTATATCATATGAGCATTTCAATTGTTTTTTCATAATCAATTTGCTTTAAAAAAAAAAAAAAGTATATTGGCTTCCAAAATCGGCTTTAGAATTATTTTCTTTTTTTAATCGGTATCTGCATCGGCTTTTGAAACCCCATATCTGTCTACCTCTAGAATTTACTCACACCATTTCGTCCTCATAAGAGAAAAAATCCAAAATAGCGTAAATTGTTGATAATGTGCTGCTGGTGATTAATTTAGTTATTTTATTAATACAACAGGATAAAAGGGAAAAAATATAATAATGATTAAATATAGAAACTGAATAACAACATAGATAATCGTAAAAAGGGCACAGGATTAAGATAATAAAACAACTAAAAGGGCCTTTGTGGTTTTTTTTCTCCAGTGACTTAGTATTGTTTTTGTTGTAAAACTTTATTGAGAAAAAAAAGCCATTATCTTAGCTGAATGTCGGATCCTGTTTAAGTGCTCGATACTTCATTTAGCAGTATTCAACCAAATAGAAAAGGTTCTTGTGTGTTGCTTGTGGCTTGGCATCTCTCCCAGCTGAATATGAGGTCTTAGCCACATTGTTGCTCTCTGTGAGGTTGAGCATTATATCTCGCTGACTCTGGATGTGTGAAGGAGGTCATTGATGCTGCTTAGTCCACAGCCATGTAGATCAGAGATGACAACGACACTAGCCTCACTTATACTGTCAGGTACTTTCTTTATAGATCACAAATGAGAGAGGGAAGTAAATGACTAATGTTTATTTATTTATTTTTTATTATAATTTATTCAGTTTATTTCCGACATGGTTGCATTCATTGTTTCCTTTTCTCTGTTTTTTTTTTTTTGTACATGCCGAAAAAGGTGACGAGAGAAGCAGGTTGCTTATCCGAGTCACGTCCACTATTTTGAACACAGAAAATTTACAGCTTGTCTCTCTGGTCAAACATTCTTTGGTTCTGAACACCAATTTCATTTTTTTTTTTTTTTTTTGTCCTTTTTGTGTCGGATTTATTCTCATCTGTAGTCAGTGTTGTCTTCTTTTGTTTTTTTTAATTCTTCCTCTCCATCATTGTTCGTGTCATCCTTCTTCCCCGTAGATTTCATTCCCAGACGTTGTTTGTGTTCCTCCAGTTCAAAGAAAAGAAAATGTTTAGATTATTAACACTATCATCTAATTGCTTTACCAATTAGAGGATCTTTATAATCTGGTAATAATAAATGAGATGATTAAAAAGCATATGCTGCCACAGGGAGCTCATTGTTCATCTTCATACTGATTGTGTTCTATAAATGAAGACGATGGCCTGTTTAAAATAAAACCCCTGTTGAAAATAGAAAAGTCTATTAGCCTAGACGTCACTATATTTAAATTTTACATGCAGAGTTTTTTATCTTCTTGTCTGAGGGATGAACTTCCTAATTCTTTCCTTTCTACTTGATCATTTTTGACACTTTTCCGACTCTGAACTTCTTTTTTGATACCGATCCTTCATTATTCACCTCCCCGTCCTGCTCACAGCTTTTTGTCCGAATGTCCTTTTTTGTTCTTCCTTCTAGACCTTCATTTAGCAGCAGAGCTGGGGAAGACTCTGCTGGAAGGAACAAAGAGCTGGAGGACTCTCTGCAACAAATGTACATCACTAATGAAGAGCAAGTGCAAGAACTAGAGGTACGGGTGGCAGAGCTCCTGCAAAAAAAGACTTTGGTTAACATGAATTCATGATGTGAACTTATACTAACATACTACTCATACAAGTCTGACGTCAAAATTATTATGTACTGCCTTCACATTAAATTGTATGAGAAGATTGATTATGCGAGAAAATACCCGGATGTATACTACCGTAATGATTGTGCTATAAAGCACACTGTTTTATTGGCCGCATTACAATAATTTAGCAATTTTCTAAGAAAAATCTACACAAATGCCACAGCTCAACATTGGCCGCAGTCTATTGGCTTATGAGGTGCCCTTCAGACAAATCGGCCAATCAGAACGGGCAGGTAGGCGCGCTGCTGTACTCAGGTTAGGTTTCACGGAAATTTGCGATAAAGTGATCATACTTGATTTATGTTGTGAAATTATTTTATTTTAGAATATTTTTTACAATCGTTTTGTACAAAAAAGGTAACTTTTTGGTTGACAAATAATCGTTTTAATAATTTTGATTTCAAGTACGAGTAAATAATGGCGATTATTATTTTTTCTATAATCGAGCACGTTGCTATTTTCCTTCCTTTGATGGTCAGCTTTGGCCAAACACTCGAGGAAATGTGTCTTTCTTTAACTTATTCCTGCCTGATGCCTTTCTGTATGTTTGTGTGTAGTATCTGTCAAAGCAGTTGGATGTTCTCCGGGACATGAATGAGCAACATGCCAAAGTGTACGAGCAGCTGGACAGCACAGCCCGTGACTTGGAGCGCACAAACCACAAACTAGTGACGGACAGCAAGGCCTCACAGCAACGGATTGAGAGGGTGGGAGGTTTATCTTCTCAATAATCCAGCTTTTAACTTTGAATAACCTGCAACTTTAATGAACTTAAATGTCCTTTTCCCCCTGTGCTAGTTTAACAGAGCTATTGAGACTTTGCAGACCAGGTGGAGTCTCTGTCAGGGCAGGTGGAGCAGCTCCACTCTAGGAGCAGCTACGGGTTCGCAGGGAGAAGAGGGGAGCGACGTAAAACCATCCACTCATTTCCCTGTCTGAGAGAGCTCTGCACAGCCCCAGGTACCCCTCATGTCCTGAGAGACGAAAGGAGGCGACCAGCTCACTAAGGCTGGGCGGTATACCGGTTCATACTGAATGCCGGTATAATATTTTCATTACGATATGATTTTTAATATACCGTCGTACCGGTGTATTTGATTACACACTTTCTGAATGCTACGCTGGCCGCGTTTCAGACCGGACCCCTTTCAACGTTGCACTTCTAAATATGAAGGTAAACAGTAGCGCTCTGGTGTTAGTTGAGGTGTAAATCATACGTGTACATAGATAAGAATAAGACACAATAAAATGCTCTGAAGCTGCATGTGAGCATGTGCTTGCGTTCGCACGCCTCTGCTACAGGAGAACAACATTCACGGACACGGAGGCACGGTTAGCTTAGCATGTTGCAGTTCGGCAGTAAAACACAAAAAAGAAAGCAAAGGATCGCAATGGAGAAATAACTCCTGGTGGAGCTGCAAACAAACGCTAACCTTATTCACCATAAGAAACCACCGCACCACTGAGTATGCAGCATTTAAAGCTAGAAATCAAGCTAATGCTAAAGCTAAGCTAGCGCGGCAAAGAGCCATTGGGCTGCTGTTGCAAACTTGTATGACTACTAGTGTGGAATTATTCTACAATATTCACTCATCATGACAGTAAAATAGACCATCCTAAGTCAATCTACTGCAGTAATTCATCTCTTATCTTTATTTTTCTTTATCCTCTATCCATTATTTATCCCTTATCTTTATATTTATCACTATTATTATTATTGCTGCTGGCTTGCGTTTTGTTTTTTGTTCTGCGCACCGACTACCAAGTCAAATTCCATGTGCTGTTTTCTTTTAAAACTGTACTCTGCAAAATAAGCCTTTCTGATACTGATACTGATTCTCAACCACAAGAAAATACTGTAAACACCTGATTATGCATGAAAAAAAAAACCGTCATATACCGTGAAACCGTTAGAATTTAGAAAAACACGTGTTTGGTCATACCGCCCAGCCCTACAGCTCACGGTTTATCATTTCCTCAGGTACGAGGACGAGTTCGTCGTGGGTCGAGCTGAGAGTTTTACAGTAGAGGATAAGCGTCCTGCGTTTGAGGAAGAGGAAAAACCAGCACCTGAGGGAGGCGGTGTCGACTCTTCGTGCCGCTGTTCGAACAGAGAGAGGGAAGAGAGAAGGAGTGGAGAGGGAGTGCAATGTCATGGTGGCTGAATTTTCCCGGCTGCAGACCCGAGTCCAGGTATGGGTATGGACGTGTACCCAGAAAATGGACCGTATTTGTATTGGGAAGCCCAGTGTTCATAATGTAGCTGTGGATGCAACGTTTCCATCAAGGCTTGTTTTTTTCAGGCCACACACACATCTCATCTGACTGAAATAAGTAGGGGGAAAATCAATCAGACAAACATTATCCATGTTTGTTCAATAAGAATAACTTGGAAGAAGCATTTTAACAAAGGGTATGCATTAATTTATTCATTTTATATTATTTTCCACAAAGGCATCTGAATACAATAAAAACTTTGTCAATATGTACACTTCTCTTTTTAAAAATGAAATAACACCATTGAATTCAAGTCAAAATAAAAAAAAAATCTCAGGCTGATAAATAATATTAATATTAATAGATAATTATACAAAGTAAAAGTAAGTAAATAAATAATTATATATAAAATGAAAGTAAATTAGCGTGTCTACTCCAAACACTTTGATTACAATATGCTCAAAGATGATTATGGATTTCTGACCAAATGATGCCAAAAAAAAAGTTACATACTGCAGCTTTATAAGCTCTGATAAAATAACCGGGATTCAATGCTGTTTTGGCGCCATGCATTACGTTTAATCTCATGATGTGATGCATTTGATTGTTGTCTGGTAATTTCATTTCTTGTTGTTTCAAATTGTCTGTTGATCATTTTAAAACAAAAAATAATGTAACAAATTACTCTACTTCTTTTAAAACATATGTACTGTAAATACAAGTAAAATTACTGATTTAGAAATATACTCAAAAAAGTACAAGTACCCATAAAAGCAACTCAGTTACAGTAACGTGAGTACCTGTACTTGTAATCCATTACTTTCACTTCTCTCATCATGTCCTTATTTCTGTTTGTGGCGTTTCGCGCTCACAGGACGCTGAGAGCTGCCAAGCAAGGGTGAGGGAGTTGGGAGGCGGAGCTTCAGGAGTTGCAGCAGCTGCGTCGTGCTCGAACGTTCCTGTTGGGCGGCGAGGACGACGGCGTGGGACTCACTCAAACCTTACTGAACATCACCCCTGAGACTGACACCTTTGTTGAGGTCGAGCCCAATGAAACCGGGGGAGGGGTTCGTGAGGAGGCCGAAGGCGGTGGAGGTGTGAGAGGTGAAGCTCTGCCCGAGTCCAGCCCGTGAGGAAGAGCTGCAGTGACACGGCACTCAACGCCATCGTGGCTCGAGATGCGTCCGGCCGTAGAAGAGGCAGCTACGCCCTCCACGCCAACAGCGTGAGGAAGCGGGGGATGTCCATCCTGAGGGAGGTGGACGAGCAGTACCACGCACTGCTGGAGAAGTACGAGGAGCTTTTAGGGAAGTGCAGACGCCACGAGGAGAGCCTCTGTCACGCCGAGGTCCAGACCTCCCGCCCCGTTTCCAGAGACCCATCTATGAAAGACTGCGCCATGGGCCCCACTCCAGCCCCTCCACCTACACCCACCCAGTCCCCCGTCCACCCCTGAGGTCATGGAGAGCATCAGTAAGCAGGTGCAGGCCGTGGATAAGCGTCTGGGGCAGAGCAGTCCCGAGTACAAGGCCCTTTTTAAAGAAATCTTTTCCCGAATCCAGAAAACCAAGATGGACATCAAGGCTACCAAAGCTGCTAAAGCTAGCAAACCTGGGAAGTCCGGCAAAGCTAGCAAACGCTGAAGCTCCACTTCAAGCTTATACAGGTGTTTTTAACGTTTAGCTCCTGAGTTGTGAACTTGGCACTTTGCGCAAACATTTAAACTGAAGGTGCTACTGTGAAGAAGAACTAACTAGCATGTGTTTGCTATTTAAACTAATTAAAACCAATTGAATGATTGATAGGTTTCAAAATAGCCTAGTTTGACTGAAGTGAACACAAATTCTTCAACTTAGGGTTTCAGCTGAATACGGACCTTGGACTTGACTATTAGGGGGTATACTACAAATCTAGATTGGATTAAGCTCCGTTTGCTGGCTTAAACTAACCAAACATTCCTTTCCAGATATGTGCTGGATTACGAACGTCGATCAAAACACGCTAATTTAAGCCAAGTGATTTCACCCTCGTACGTGCGCTCACGTGAAAGGGGTGGAGATTGCAGCGTCTGACCAATCAATGAAGAGAACTGGCAGAACGTCTTCACAGGAGAAACAGCTTATGATCTTAAATATAATGAATATAAATCCATGATGACAGGGAAGAGCAACAGTAGTGCCGGAGGCGGAGCTTTTATACTCGCTGTCAGATCTGATTCATTTCATAACCTGGTCCCGATCGGTTTCGTGTTGCTTAAGTTTGAAAATATGAAGAATTAAAATTCATAATTCAGACTAAAAACACCACTGGTGCTGCAGTAAAAGCAGAAGTTATTAATGCAGGAATTGATGTGTGTTAATGTTTACATTTGTGAGATTATAAACGGACATTCTGATAAGTTTAACTTTCTCTTTTCTTTTTAACATGTCTGCTGTGGCTGTGATCCTGCATTCATACAGACCAGCCTACATCATAAGGTGGAATATATTTATATGTTTTATTATCTACAGGGCAGAGGCTCTCAGCATTACATGAATGAATTCATTAATTTATCGTGTGAATGGGCCCGATGCACGCATGTGTTATCAGATGATTTATTTTATTTATTTTATTTATCAGTTCATCAGCTATAAATCTTATTTTTTCTAAAGAATGTCATTGGTAAATGAAAGGATTGCATCTTCTCCTTTCAGCGTCTTTTTATTTACAGTCCATGGTCAGGTGTCTCATCAGATCCACACAGTGACGTGATCCCACATCACCTTTCATTGGACAGCTCGTTTTCTAGAGATCTGATTGGTCTGGAGGCGGGACATTAGCACTAGCTAACATTTAAGCTCCATAGAAAAACTTGTCGGGACCAGGTTAGCCGTGAAAGACTAGTTTGCCATAGTGATTCAGCTTCACCGAGTTTCGTAGGCCAGCACACAGGGATTCAATCCTGGAAGTTAGATTCTAGATTCGAAGTTTACCCCCTTAGATTCATAACGCAAAAGACTTAACTATGGTTTAACTCACTGTAACCTTAATTCTTAAAAAAAGGGAATGAAAAAATAACTTTTTAGAAGCCATTATAAATCATTTATGATTTATTTTGGCAAGGATAAAAGAGGAAAACATCAACATTTTTAATTGACTATTTACATGATCTTGACTTATTATTAAAGATTTAAACAACATTCAAAGGCTTCAGTGCCAGTGATTTATTAAAGGCACAGTACATAAATCATAATAAATGTAAATGACCGACTCCCAGTTCATGCTAAAGGAACCTCTCGTAAATCATTTATTACAGAAATTGTAACTTTAATCTACAGTATGAACACGTTTTCTAAAATAGTGTGTTCACACTAAAAAGAAAAGGTTTTAAATATAAATCTTGACTATGTATATGATATACTGTAAGTTGCCTTACTGTCCGAACTTATGACTTAAACGAAAGTGGATGTAACTGTTGCTGAAATAACTGAACATGTGTGTTAAGATCCTACTGATACAAAGGTGAAGATATTCATCTTCCCAATACATGTCCTACAGTGGCCTTTCCAGGTATGACATAAGCAATGTAGGAACAGTAGGTCACATTCTAGATGGGAATGGTCTAATAGGGCGTGGTCTTGGACTGACTGGGAGTTTAATGGACTGCGGAATGAAGTCAATGATAAAGCAGGTGTGAATGGCTCGATTGCATTAGAACAGTTCAGGAGTCAAATACAAAGTGGTTTGTTCTTAAGTTGGCATAAAGTATGAAAGGTGCCAAAAATATGGAAGCATTAAGTGAAAGATATCAGTCCCTGCAGGGTATTCTGTTTTAAATTGAACTGATTTTGTGTTCAATTTTTATTTAATTTTAGAAAATTATGGGAAATAATTTCAGAAAAGTTTGAAAAATTTGAGGTTTAAAATGACTGCAGTCATGTGATAAAAGTATGGGGAAAAATGCACTTTTCCTCCAAATTATGTGGCGTTTCCTTAAATGAGTGTATTTAGAAAGGCTGAGAGATCTACAACTGAATTAGTAATTGCTAATTTACACAGTAATTCCTGTTTTTTTTGTCTTTTTTTACTGTCTCCTGTGGGCCTAATTGGATGGTCTTGGTACGTTCACACCAAACGCGCTTCGGGCGTCAAAATCGTGCCTCACGTCCGTAGTTGGACGCTTGTGTTCATTGAATACAGACGCTTGTCACCAACGTTGAAGATGCTCGGGACGCGAAAAGCTTCAAAACGCGCTGCACAAGAGGCGCGGGATGCGCAGCGGGACCTCTGACGCTCCCTAGAAGCGCATCCACCATATATTGTGAATGTCCACCTGCCGCTTTTGACGCGTTTGGTGTGAACGTATAATCAATATGACTGATGTAGAAGGTTGTATGAGATTTGACTTGATGGCAGAACTCTCAGTTCTTATCTATTTTAGTGAGATCTTTTATAGACAGGGGTGGACTGGCCATATGACATACTGGTCATTGTCCCGGCGGGCTGTCGACCCAAAGTGGGCCGGTCCGGTCTGCTACATGTTTGGGTTTTTTGATGAGTGAATGGAGGCAGACATGGCAACATGTGGCCAAAATGGTCCACAGTTGCATGGCAAAAACGTAACAAGAAAAGAGTGTAAAGTGAAAAATGGTCCAAAAGCAGTCATGAGTGGCCAACAAATGGGCAAATAAAGAGGAACCAGGTGGTGTGTAATGCCAAAGGATAGCTTAAATGGGCAAAATGTGGCAAACAATAGTGAAAAAGGGCAAAAATGTGGAACAAAAACAGGCAAAATGTAGGAAAAAAAAATTAAACAAGTCGTATTTATTGGGCAAAAGTTAGCTTACTGGGATGAAAAGGCAGAAAAATTAAAGCAAGGACAAAAATTGAATAAAAAACTGACAAAAAATTGAGGAAAAAAGAGGGATATTTATTGGCAAAAGGTAGCTAAAGTCTAAAAAAGTGTCAGAACTTTTTGAAAAGGGGCAAAAATGGGACAAAGGAAGTTGCAAAATAGAAATAGGTAAAAAGTAGTTAAAAAGTTCCCCTTTTTAAGGATTTCTTGAGGAATGATAATTAAAATTAAGACATAAAGAGCCACATGTTGAGCAGTAATGACTTAATAACAGCTTCTACGTGGTGTCCTCTGATAATGTAGTGGACTGGTCTGGACACAAAATGACAGAGCTGAATTTTTGTCCAGTACACCACTGGTGATTGGTTGAAAATGTGTTAAGTTAGGATAAAGCTACTAATTTAGATAGGAGCTGCAAAGACAATCTTTGAACATGTTTTTTTTTCTCTTCCTACTTGTGTGCATTATAGACACTCATCTGACACATTATATCAGTGTAGTTTATTTTTCATTCATTTTCTTTGTTTGTCCTTTGGTTTATTAAACCTACACTCTGTCGTTCTGTGTGTCGGCTCACCTCAAATGAGAAAGGTACGGTGGCTGAGAAGTGCAAAACACATTTACGAATTCCACAACAAATTTACAATTTTGAACAAATGACCACAACACTTTTACAAAAGGTCAAAACTATTTAACAAATATAGAAACACTTTTACACTTACACCCATTGTAAATTTGTTTCAACATTTGTAAGTGTTTTGCTATTTGAATTTTTTTTTTTTTAGCTAATTATCTAAATTTGTTTTCAAAATTGTTGTGGCATTTGTAAAAGTATTTTGCTATTTGTAATTTTTTAGATAATTATGTAAAATTGTTGTGGAATTTGTAAGTGTGTTTTGCACTTCTCAGCCACCGTAGAAAAGTGATCTTTCTACCAACAACATCATTTTCTGAAGAAACGTTGCTGTTCACTTGCGATCATAATGGAAGTTGCTCGTTGAATTTTGCACATCTATAACAAAAAGAGGTTACTCTTGCTTTCCATTTAAATAACTTGCTATTCCCAAATATGTCAAACTGAACGCTTTCAGCAAAAACGTGGCTAATTCTGCAACTACGTACAAACTGCAAATCAGACAAAAAAAAACTTAAGCTGCTGGGAGGTTTAATGTGTGTTGAAAATTACCACTAAATAACGTCAAATATGAGTCAGTAAGAACAAAAAGTGCACTGTTCCTCAGCTCTGTGCACGCCACTGATGATGTACTTACTAAGCAGCCTATTGCACTTGAAATTGTATGATGCCTCATCCTTTTTGTGTTTAGAATAGCTCATGTGAAAGTGTAACTCCGTATTTATGCATTATTATATTGTCTTTATTTTCTATTTTCCAGTGCCTGTTTGTAATTGTCATTCAGTCCTTTAATTAATGACATTTTATAATGCTTTACTTTTATCATCAAGCTATAATGCACGTTGTGCATTTTTAAAAATACATTAACATTACCTTAAAGGTGCAGTCCGCAACTCTTAGATCCCTCTCTCCCCCTCCCTCCTCGCTGCTCTCTTGCCCTGCCTTCAAACTTTCCAAAGTCCCTCACTCAGAGGAGCTAACAAGCTAACCTTAGTCCGACAGCAACATCATAGTAATATAACATGCTCTGTTAAAAGCATGTTACTGCAGCGGTTCTCTCTCTCAATGTGCACACACCTCAGCAGCAGCAGCAACAACACAGTGTCACTGACAGCAGCCCACACGGAGGCTGCTGTGCGCACATGAAAAACACATACAAATCAAGCAGCAGTAATTACCTTTCAAGCAGAAAAGTTGCTAATTCCATCTTCTACTCCTCCAGACCATACACTGTAAAAAAAAAGATGGCGCTCCAGTTCTGCGAAAGGGGCGGGGACTGTGAGCAACAGCTGTCAGACAGCCCATCAAACACAATCCTGGCTCTGATTGGTTCTTTTTGCTCGGTCACGGGTGCATTCTGGCAATCTGCCAAAGACAGCAGGAGCAGCAGGGGGGCTCAATAAGCCTGTTTTTTTTTGTTTTTTTTTTTTTACGCAAACCACTAGTTTCATGTAAAGCTGTCCTTTAATAGTAACAGCTTTAGCAAATATGACAAAAAGTCACTTATATAAGAGTTGCAGACTGCACCTTTAAACACAGTTATGGCTGAAATAAACATCTACTTGTCCCAATCCTGCTAATAAAGCATTGATATATATACCCATGCAGCGTTGTTGTGTTTTAATTTCTTGTCAATTACAGGGAAATTTAGATTTGCTTCAAAGGCAGACAAAAATAACATCAAAATATGTGAAACGGCATAACACACTGTACAGAATTACTCCAAAAACAAACATACACAAATTGTTAAATATTATACAACAACACAAATACACATAATGACTCAAAAAAAAAGACAAAATGATGACAAAAGCTCTTGCATCAGACAATCCCATACTTGTGGCCCCCACTGCCATAACAGTTACCAAGTCCACATGGGGAAAACATATCACTTTAGGGAGAAATAATCAATGCATTGTCATACAGACATAGTAATCAATAATCGATTTGTACATTTTCAATAACCATTTTTTCAAAAAGTATAAATAACAAGAAATGCTATAGACTGATATTTTAATGGATTAACTGATGTTTTTAAATGCCCTGTGATGGACTGGCGCCCTGTCCAGAGTGTACCCCCGCCAAGCGCCCTATGAGAGCCGGAAATTGGCACCGGCAGACCCCCGCGACCCTGTTAAACGGGAATAAGCGGGTATGAAAATGGATGGATGGATGGATGGATGGATGTTTTTAAAGCACTAGTGATTGAGCTGCTTGTTTAGTTAATGTAGTTTACAGAGGTTCTCTGCTGGTTTAACAAAAGATCAAATTTATCTGTTGTCTGAATGCAATTGCTATTTTAAAAACAGCAATTCATCAGTAGTTACAGTGAGAAACCAAGAAATCGTGTGAAAAGGGCATAGAGACGCATCGAATCCTTAACCCTATCGTCCCACGCTGGTGTCAGTACGGGGTATATTCTTTAATACTAGTGGAGTTCTATACACAGACCGCGTGGCCTAATGGATAAGGCGTCTGACTTCGGATCAGAAGATTGAGGGTTCGAGTCCCTTCGTGGTCGCTTTTTGCCTTTGTCAGTTCAAATCTCAGAGTACTCTCATAAAGTTAGAAAAAGAAGTACGTTTTTGTGACTTCTGTGCTTGAATCTTTATCTGCGTCATATAAGAATATTAAAATAAAATGGCAACGCTGTTGTCTTGTCATTTCTGTCATCTACAACTCCTCCATTACCTCAGACAGTTGCGATTGTAGTTTCACCCAAAAACCTTTTTATGATCGAGCCGCTTCAATTAAATGGTCTAAAAATGTTTGGGCTGTCTAAAATGATCTGTTTAGAGATATTTCTTCACTGGGTCCATTACATCAGCAGAGTGGCGCAGCGGAAGCGTGCTGGGCCCATAACCCAGAGGTCGATGGATCGAAACCATCCTCTGCTATGTGCTTTTGTATTTATGTCTTTTTAATTTTCTTTCTTTGACACTCTATATTTAATATTCTTTGCCATACGTCTATGGTGATATTTTCCCAATTACAAAAAAAAAAAAAAAAACCCTGTTATCGCCCCCCCTAAAAATAAAATTTCAATTAATCTAGAGTTTCTATATTGTTGTGGTATTTCTAAAGTGATTTCTGCTAGTAGTGGGACGGGATACTGCCGGTGTTGTGTTGCGTTTAGTTGTTCAGTGTTCACATTCACTGAATATTATTCACTTGCTGCTGGGGCGCAGGGAACAAATGTGATTGCGTCAGGTCTGCGCTCCACGCTCCTGGTTTGGTCTGCATACTGTAACGACCTGGGTTCTATATTCCGCTTGTGTTCCGCTTGTGTGTATTACTATTCAGTGGTTAACTGAGACTGAGATTTCCCATGGTCGAGAAGGCATCATGGTTACGTACAGCTTTCTCTGCCAATGTGCGTCTTTGCTTACATGTGTTCTGAGTGTTGATTGGCTGGGAGGCTGGGCTAAGGGCGGGCGTAAGCGACGAAAAGAGCGAACAATTCTGTTCCCGCGGTAGTGTGAGTGTATGACGGTGTGAGACGGTTCTTTCTGTGTTTGATTGTTTATTTTTGGTGTGTTACTACGACCTCCATTAAAGCGTGTAAAACTGTGATAACGGCTTGAGTCACATCATTAAAATACCTTTTGGACTGCAGTGAGTGTGTGCGCACTCGGGGAAAGAGGGGGCGCAATACGCTCAATAAAATACGTAATACGCAAGACGTTCAATAAAATACGTAATACGCAGCACGTTCAATAAAATACGTAATACGCAAGACGTTCAATAAAATACGTAATACGCAATACGTTCAATAAAATACTTAATACGAAAGACGTTCAATAAAATACGTAATACGCAGCACATTCAATAAAATACGTAATACGCAAGACGTTCAATAAAATACGTAATACGCAACACGTTCAATAAAATACGTAATACGCAACACGTTCAATAAAATACATAATACGCAAGACGTTCAAAAAAATACGTAATACGCAAGACGTTCAATAAAATACATAATACGTAGCACGTTCAATAAAATACGCAATGCGTTCAATAAAATACGTAATACGCAATATGTTCAATAAAATAATAATTTACGTCGGGTTTGCTTCGGGCTCGGGCCTTCAATTTAAGTTAATGGGTCGGGCTCGGGTCGAGTCGGGCTGTATGCCTGTGGCTCGGGTCTGGATTTTTTGGGCCCGATCTAACAGCTGAATAAATCACAATTACTGAGCCTTTAATAAATAACCCCATAGAACGTATCCTTCCTCTTGTGTTTGCTTTCTATTAGCATCTCTTATGGTAACGGGTCAGTTTTGACCTATGTCTTAAAGGTAGGGTAGGCGATTTTTAAAACCTAGCATGAAAACATAAACAAACTTGTTCACTCCGTTGATATTTCCAACCTAACAGTGTCTGTTATGTTTTTCCAGAGATCTTTAGTGTTTTAATAGCGTTTATATTATTAATATTACACTTCATTCAGACTCGAGGAGGTGGCCAGGGTTTTCCACTGGTGTCACTTACGGCCGATCTGAGCACTTTTAAAAACCAATGGGAGCAGCTCAGCAGCAGTGTGGAAGCAATGGCAGTCCTCTCGCTTCCACACAGGTGACCCCTGGTTGACGCAATTTGGACTCTACCTGGGAATGATACACATATTCGCTTTTGTAAAACCGATGTGAGAAGCAGTATTAAAGCAACCGTACGTCTGTATTTTCTCTATTTACCTTTATTGTTGGTATTTTTTTTTTTTTTTGGTAGTTTTTTTAACAACTGTGAAGTATTTTAGAGTTTTTGAAAAGTGCTTATGAATCAAATGTATTGTTATTATTGATGAAAAAACTGTTTACACCATCAGCGATGGCGAGTTTATACCTCTTAAGCTTTGACCTCATGTGCGATTAATTACATTGTAATTGACAAATTTTATATCACTTCCATGCTAATTACAAAGTCATTTATCTGAACTCAATAACAATTCAATTATGATTCCAACAGCAACACATATTTTCAATTACAATTACAGTTATGTCATAATTGCAATGATTTATTAGGCTTGACCAGTCAAATCACAGCCTCATAACCATTTTAAACTTCTTCCTTTTGATCCTTTTTTAAACACTAAACTGGAACATGCAAGGTTGGATTAGTAGCACATTTTATTAATCAATAGTACATTCTGAAAATTTTCACATTTTATGAACAGTTTTACAAAACATGCAAAATAATCAACTTTATGAAATGTATGCATTACAAACTTAGAATCAGAGTGGAACTACAAAGTCACGAAACATTGCAACACCAGTATCTGGCACTGAACAGTGTAGTATTTAATATCCAATAACTTGTACTTGTTAAAATACTGAACTTATTATTCACATGTACAAACATTTCTACATGGGTGGGAATCCTGAACGCACTCATCACACCGTACAAACTAAAGCAGAACAATGTTAGGTTATCCTTCTACCTTGTAAATGAATGAAATACTTTAATAATAATGACAATAATAATAATGAAAAAGAAATAAACTTTAGGTTTGTTATGCTCAGCACATCAGTGGATATTTTTCATTACTTAAAAAGAAAAAAAAAAAAAAAAAAAAAACAGTGGACAAATAATAAATAGCGATTGAAACAAGATTACTAATAATAATAATAATAATAATCTTATTTTAACTGTTATTTCTAATAAGAATGATTTATATTTACCTACATTTCTAAAAAAAAAAAAAAAAACTGTTCGAGCATTAAACTGTGTTGTTTAGACGTCAAGTCATTTTTCTTCAACCAGTGAATAAAGGAGTGCGATCTGTTCAGCATATTCGAATCCTGGACTGTGAAGAAACAAAAAAAAGAGATTTTAAAAACAATTACATACATGTCTTTTTTTATATTCAAACACGCATCAATGTGTGATTTACAGCCTAGGTTTCCAAAGTGAGTTACGGGTACCCCTAGGGGGACGCAAATTGTCATTGGGGGGTACGTGAATAAATAATAAAAACAGCGTGATGACAATGAACATTAATAAAGCAGCAGTCATTGGCCTCTGTAACACTACCCTCTAGTGGTGAGAAAATACATTACATGACCAGTCGCACTGTTCTCATTGATTAATTGACACCAGTGACTGACTGTCACTTATTCCATCACAATGGATAGAAAAAAAGTTAAAGCTGAAACAAATAAATGTCTGTCTACATTGACTGCTACCATTAGTCACCCCACAGTTGAAGTGTCAGACTCACCTGACAGCAAAAAAAAAAAAAAAATATATATATATATATTATTCCTCAATAGGTAATATAGATAGGTAAAATTCAGGCAACATTTTCACTTTAGGGCTACATTGTATCTGACAATACATTATTGTGTTTTTAAAGTGTGCAGGAGTAGGGCTTTAGGTTAACTGTTGGAAGGGGTACGGGACTGTGAAAAGTTTGGGAACCACTGACCTAAAGTAAACTGATCAGTGATGCCTCTCTGAATCTAACTTTCTCACGTGTGGCTCTCATAACAACAATGGCATCTCCTAAGAGATCAAAGTACATTTACTTTGATCTTCTAAGAGATCAAAGTTCATTTACTTTGATCTTCTAAAAGATTAAAGTAAATTTCCTAAAAAAAAGTTGTCTGAATAAATTTAACCTTAACATATTATTTAAAAAGAAGACAAAATTAACTTGCTGGAATAATTATTTTAGAATTGGTTTTAAATGTTTTAACTGCTAGAAATCAGCAGGAGTTCTCATGGACGTCAAACACAAAGACAGATTTACTCGGTGCCACCAGAGAAACCAGTGCTGCAAACCATTGGTGAAAACAGATCTGGTCTCACCGTCCAGGCGTCTCCAGGATCAAAGGAATGTTGTCCAGTCTGGGCTCGTTGACAATGTCACGGAAAGCTGTGATTCCTATCTGACCTTTACCGATGTCCTCGTGCCTATCCAGGTTACTTCCCAGTTTACCTGCATATCGCAACAAAATGCTGGAATGCTTTATCATCATTCACTGAATGTTTAAAGTCGTTGCTGTACCTTTAGAGTCATTGAGGTGGACGGCTTTGAGGAAACCAAGCCCCACCACTTGATGGAACTCATCCAGCATGGCCGCCACGCCTCCCTCTGCAGCCAGGTCGTAGCCTCCACAGAACAGAGAAAAACACTGATAGAAACCGCTTCAGACTTCAGAACACACCGTGAACTACTAGTGCATACCTGCAGCGAAGGCGTGACAGGTGTCCAGACACACCCCCACTCTGCTTTGGTCCCTCACTTTATCGATGATGCTCTTCAGCTCGAGGAATTTACCACCGATGGTGCTGCCCTGGCCACTCATGTTCTCCAGTACTGCATTACAAGGGAAACATGTGACCAAATACTTAACTTATGAACTCTCTGAAACAATAAACGTCAATACACCACATGTAAAATCACTGAGAATTGTAACTAAAATATAATACCATGTCCTTAAAAAATACTTTAGGGCCTCTTTTAATGATGTAACGAGTTCATATATGTCAAAACTTGTCAAAAACTGATAATGACAAATCAGTGATTGATCCATTAAAGTCTCAGCTTATCCCTTTAGGCCGGGGGCCAAATCAGGCCCTTTAGAGCTGTGGTTCTCAACTAGTCTCACCCTGGGACCCACATTTTACCACAGTCATCAATCGTGACCCACTTTTTTTCTTTTAGAATTCAACCAATCAAATTTAGTTTTTCAAAAAAAGCTCTTGAAAAACGCACATATATAATCTTTTTTAAAACATAAATCCATATATTTTCCTGTGCAACATGAATTTAACAGCATGCCTGTCAAAACAAAAGTTTCTTTCAAAATAAAAGACAAGTCCAACATGGGAGACAATAACTAGGCTATTCATATTTATTTTTCACTAGCTGTCCGCGACCCACCCAGTACAGGTCTGCGGCCCACTTTTGGGTCCCGACCCACCAGTTGAGACTGGCTGCTTTAGAGCATCCAATTCGGCCCATAGAAGAAACTAAAAATGACAGAGTAAACATGAATTATTGTGTAAATCACCAAATGATCCAGTTGTAAATTCACCAATTTAATGAAAATATTTTTAGTTGCTTGCATTTGTACTTTGTTTATATCAAACGAATGCAGTCAATTGTGGAAACAACTCTCAATTTTTCCACAAATCTTGCAATTTCTCACAAAATTGGTACCAAAATCTAGAATGTTTTAGGTGAATTGAGCTGATATTGAAAACTACGGAAAGTTAAGATTGATTTTTTTTTTCCCACCATCTATAATCTACGGCCCTCTTGAGATCAAACTGGTCCATATTTGGCCCCTGAACTAAAATAAGTTTGAGATCCCTGCCTTAAATTGATTGAAATGCTTTACTTTCAACAGAATACATTTTTTATTTTATTTTTTACAGGGGGAGATTATCTAATAATTTGATTTTCTTGCTCTTGTTTTCAATTACAAATAATAAAATGTTATTCTGCACATCAATACAAGTATGATCTCTTTTTTTTAAATAGGATGATATAATATAAAACCAATGCCGTCTGATCTCCATTAAAAATATTCCTGCATTACCACAGCTAATGTTAATCCTCAGCTATTCACATACTACAGTAGACACTTACTGGTAAAAATCAAACTAAAATAACATATGAAAACTCCAGAAATGTCAGATTAATATGAGTTTGAAAGACCCATTGAGGACGTTAATTCCAGTCCCAGCTGCTCGTACCTGTAACCACAGCAGGTGTTTGCCGGTGGGCGTGGTTAATGGCTGCTGCTATCTTGTCCACACATTGCTCAGTGGTGATGGTGCCCAGGGAGGAGCCAGGGTGGAAGTTATAGAGACTGAGGCCCAGGAGGCTGCAGCGTCTCAGCTCATCTACCAGCAGGGCTTGGCTCTTCTCAAACACATCTATGATATACAGAGAAAAGCCACACACACACGCATGCACGCACGCGCACGCGCACACGCACACGCACTTTTTGGTACTCATTTTTTTATTGCCATTTTACTGTAGCACTTTGAGGTTTGTTAGTCAAATGTAAAGTACATTATAAATCAAATGTATTATTATTATTCATAAAAGTTACAATAATGGGTCAATACATGCGACAATAGGTGGAAAAAGTCTTGCAAGTGGAAAACGTATTGAAATTTGATGCAGAAGTGGCAAAAGTGCTGAAAAAAAATGTACTTTAGAGCTGAACATTTAATTGCATTCATATCACAATATCATAAAACGTGATTTTCTAATCGTAAAGGCTGCAATTTTGTTCTTTTCTTGTCCCGTTAAGTTCAGAGAGTGTTTAAGAAGTGCAGTCCACATGTTTACATGTTTCATGAAACGTGACGTTATAAAGCCATAGATTTGTTTGCTTTATTCTTGTGATCTGTGCTTTAAAATTGACATTTTATATTCATTTAAAGTTTAAATAAATCTGAAATTGTTTATTATGAAACAGATTGATTCATTGCTTGTGTTCATGGAAAAACACATGACAAGAGGCCATTGAAAAAATAATTGCATTCGCAAAAAAAAAAAAAAAAAATCGCAATTAGATTGTTTTCCAAAATCATTCAGCCCTAGTGTAGTTGCAGATAAAAAGCAAAAAAATAAGTAAAAATGGGCTCAAATTGTTTAAAAAAATTATTTGTTTCTTGAAGGCATTTGGCGACCCCATCCCAGTGTCTCGCGAACCCAAATGGAGACCTGACCCCAAGGATGAGAAGCCCTGGACTAGAGGAAATGAGAAAAAGGTCCAGTATTAAGGAGCTTGACTAGACGTAGAAAGTTGGTAGCATGTGTTTAACCAACCCTTTTTAGGAGAACCACAGTTCATCAAGTAGGACCCATGAGGCAGAATGTGGGCTGAGTGGAACCCATGCTGGGAACACTGGTCCCTGAATTTGTTTGCAGCCGTGGGGTCCAATGGAGACCTTTTCCATGAGCGCTGAGAGCCCAGGAAGAGGGCGAAGCTTTGGCCTCCCATCTCCATACATGACTCCACTGCTTTCCATATCCCACCTGCAGACACGACACATGAAAGACCTTTACACGCTACTGATATCATTACATTATTACATTGGTCAGTGTATGTTTTAGTCAATGAATTTTCCATTCAGAAATGGAAATCGAAAAACAAAAAATGATTGGATGTTGGTGTTGGATTTTAGTTTTTAAATTGAAAAACTACAAGGCATATTTCTTTATCATGGTCAAGAAGGGATAAAGAAACATCTAAAAATTGGTTGATTTTTTATTTTTGTTTCTAAAACCAAAAAACTGAAATACCAGAGTATGGAGGTAGATTTATGTCTTTATTATTTAATCAAAAAATGCAATTATTTGGGTCTCAAATATGGTTTTCCATTTGAACACTTTTTTCTTTGATAGAAAATATTTTTCAATTGTAAAAATTTTTTTTTGATTGAATAATAAAGACACAAATCTACCTCCATAATGAAAAACGGGCGTTTTTTTTTTTGTCCAATGGTATATAGGACAAAAAAAACGCCCGTTTTTCATTATGGTGAGACCGGAAATTGTTCTTTTCAAAATAAAAGCACATATGAGGACGCTGCTCTTTTTCTGGCGCCAAAATACATGAATTATCTCCATATTTTCCCTGCTGTTTAAAATCTCTTTGGAACCGTACTCAGAAATCATTTTTGAAATGGCAAAACAAGGCTCGTCATCTGCAGAAATCGCTGCACCGAAGTGGAAGGGACGTTTCAACAAGACGTGAGGAGATTTTACACAGAAAGAGACACAGACTGACCTCCATCCTACCCTGAATGCCAACATGTGCTCCAATATACTTTGTACCCTTGATGCCTCCTCTTTGTTTGCAGTTCTTTACTTCTTCCAAAACATCCTCTCTTTTCCTTTTCCGTGTTTCCTTCTTTTTTGAACTCATGGCTGAATCACCAGGCTTTCCAGCTCTTATAGACGCTGCCCACTGTTTCTTTTTCTTTAAATCAATGATAACGCAAAAACAAACATCGACAGAGGCGCTAATATGACAAGTTTAGGTTCAAACCGTGTCCAGGTCGGTGTGCCGGTTTAACTGGTGACCGTTTTCAAATGGTGATGGACTTCCGGTTGCGTCCCAGACTATGTCCTTCTAGGCTGACTAAATCATATATGTCTATGATTTAAATACTGTATATACAGAGGTGACGGAAGTACGGAAGAGCATTAGGGCCACAGAAGAAAAACAAATTCTGAGGCTGAAAAAAAAACAAAACATATTGTGCTTCAGAAAAAAAAGTCGAAAATCAAAGTCGAGATTTTTTTCCCCCCATTGAAATAAAAAACAAAAAAAAAGTCGAAAATCAATGTCAAGATTTTTTTTATGGAAGCCCAAAAGAGTCATAATTAAAAAAATAAAAAGAACATTTTGAAATAAATACAATGTTGATAAATAACACACAAATATATAATATGGCTATTAAATTGTTAAATATTAAATAATGTCATATTATTATAAAATACGTTTTATTATTCTTAAATGTCTATTTCCACAATGGTATTTTTTATTTCATAATGTCTATTTTCACAATAGCCTTTTTATTTCATAATGTCGTTTTCCACAATGGCCTTTTTTATTATGAAAAAAAAAGGCCATTGTGGAAATAGATGTTTAAGAATAATAAAACGTATTTCATAATAATATTACCTTATTTAACAATTTAATGGCCATATTATATATTTGTCTGTTATTTATCCAAATGTTATTTATTTGAAAATTATGTTTTTATTTAATTATGACTCTTTTGGGCTTCCATATTTTTTTAGGGTCACAGAAGAAAAAAAGAAAAAATCGGAGGGGGGGGAAAAAATCGTCATCCACTTCGAAAAAAGTCGAAAATCAATGTTGACTTTTTTTTTTTTTTTTTTTCAAGTTTCTCAAGTTTCTGAAGTTATGCCAATGCATGCTGAATAAGCCTTTTCACACTCACGCATTGGTTCAGTACTTCTGCATTAGGTCAAAGGTCAAGAGGGATAAACTCTCCGTAGCTGACGGTGTAGGAAGTGAGTCTGACAGAGATTTAGGTTGTTTTACCTGTTAGAGCATTGATTCCTTGAAAGATTTTTTGCGTAAACGTGGACTCAGTCTCCGAGGCAGAATGACCGAGTTAGCTCCTTAAGCTAATGCTGCACACGAGCTGAAAATTCTGTTTTTTTTCCTGACTTTTCAAACTGTTTCTGCTGATGGCGTTACTCCAGTTCACTTATCGACCTGTCCATTTCGTGCATTTCCTTCAAATTTGTAAACTGATCTAAAATAATAGTTTAATACAAATAATCATGGACCTGGTTAGTGAATGGTGTACCTCGTAAAGTGAGAACTTCTTGACAATTCTGAAGTATAGTTTACCCAGTTCCTCAAACCGCCTGCCAGGCATTTTGTCCAAGCAGTCAACATAATTAAAAAAAAACTTTTTTCTTGAAGTGCATGATGATTTTTTTTTTTTTTACTTCCATTTTTTTTTCTTCAATCTCAAAAATCTCAACATTGATTTTCGACTTTTTTTTTCTTTTTTTTTTTTATCTCCGAAAATATTTTTTTTTCAGAAGTGCATGAGGTATTTTTTTATTTTATTTCTTTTGCCTCCATTTTTTAAGTAAAGTTAAAAAAAGTTCATGCTGCTACTAAACGTAAAAAAAAATGTCGCTTCAATAATAAACCAGGGTTTTTAAACCAGCAATTTCCATATCTTGGTGTAAAAAGTGCAAATGTTCAATAAAACCCAGAAAAGCTTTGAGTTTATCATTTTTAAGAACTTCTAGAAAACTGTTACATGGAAATAAATTAAATATTTTACTCTTTATGAACACCTGGACAATTTAGCATTCATTATAGATAAAATTATTTTTTTAAATCTTGAAAATGTTAACTATAAAACTAAGAGGCCTGCTTAACAGAAAAAAGATCAAACTACCAAACTTGTGAGACTTTTTACATCGCAATGTTATTTTCGAAGGTCTTAAAAGTAACGAGCTCATTTTTTAAATGTAAGGCGTAGAAAGTAAAAAGTAACCAAAAAAAAAATGAATACTCAAGTAAAGTACAGATACCAGAGAAAAACTACTTGAGTACAGTACCAAAGTATTTGTACTTCATTACTTGTCACCTCTGGCTAAACTGCAAGATAGATCGATGTAGTCCTGCACGAGTTAATTTATTTTAGTGGGATGCATGAATAAAAAGGCAGAATACTTAGTTCTGAAGTAGGAAATGATATGTGTCATTGCATTTGGACACATAAGTAGGACCCTGCCTGTTTTTAAACTCTTTCTTCCCCCTTTCAATCCTCAAACTGAAATAAGAACAGTTTGTTTAAATTCTGATTTTGTGGATTCCGGGAGATCACAAGTTCCTCTTTTAATATCGGAGTGATCCTTAACCACAGAGGTGTAAAGACTACTGATATATCCTACTCATGTACAAGTACTGTTACTTGATTTAAATTGTACTTAAGTACAAGTAACACATAAAATACTCAAGTACAAGTTAAAAGTACTGCAATGAAATAGTACTCAAAGTAAAAGCTACTGGTGACTTTCACCCTCACGTTTATTTTTTGTAATAAATCTCATGTAATTTAAAAAGGAAGAGATAAAATTTGCACAACTGGAGCTTAATTTATTTGTACACAAAGGCATCTGTAAAAAATAAAAGGTTTGTCAAAATGTACAATTGGTTTTTTTTTTGGTTTTTTTTAATATAAAATAACACCAATTAATTCAATTCAAAATAAAAATAAATCTAAGGCTCTAAGTATAACTACATTTATGAATACTAAATGTGAGGAAATAACCAGCATTAAAGCTGTTTTGGCGCCGTGCATTACCTTTAATCTGGTTGGTCGGCTATGATGTGATGCATGTAATTGTCTGGTCATTTCATTTTTTTGTAGTTTCACAACAATGTTTGTTGATCATTTAAAACAAAAAATTATATTTTACTCAGTAACTGTTGGCAGAAATTTAACAAATGACTATTTCTTTTAAAACGTACTTAAGTATAGAAACATACTCTTATCTTATCTTCTTTCTCTGTAGTTTTCATCTTTGAAAGTCGGCAATGAGCGAGGATGTGCAGCTAATGGCCGCTGTGTCATTTTACCGCCTTTTTTCACTTGTGGTTCATTGAATTGAATTAGAATTTTATTTTGGCAGTCTTCATAAACAAAAAGTACAGAACAAACAACACTCAGTTGTTCAATTTTTCAGCCGAAAGGGTACAGGTTGAAGCAAAGCTTACTTCCCCATCACAACAAAACAAAACCATGTTCTCTACATAATATCACACACACAAAAATATTTAACTTATATTACTATTTTTACAATATACATTCAATAAAAATTCTGCACAATTTTTATATATACAGTCTGTACATAGTCTGTACATGTATACTGTAATATTAATATTGTAATTTGTATCCTGTAATATTATGTACATGGGTTACACGAATATACTATTTCATATTTATGAAACAAATTTCATCAATTAAATTTAGAGTGGCAATATATCAATTAATAAAAAACCTTTTATTTTATTTAGTAAGGATTGATATGTTTTATCGTTGTATATGTATTAGAGATGTAACGATTAATCGTAAGGCAGTTAAAAATCGATTCATAGGTACCACGGTTCACATTGATGCTCTGAAAATTGAATCGCAGTACTTTTTTTAAACAGCAGAGGGCGCTATATATTAATCCTTCCAGAAGCGGACGTGACGGGCGGAATCTGCTACTTTCTTTCTGGCCGCCATTTACTGTTAAACATGCTCATAAATGATTCTTTACATCTTTAGCACCGAAAGAATATCTGTAATATTACGTGAATATCTGTAAAAGTCACGTTTTTCTATTAGCTCTGTCTGCTAGCATAGCATCTCTTCTTCACTGGTGGAATATCTGCATGCCAACCGACCACTGGGTTACCAGCGCCCTCTGCTGGTCCAAACAAATATCTGACGTCAACACACTAAAATGACTTTTTTTTTTTTTTTTTTTTTTTTTAAAAAGCCACAAAATACATTTTCAGTTGCACTTTTAAAAAGAAAAAGAACTATTATGTAGTTTTGAATTGTTTACTATAGAACCAGAATTTAAATTAATAGGCTTCTTCTTCATTTGTATTATTCCTTTAATTATTTCAATTCAAGATTTATTTTTAGTTAAATTGCATCATTTTGAATAGTTTATCAAGGGATTCTTTTGACAATGAAAAATAAAAGGAAAATAGTACAGTATTCTCCCCAAAAAAATAAAGGAATATTTTTCAGTCATCATTTGTCTACAGTCCCATTTTGTAAAATAAATCGTGAGAAAATCGTATCGTGAATCGAATCGTATCGGGAGTTGAGTGAATCGTTACATCCCTAATACGTATTATTGTTTATTTTTCTGCTGTTTATGACAGGATCTCTGCCGTAGAAAGTGGAAGGGCCTGAGAGAGACATACTTAAAGGGGACATATCATGCTGAATCCACTTTTTTTAGCCCTTAAATGCATTTTGTTGTATATTTAGAGTGCTTAGAAGTACAGAAAAAATCTAATTAGTCTCTTCAGGTGCTCCGTAGATATCTTTATATTGTGTTTTGGTCATATTTTTCAATCTGTTTCGATTTTTCTATTCTCTATTACGTTTTTTGAACCATTACATCACAGTATTGGCAGCGGAACTGCCAAATTAGGACATCGACTCCAGGCCCAACACTTCGAGCAATCCGCCATTTTTATTTCTCGCTGCGATTTTGTAGTCCAAGCTCAAGGATGTTGAATTTACAAGAGGAGAAATCAAAATGTTCGGTTGTTGGATGTAGTAACCCACACGCTTCATTACACCGTCTCTCCAACCTTTTCAAAGTGCCTGGTTGAGTTTTATTTTTCACGGAAATGTACCCACATCTGTGGGTAAGGTCATTTTTGTGTGCTCGAAGCACTTCAAGGATGACTGCTTCAGCAATCTCCGCCAGTATAAAGAAGGATTTACCAAAAGACTTCGTCTGATTGAGGGTTCAATTCCTTCTATCTTTGGAGACGATTAATTTAAGTCTAAAGTTTTCATTAGTCATTTAATTTTGCCGTTTTTGTCTCCGAAAAGACTGTATTAAAATGCATTTCGTGACGTTACCTTGGCGCTAGCGTTAGCTCGGTGCTTGTGTTAGCTCACTTGTTAGGGTTCTGCAGGTTCATCTTCTTCATTTTCATCTCGCTCCGCCGGGTCCGACTCTGGCTCGAACATGTAAGGATGGATGGACAAGTCTTCCGTTGTTGACATTTTGTAAATAACGTGTGAATAAAAAGTTTATGCGCCGCTACAAAGCCGTATCTCTTCTATCAAACTACAAAAATGGCCGAGCAGGGTGGAGTTGAACCGAGTGTCACCTGAAGAGGGGGCGGGGTATGAAGTGTCTCATTTGCATTTAAAGAGACAAAACGAGTTGCTCTCAGAAGCACATCAGAAAAGGGGTAGAAAAGGGGCCTGTGGAGCTATAATAATGAGGAATTCAGACCCAAGCATTGCTGTTCCGCTTTATATAGACCACAACTGTATGATTTATATCTAAAAAGAAAGGATTTAAAACCATGATATGTCCCCATTAATGGAGAAGAGAAAGTGTCAGGAGAAAAGGAGTGGGTCAGCTGCAGGGCCATCAAAAAGGTGGAAATACTCTGCGGTCATGTCCTTCCTCGACCCCTTCATTTCACCTAGAGACGCCAGCAGCAACATGGTGAAGGGGGTTGAGGAAGACAGGGCCACAGTGTATGGTCATCTATCGGAGACTGGAGGTTTGTTTATCAGTGCAGACATATATACATATAGAAAAATCACTCAGAGGTAAACAATGAGGGAGAGGATGCTGGTGGTGCTGACGTGGAGGCTGGAGGTGCTGATGTCGGGGGTGCTGCTGCTGTTGCAAGGGTTCCTGCTAATACTGCAGCGGCATCTCCTGCAGGATCAAGTGCAGCCAAACCATCGGGTATGATCATAACAGAAGTTTTTTTGCATTCTGTTATAAATAAAATGTATCTATAAATGCTTGGTATAGCAGTGATGACAATGTTGATCATTACCTCATTTAATGTTTAATTAAAATATATCTATGATCATATTTAAGTAACAGTGACTTTATAAGCTATTCATATATACATGTTTGGTTTTTTGTTGTTTCTTTAAAAGAAAGAGAGCAAAGAAGAGACCCAGCCAAGGCCCAAGTGAGATGGACCAGAGGTGTATTCCATAAAGGAGGGTTAACAAACTCTGAGTCTATCCATAAACTCTGGGTCAACATACCCAGCGATGGGAAACTCTGGGTATCTGATTCCATTACAGCGGGTATGAAGTGGGTAAATCAACCCTGAGTATGTAAACCTTGGGTTACTTACGTGCATGAGCGCAATAAAAAGCCATCATCAATGGATCGAAGATGACTTAAGCTACCATGGCAACCACCCGGAAAATAGTGATTTATTCACCGTAATGGGTGAAATAAGCCGGTGTTTGAGGAATATGAGCCTGTTCTAAAGGTGCCTTCAGTCTTCAGTGACAATAGTGGCTTAAATCACCCGTAATTAGTCACACTCTTTGGTCGCTTCATCACTTTATTGCTTTAGTGATGTGACGAGCAGTGAATAATATGAATAAAATGTGTCTGAGGAGACGTGGCAGCAGCATAGGATGGCTGCATAGAGAGTCCTCCTGTTACACTGGATATAAAGACAGTGACTGCCACTTGATATTGCATCATTTATATTGATTTTTAATGTAATATTGTCGCTAGAGTCATCTATACGTCCTAAAAAATGTCATAAAAAAACTGAAGTGGGACGTGAAACCACGACCCTTCGCTTTCATGCACAGCGTCACAATTCATATAAGAATTTAGAGTTTCCTTATGTCTCTGTGAGACCTTTAATGTCTGAACTGAATTTCAGAGGTGAGGTTTCATGGATTGTTTATATCTGGTTAAAAATGAAGATGACAAATGTTTCTCCCCCCATTTTTCCATATTAATTATACACATGTTAATGCAGTAGGAAGTATGCTCTATAGACGTATGTGGTTGGCTCTTAAAAGAGCCGTTTAGCATGCACTGGTGCACTATGACAGCCTGCTGTCTTGCCACGGTACAGCTCCCTCTGCAGGGAAGTATGAAGTGAACATCTCTCGCACCCTGATGGCCTCTCGTCCAGAGTAGTTGGTGGCAACTCTCCCCAGTCATGGTAGTGGCTCCACCTCAGCAGTCGGATTGTTCGCCCTGGCTGTGGTAGATGTCGCAGGAAGTTATGCAGAACACAGGTTGCCTTTACACATTTCTCTGCAACATCTACTCTGCTCTTGGCAGTATCTGGTCTGCGGGGGGGGAATATGAGATGAGAGAGAACAGGCCTTATCTCCCACAATATGTCTCTCCAGAGGACAATAATTAACAATAGTAAATGATTTATGAATTATTACTTAAATATATGAATTATAAACAATAAATATTAATGAAGCAGGCCTAATCTCCCAGAATAGGTTTCTTCAGAGGAAAATAATTACCAATAGTAAAATGATTTGTGAATTATTACTCAAATAATATATTAATTTGAAACAATAAATAATATTGAGGTAGGCCTTATTCCCAGAATAGGTGTCTAAAGAGGACAAACATTTTAATGAAGTATGTCTTTATTGTGTATTTGAGAGATATGTCTGAATAATCATGGCAATGGCATCTTCGGTTAATGAAACTTACCGGAGACAGATGGACAGCTGTTTGGACGCAGAGATGGAACGCCGGTAGATGGTGCCCTGCCGGGAGATCCGTGGGCCAATTCGACCCAGCAGGTCGTCGAATTGGGCAACGGTCAGTCGCAGGTACCGCTGGAAGCGGTCATTATCCAGGCAAAGCTCCTGGAGCAGGCAGTGAAACTCACCAAGTTGGATGCGTTGCTGGTTCACCTGGTGAATCCAGGAACGCCGGCATCAAGCGTTTTGACGGATCTTCCGCTTCAAAAAAAGGTAAAGTGCAGCGATTTTTCTGGGGTCCTCCGTAGTTGGGTGTGAAAAGAAAAAGAGCTTGGTTGCCGCCTTTTTGGGAGTCTGGTGGGCGGGGATTTGCCTCAGACACAAATATGAAGCAAATAGGCAAATATTATTGATCCTGCGAATCCTACGGAAGGTTTCACGCGGTAGACACCCAACAGTACCGCAGAAACCGTGTTTGGTGTGAAAGTATTACGAGCTTCTAAATGAAATATTTCGTTAGAATTTGGACTGCCACATCACTAGCTTTTAAGTATCTAAGCCCAAAATATTCACACGTGAAGTTTTCCTTTCATTGTTTACTACCATTCAGTATTAATTTATTTAATCCCATATTTCAGAAAACATCAGCTTTAAATGCAATAACCACAGGGATAATGAAGTCTGAGCCCTCAGCCTGTCCTTCATTGTCATTTTTTAGGGTGAGCTGTGTTGGTGTGATGCCATCATCCTTGACTTTCAGTGAAAGAGTAAAAAATAATATTTACAGTCCCAGGGAGCAAAGCAGGTTATGGAGGAAATGTCCATGTGGGTTATTTCATTTTATTTCATGTATTTATTTAGCACCAGTGTTGGGAGTAACTAGTTATTTTTGTAATATATTCCTTTTTGAAGTAACTCAGTAGTGTAACCAAATGCTGTTGGTCCTGATGCTGATGGAGATCCTGCAGAGGCATTTGGAGCTCTGCTACATTAACTGTACCGTCCATGGTGGTGGTACACAGGTCCATGTAGCCGTAGGACAGGTGGTGGTTCATCACATCTCCTCCTCCTTCTCCTGCATCCCCTCCATCTCACATTCCAGGACCCTAACAGTAGCGGTGCTTTCCAAAACCTTCAAGGTGCTACAATTCCCACCAATAATGTCATTACAGGCTGCTGCAACAATGTCATAATCAAGTGGTGTCTCTGTAGACCTCGTGGTCTCTCTGTTGTATGTAGACGACAGGGACTTCTGTTCAGGACTCATTAACAGAAGAAGTGCTTGTAGTGCCCTGATAACCCTGAAAAAGTTTGTTCCTTAGCAGCGTTCTGTAATGGTTCTCTGGCAGTTTCCTACGTCTGAAGATCCCGTTGACAAACATGTCTGAATGCTCTGGGTCAATTTGCCAGAATCCTCCCTTGCCGGGATCGTCTTTCTCTCGAGGGACCTTCTTGAAACACTCGTTGAGGGTCAAACTGTGATGATGAAATTCTGTAACAAAGACACAATAAAAGCAAGATTTTATTACAAAGCCATTGAGCAAATATGAGCAAGTGATGAGCCATGAAGGGAGATAATAGTGTTTGGAGTTTTTGTTGTTGGTGTAGGAAAGGAAATGTATTTCAAGTGTAACTAAACCCCAAAACCACTTTTTCAGCTGAATACAAATGTATTTGGGCATGAAGTAGTGTTGTTGATTGGTCCTGGTCCAACTCTAAACATTTTCGTCAAAGTATTTCAATTTGGTATATGTAGTTATAAAATGTCAGTGACTGTCCTTTATGGGTTGAAACCCAGCTATTACATTCGATTTTTGCAAATGGCTGAGAACAAGATCATGCAATGTTTTGTCCATGCATTTCAACGGCAGTGAGTGCCGTAGCATCAAGCTACACACGAGCTAGCATCTGGCTAAGGTCAGCTTGCATCAGGCTACATGTCAACTAGCGTCAGGCTACACGTCAGTTAGCATCAGGCCACACGTCAGTTAGCGCCACCCGGGGTTTCCACTGGATATGTCTCCGCTGCGCCACGGCACCAATCTGGTTTTGCCCCGCTGTCCGCTAATCTCCACCGGTTGCGCTTTGAGTGCGCCACGGTGCACTCCGGTTGGACGACTGTGACGTCACGAGACAGGAGTTCACGCGATATTTACAGTCGCCCGAGAACGCAGTTGAAGTGATAAAACGCAACAACTTTTACATAATAATGATGTAGTCATTCTCAAAATGATTCTGTATATTTCAGTGTCTGATTTTAAGAGTAGAATAGCCCTAATTCTCCTGCTTGCAAGACTGCGGAGGAGGGGTGGAAGGAGAAGGAGCCTGCATTGAGTCCATCCAATGAACCAGCGCCGGCGTCAACAAGGGGATTTTCATAATCTTGTGGCTGGACAGTCAACGACATCGCCGCTATTTCCGAATGAGTGCAGTCAATGTCATTTATCATTATAATAAATATTTTCTTAAAGCTATTGGAGCCATTGCAAAAGAGTCAAAGAGCCACATGAGGCTCCAGAGCCACCAGTTGCAGACCCCTGTCCTAGGGGGACAAGTACCCCAGTTTGGGAATAATCTGTAATGTATGTTTTTGGAGTCATTATGTGTATTTTTGCATCTTTCTGTTGTCTTTTTGTGCATTTTTTGTATAATTATTGTTTCTCTAAACGGCTTTGTGTGAGTTCAGTAATTCCATCTCGGTGTAGTGCATGCACGCGCATCAGCCGTGTGTGTGTGTTTTTACATTGTAGCTGCTAACATCTTTCTTAGCACATAGAATAATATAAGAAGAAACACTCACCCTTGCGCAGAACAAACAATAATCATAGTGGAGCAGTGTTGTGGACCCATCCGCTCACAAAAACGTTACACTCCTCTGTCTGAAGAAGCAGAATGTTTGTGATATGGTCGGCTAATGACCGTCAGTACAGCCACGCCCACAGTCATGGAGACGAAGGAGGAAGTGAAGTCCGTGACCCGAGATGTAAAGGAAGTTTGGAATCACCGGAATATTAAATAACCATAAACATTAACTTAAATGACTTTTAGCGATATAAAAATGTTTTTAATATTGACCTTTTTTTTTTAAACCCAAACAAACTGCGACACGGTGACGCCATGGAACCGGAAGTAGCGCGCTTAATACCGAGGGAGATGTAATTATGAAATTAATGTTTTGCTACACCAAATTACTCCAAAATAACAGATACACACAATTGGGGTATTTGGAAGCCGCTGACTAAGTTTCAGGTCGAACTCACACCACGTCGGGGAGATATTTGCTACACGCACACACACAGACCATCCTTGTATTTAAAAATAGACTAGTACAGTGCCCGTCAGAAGTATGTATTCATATAGTGGGAGGAGCTTAAGTAGAGTTGTCAAAATAATGAGTATCGAGTAACTGAAAAATAAAATACTACAAGAATAACAATAATACAGTCGTACGATTAGATAGGGATATATTATTCATAGTGAAAGTAATAATAATAATAGTAATGTTATAATAATATTAATATAAGGGTGTGCGATATGACATTAGTGCAGATGTCTGTCTGTTAAACTCCATCAGTTCTGAGCGTTGAAGCACTGTAATATGTTTGAGAAAACACTGCATGTGTTTCTAACTAACTTTGTCACTGAGATCTGCTGCTGCTGCTGCAGCTAACGGGGCTGTATACACATCCTTAAAGAGACAATGTCCTGAATGTGATTTACTTAAAAAACTACTTTCAGCAACTCAGAGCTGCCCTGAAAAAAGCAACACTACACAATTTAACCACATTTCAGCCTCAATGAAGGAAAAAGTCAAAAGTGACAAAATGTTGATATTGTGCTGCTAGTGATTAATAAAAAGGTCTTTGTGGCATTTTTCTCCACTGACTTTGACCCATTATTGTTTTTCTTGTAAAACTATTGAAAAATAAATAAATAAACGGAGTTTATATCATCTATTGCCATTTTGAGGAAAAATATAGAGATATGAATATTGGTCCATATCACCCAGGCCTAATGTAACCAAAGCAGTAATGTTTTATCTTGTAAAGGATATGATTGTCTAAACTGTGTGAAATGAGGCATTCAAACACAGTTTAAACTAGGATTTTATTCAGTGTGTTACCTCAATAACAAATAGAATTCACTAGACTGATATGCTGCCTTTTTAGTATTGACATTTTGAAATGACCAAATTACTCCAAAATAGCAGATGTACAAACTCGGGATATTTGGAATCCGTTAACAAAGTTTCAGGTGGAACAGGTACTGTGTCGGGGAGATATTTGCTCCACACACACCATCCTTGTATTTATCAGGATACATAATAGATGGTGGTGCACTTGTCACTTTGTGCACTAATCCTGGCTACTCTTTTTTTGTAGTACATTTTATTTTTAATAAACATGATCAAAAACTAATTTTAGAAACAAAAAAAAATGGGGTCGCTGGACATTCGTGATATCAAAATGGGGTCACGACCCAAAAAATGTTGGAAACCTCTGCGTTAGCGGAACAAGACATTTTGGACGACTTGATGCTCCTAGCTTTGTGGGAACAGGCAGGGCCGGCCTTCCCCCCAGGCAACAGTTGGGCATCTAGGGCATCATCTGATGGAGGGGCGCAAATTGCATTACATTTTAATTCTTATTCCATTCTATATAATTATATTGTGTTGTTTGCACATTGTGTTTTTTGCTTTTTAAGATTTTTGTTCCTGACTAGTAAAGCCAAACAACAAAGTAGACATTTTCTTGCACTGAAACTTTTATATCTTATTTTGAATTTTAATTGCACTGTTTTGCTTTGCTTTTGGATTTTGCACCATTGTTGTTGTTGTTCCCTCTGGATATTTGCACTATGCCTGTATGTTATATTGTATTATAGTGTATTATTCTGATTATTAAAATTGTTTGTTTTTTTTCCCCAATGGTTTGTTGCGTCACAGAATTGCATTGTTTTGTCTTGATATTTAAAATAAATAATGTGTACACACCGTGCATAGACTTCTTCATATATATATATATACATGCACAGAGGATTCCACCCCAAATCCAGCAATCTGAGACTGTACGCTAGCCGTAAAGAAGGAGGCCGAGGACTAGTGAGCGTGAGAGCCACTATCCATAAGTACATCAAGGACAAGGCTCAAACAGATGACGTGCTCAGTGAATGTCTCAGACAATGGGGAACAGAAGATGAGGTGCTGGAGGTTCCGTCATGGGAGGACAAGCCCCTACATGGGATGTACCACCGAAACATAACTGACGTGGCGGATATCAGGAATTCGTACCAATGGCTAGACAGAGCTAGACTGAAGGACAGCACAAAGACACTCATCATGGCTGCACAGGAGGAAGCCTTGAGCACCAGAGCAATAGATCTACCACACCAGACAAGACCCCAGGTGTAGACTGTGCAAAGAGGCCAATGAGACAATCCAGCTCATAACTGCAGGGTGTAAGATGCTGGCAGGGAAAGCTTACATGGAGCGCCATAACCAAGTGGCTGGCATAGTGTACAGAAACATCTGTGCAGGGTATGGGTTGGAAACCCCAAGGTCAAAGTGGGAAACACCTCCATAGGTGGTAGAAAATGACCGAGCTAAGATCCTGTGGGACTTCCAGATACAGACGAACAGAATGGTAATGGCGAACCAACCGGACATTGTTTTGGTGGACAAAGAGCAGAGGAAAGCCGTTGTGGATGACATAGCAATACCGAGTGACTGCAACATCAGGAAAAAGGAACATGAGAAACTAGAAAAATACCAGGGACTCAGAGAAGAGCTGGAGAACGCCTGAAGCGTGAAGGCATTAGTGGGGCACTCAGGGCAGTGACCCCCAAACTGGAAGAATGGCTACAGCAGATCCCAGGAAATACATCAGACATCTCGGGTCCAGAAAAGTGCAGTGCTAGGAACAGCAAAGATACTGCACAGAACCCTCAAGCTCCCAGGCCTCTGGTAGAGGACCCGAGCTTGAATGAAAAAGAGACCGCTCGCTGCGAGTGAGGAATAGTTTATATATATATATATATACACACCTTTGGAATGAATGAAAACAATTAAGTTTCCAAAAAAAAAAAAAAACACACAAAACAAACTGTGCACAGCCAGCAATCAATATACATTAAGCAGAAGGGCCAACATGCAAAAACAGCGTACATTTCGATAATACATGGACAAACTGTTTAAATGTCAATTTACATTTTCTCAAAACACATTAAGGAGGAAAAAATGATCAAAATGATGCTAAATGTGGTCTCCATGTGACATGGTGACGAGTTGAAGCGCTACACCGGCAGCAGTCAGTCAGTCAGCGGGCTCAAGCAGCTGCCAGAGACTCTTCAAGCTGAGCAAAATGGCCGCCCGTCAACTGACTGACTCTTCGGCGCTCTGAGATTCAAATCCTGCTGCACATTGGCGTTTACAATCCTTCAACATTAGCACCTCCTCACATACCAGCGGCTGGGGAAACGCATGCTGTCATCATCGGACACAGCTGACTCTCAGTTCAGGCGTCGCTGTCTTTCCAGTCTTGACGAATGCCTCCAAAAGCTTAAAACGCACTGAAGCACTTTAGCCAGGCTAGCACGCTAGCTTATCTTCATATGTGATTCCTGAGGTGAGTTGTTTGATTTAAGGGCTTTATTTTCAAATCAACAGCTTACTCTTTTATAACTCGTGGCTGCTAATGAATCTGTTTGCAGCGACCTTTGCTAAACTGGCATTTAATGTGGCTACGGCTAAACGCTAAGTGTTGCTAACTAGCCGACATGGCTAACATTGACTGGCATTAGCGCAGCTGTAGCTCCGTAAGTGTGTATTTGGCCCTGAGTGTATTCACTGCATATAAATAATGTGTACACAACAATCCCGAGTGAACTCGCACTGGTTGAAAGTAGGTGTAATGATCAGCAGTGGTGGTTTTTTGTGTAATTGTTGGCAGAATTGTTAGCGGTGTTAGCATGTAAGGGGTGTAGGAACCTGTCGCTTATCTGTGGATTGAACGCAGGTTGGAATTCTGTAGGTTTTGGATTGACTATCGGTTTAAAATCTTCTTTCTGGATTCCTTTATAGTTTGTGTGAATTCGTGGATTTCTTTTGTATATCTTTTAATTTATTTTGGACTGGACCTCATATTATGACTTGGCGTGAATCGCACGTAATAGATGTGCAGATCCGACAGGTCCGGGTTGGATCACATTCATACCGTGTCTAACATCCAGACTATCTTTCTGGAATACTCAGGACTACACTGGTTGTCTGTTGGGAGGATTTTTATTGGCAAAGGCTGATTTAGTTGTGTTGCACATTTCACCCACGGAGCAACACATTGAGCATTACATAATTACTGATTTACCATTTATTTCTAATCCACGGGTGTTATTCTGATGTTGATCAACCTTTTTGAAGCTACACAAGCTTTAGTTATTCTGGGAATGCTTTCCATTAGCTTTACTGGTGACTTTTGTGTTTTCACTATTTATTATCCAGAGGCACATTACTAAAGGCATCCACTGATGTCGATGACTTTCTTTTTGTTCTAACAAATGTATTACTTTTTTTCTTTTTTTTTAATGAAATGATCATCCATTCGATTAGTTTATTTATTTATTTAATTTTACAGTTTTTCTTAGCTAATATGAATCCCACACAAAGCTTGACCATACGTAACCAAACGTTTTGCAGAAATGTATAGGGGTGTACATTGCCATGAATCTGATGATGCGATTCACGATACGACTGAACAGTACGATACATATCAATAATTACACATTTCACTTTTACCAGTACAAATTGGTATGAAATACAATTCATTTATTTTTTTTTTTAACTTGCAAGGACAAATACATGTTAACAAACTACATTTTTTCCCCAAAAAGTTTAACCCTTTCTTCTACGAACTTCTATAAGATATTTTTTTTTTTTTATTATTAGTGGTTCACTGACACCTAGTGACCGGGCGTTTAAATGCTATGCATATGTTGGCGCAATTAAATGTTTATTTCTTTTTCATTAAAAAATATGATTTAAAAAATCGATTTTGACATATTTTGATTTGATACGATAAACGGGCTGTGAAATGTCACGATATATCGGCAAATCAATTTTTTTTCTTGCACTCTTAGTATCTATGATTACAATTTTTCAATAAATTCAAATAACACTTAGTGGTAAACCAGTGAAAAGGAACCTCCACGTGTGACATGGAAGGTTTTTCCGTGTTTTTCCACGTTGCAAACATTTACTTGGGGTGTCCCGATCCAATACTGATATCCGGCCTATATCAGCCAGAAAATGAATATCGGACTGCATCTAAAATCTCTGATATATATTATATTATATTTATTCAATTGTAGAATACTGAAGATATCATGTTGAAGGTTATAATGCATGTAACCAATTGGTGAATATTAAATGGGTCAGTTGATTTCATACCTACTTTTGTTGACTATTGTTCTCTGTTTGAGTAACACCACTTGATCAAGCCTTTTCTAACATTCCACACTACAAAATAAAATAATAAAACTATGTATGATTTGCGCCGATATCGGATCGATATCGGCCAATACTCAAGGCTGCAGTATCGTATTGGTAGTGAAAAAGTTGTATCTGGAGTCGGGACATTTCTAGCATTTACTGCAATTGTTAAAGCTCTTGTTGACGTGCTAACTCACTCACTTTTAGAAAGTCGACATGATTCAGAATATTCTGATTTCTTTTCCAGAAGAGGCACGTATCAGGACCGGAGCTGTAGTTCATGGAAGACAAGAAAAGGAAAAAAGACGACAAAAGGAAAAGGGAAGCCTCTCAGAAGGTGAGTTAGTTTTCAATGGAAATTCCTCACTGAAGGGTTCTGACGAGACATGTATTCAGAGTGTATTGGATGTCTGATATGCAGTGTGCACGCACACAGTAAATCTAACCTGTATCTCAGGTGATTTGTTCCCTTGTCTGTTGGGAGCTTGTGTGTGTACACCCCCTCCCCCAAACATCTGTACATGTGAGAGTGGAAAACGCTGCATCACAGAGTAAACTAAATAAAATGGATTTCCTTGTTTTAAGCAGCATTGAATTCCTTTTAAAAAATGTAAAAACAGCATGGAATAGAGCTGCTTAATTATATATATATGTTTGTAAAACTGTTACCAAGAAAATCGTGAAAAATAAATTAATGTTATTTGATCTTAATAATCACCATAGTTATTCAAACCAGTGTCACTGGTGCCAAATGAAGCCAACTTTTACTAAAACAATAGAATTTGAGCAAGTAATGATTGTTGGTCATTTTCTAAACATCTGTTTGTTCATGTTTTCTGATTTCTATTTACACTGTAAGCCTATGGACGTATTAAATGTTTGGGATTTGAGTGATTGAAAAGAAGTCCCAGAACCTGCTACAAGAAGCCTGGCTGTATATTTCTCAGTTATAATGTTTTTTAGGCTTTTTTCTGTGGGATCCATTTAAGCTGTTTACATCGACATTCACAGATGTGTCACTGTTGGTTTATTCTTATGCCTTTGTGCAGATATGTCACTGTGACGAAATGTTTTATAGACTTTGGGAGACGACATTAATTAGTGACCCACAAGACTGTGTGGGCACCGTATTTTTGCTGTGACAGGGCACAGAGATTCTGGCAAGCTTTGTATTTACATGAGTCACCTAAAAGGTAATTGGTAAAGTAAGGCTTATTGTTGAGATTAAGCAGCCACTTCGTGACAGCAGAGTGAATTATTACTTCATTTAAAAGCAATTATTTGGAATCCGTTGATTATTTTTCTTTCTAGGTATTGCTTCTTAAGATTTTTTAACCTCAAGTAAACAATATTATTTTGGACAGAAATTAATCCCCTAAAGCAGGGCCGTCCAATTTGGGGCCCGAGTGATTTGTTTTCAAACTGTTTGAAATTGTTTATTTTTTTAATATAAAAATGTATGTAATACAGTACATTGATTTATGAGGAAAAAAATCTCTTGCTGATGTCCAATTAAATTATTTTCATTGAGTTTTAAAGGATTGTTCAAGGCAGTGGAAAATGTAGTGTTTTGATCGTATAGGCGAGAATCCGTGTACCCTTCATTTTTTGGTTATTTTGTTTCAAAACCAAATTAAAAAATAGAAAAAAAAGATTATTTTTTGGTTTATTAATTTAAAACCAGAAACAGGAAAACAAAAAACCAAACAAGCAGCGTTTTTCTGTTTTAAAATGAAATCTGGTTTTGTTTGTGTGATATTTTGATATTTACGGGGGAAATTAGGATTAGGACGAGAGCGTCATATTTTAATCTCACCACACTGAAGGGACACAAAGATGGACTTTTATTCTGCTGCGTTTGATGATAATGATCTTGTATCATGTTGTCCAACTCACACCAATGGTAAAGAGGTGTAATTTGTGTCGATGACGTTTTGTTAAAGAGTTATTGATGCTGGAAGTCTGAATCAGCCAACTTTACCGAACAGTGTTGCGGTCCAAATAGTATCCAGATAAACTGGTGACTGGGCGGAAACATTATTAATACATAAATAAATCAAAACCAAAAAATGGATGTTAGGTAAAACATGCACATGATATGTGGAACCAGAGGTGGTGTAATGAATCTACTGGTCCTCCTCGTTTCTTGTGATCAACTTCCATGTGTGTTGACGGCTGCTCTTACTGGTATTTATAACGTGCAAAATGAAAATTTTTACTGTCCTCAAAAAAGCTGTAATTGTTTTGCAAAAGTGTCAAATTGTAGAAGTTCTAACGTCTATTGTTCCTCACAGTTGATAGTCAGTCACCAGTTTATTTGGATCGTAACACCACAAAACAAAACATAAACGTGAGCAGCTTTATACGAGCTAAAACATCCACAGACTGAATGATAACAGGAGCAGGACTAGAAAACTGCTGAAATAAATCTTAAACAGTCCTATTGTGTGAGGAGACCTGGTCCAGGACCTGGGGAGGGAAACCCGGTGGAGCGGACTTTAGTTCTCGCTAACTATCATACAAAACGGAACAAGTTTAAAAAAACAACAGAAAAGCGCTGCTTATCTGGTTTTTGGTTTTTCTGTATTTCTGTTTTGGTTTTAAATCAGAAAAACAAAATAACCACACTGTTGGTTTTAAAATGGAATAACCAAAGAACGAACGGTACACGTAAGGGTGTAGATCGTTAAGGATTACAATATGACGACGATCTCCCAAATCACAGAGATTGTAGAACCGTCTGTAGTTCACATTTTAACCCTTACGGTGCCGTGTCTGCGTCTTATGTCTGTGGTCCGTACACAGAACATCCAATGTTTTTTTTTTTTTTTTCTCTGCCAAATCTCACCATTTGCTAGTCAGCATGTCAGCATTACAGACACCGAAGAATTATTAAGCGCCTAAACAGGGCAGAAGTACTTTCAGCAACTCAGAGCTGCCCTGAAAAAAAACACTACATAATTTAATCAAAATTCAACCTTAATGAAAGAAAAAGTGATGCAAAATGTAGATATTGTGCTGCTAGTGATTAATAAAAGGGTCTTTGTGGCATTTTTCTCCACTGACTTTGACCCATTACTGTTTTTCTTGTAAAACTATTGAAAAAAAAAAATAAAATAAATAGGGTTTATATCACCTTTTGCCATTTTGAGGAAAAATATAGAGATATAAGTATTGGTCCATATCACCCAGGCCTAATGTAACCAAAGCAGTAATGTTTTATCTTGTAAATTATATTATCATCTAAACTGTGTGAAATGGGGCGTTCAAACACTGTTTAAAGTAGGATTTTATTAATATGCGTGTGTTACCTCAACAACAAATAGAAATCACTAGACTGATATGCTGCCTTATGTAGCAAGTGTTGCTAATGCTACACCACTTTAGTTAATCAAAGTAAAAAGACTGTGACTAAAATAACTTGTCAGCCTTTTTGTTTGATGTTAATTGTACTAGGAACCAGTTTGATGAAGTGCTTACATACAATTTAAAAAAAAAAAAAATGATAATTACCTTGTCCTAAATGATCTTTTATTCTTTTTTTCAGTTTAGGACGATGATTTTAAGTAGGTTTGTTTTATTGGTAAATAACTTTAAAATAGTCTAAATGATTTGAATGAAAAAAATCGTGATAAAATCATGATTTCGCAAAGAAAAAATCGTGACATGATATTTTTCCCATATCGCCCACCCCTAGGTACACGGATTGGCGAGGTATGCAACTGTTGTGTCCCATTTTGTTGAATTTATATTACACTAAATGTCTTTGAAGACATTTCATGATTTTATGTCATGAAACACAATAAAGAAAAGTGTAGCTAGTTCAGTGTTTAATTTGCACAGTTATGTTATTGGCATATTTAATTTCATGCACTGCAACATAAATGTTAGCTTTGGCCCGCGGCCCTCCACAGTGATTACATTTTGGCCCTTTAATGAAAATGGTTTGGGAACCCGTGCCCTATAGTTTCAGTAAGGAAGAAAGAAAAGATATCAAGTAATATTGGTAATTGTAGCTCATCAGAGACGGTAGAGGATAGTGAAAGCTTATGTACATGTCGTTTTTAAATATCTTATAATAGGATTTACTCCAGTCCTGACTTTGTTTTACTGTTTGACTTTTGGAGAATGAAATTTTTGATGAAATGATGTTTAGTCTGTGATGATTTTGTTTATTTTTTCTCTTTAGGTTACGGAGCAAAAAAGCAGAGGTAAGCAAACAACTGTCACACTGCACGTTTGATAGGGGTGTCCCGAGCCGATTTTGATATTTGATATCGGTCCGATATCAAATATCCAAACGAATATCGGATTTTATCAGACTGCATTTAAAATTTCCTATATATGCGCTCCGATAACTTTTTGTTGTTTTTGTCCCCGCCCTCAGTTGCTCCCACCATATACTGACAGTAAAAAATAACTGAAGTGAACATGAATTGTTGACTATTTTTCTCCGTTTGAGTAACATAATTTGATCAAGCCTTTCCTAACATTCCACGCTACAAAATAAGTATTAAAATTATGTATGATTTGTGCTGATTCCGCTTCGGATCGATTTCGGTATTGGCCAATACTCAAGGCTACAACATCGGCATCGTATCGGAAGTGAATAAGTTGTATGATTGTGTATTGATTGTCAAGACAAAAGATCAACAAACCACATTCTAAACGATGGAGGGTATTTGTCTTTCCATTTAAGCAGTATAAGCCTTCGGGCAATAAGTGTAGTAAACGCAATCACATCTTTTTGCTTTTGATTAAATTTAGAAAATTGAGGTACAATACCAAATATTGCAGTTGTGGCGCCCGGTTCAACATTAATTTGAAATACTTCCGAAAGAAATCTAAATATGGATTCCCAAAAGTGTGTCAATTTTGAGCAGAACCAAAACATGTGAGATAGAGTTGCTGGTTCAGTGGGGGTCTAGGTCAGGTTTAAATTTTGTCAGTTTCACTTTTGACCAATGCAATCTGTGAACAATTTTAAATTGAATTACCCTCTGTCTTAACAAATTGAAGAATAATATATATTATCTATCACAGATTGCCATACATCTTCAGGGATTACAGTTGGAACAATGGTTCCAAATCATAGGAATTAATATCATAGATTTTACCAATAAGTCCTTTGGAGTTTACATTCAAGTCCAAAATGTTTTCAAGGAGTGTGTCAGGTGGTCGTGATGGGAAGTGATTAATTGAAGCAGACACAAAACTGCGAAGCTGAAGATATCTAAAGAAATGTGAATCATGAATTTGAAATATCCCTTTCACTTATTGAAATGCGGCAAACAGTCATTCAACAAACATGTCCTTCAGTGTCCTCAGGCTATGGGCGAACCACACTGCAAATGAGTCATCAGCAACGGAAGGGACAAACATATGGTTTTGCATTACAGGAGCGTAAATTGACAGATTATTTAGACCAAAACTTCTTCTGAATTGAGCCCAGATCTTGAAAGAATGTTTAACAACTGGATTTGTGGAAAATTCGCATAATGGTTGAGGGAGAGGTAACTTTGTACACAGCAGGGAATGCAACGAAGTAGATCTACATGACATGTTCTCAAGTTTCAACCATTTAAAACTACTGTTGTGTGAAGAATGAGGCCAATATAGCGTCGCGCGGATATTGAATGCCCAATAGTAATATTGAAAATTTGTGAGAAGTGAGAATCCTCCATTTTCCTGGTGTCGTTGCAAAATATTTTTTGAGATGCGTGCGCTTTTCCCATTCCATATAAATGATGAGACTAACTTGTCTATGTGTGATTTTTATTAGAAATAATGGTATAGATTGAAATAGATATAAAAATTTGGGTAAAATATTCATTTTAACAATATTTATTCTGCCCCCTAGAGATAATGGTAGTGTATTCCAACCTTCAAAATCCTGCTTCATAGAATCTACTAGTGGATTAAAATTTGTCTTATACATGTGTATGTAAGTTTTTGTTATCCATACACCTAGGTATTTGAATTTATCTTTACTCAGTTTAAATGGGAGTGACCGCAACATATTCTGTTGTACTTCAAAATTTATGGGCATAAGCTCACTCTTCTGCATGTTTACTTTATAGCCCGATATTTTCCCAAAGTCATCCAAAAGGTTAAGTAACCTTGGAAGGCTTTGAAGTGGCTCAGGCAAATACATGTGTCATCTGCATAAAGGGATACTTTATGTTCCAAATTTTCTCTTTGCACACCCCTAATACCAACGTCATTGCGTACTGCAGCCGCTAGGGGTTCAGTTACTCGAGAGAATAATAGGGGAGTTAAGGGACAGCCTTGTCTAGTTCCGCGTTCTAGTTTAAAGAAATGTGACAGATTACTATTTGTTCGGACTGCAGCAACAGGCAAAAAATATAAAGTACGAATCCAGGATATAAATTTCACACCAAATCCAAATCTCTTCAGAGTATAGAAAAGGTAATCCCACTCCACCCGATTAAATGCTTTTTCTGCATCCAGCTAGAGAACCTCTTCTGGTATATCGGGTGAAGTGGGATAATGAAGAATGTTTAAAAGCCTATGAACATTATGAAATGAATACCGATCTCTAATAAACCCTGTTTGATCATCAGATACCACTGAAGGCGGTGTGCTAATATTTTGGCGAAGATTTTACTATTCATTTACTATCTATTTTTTTTTATCATAATTGGCTTTGTCTTGAATTGTGTTTACACTAAGGTTTTAGTCTGCACTCGTCTTTCTATTTGCTCTTACTGATCAATTGATTTTAATATGCAGGAAACTTGACGCAATCCAAACACTGTAATGTAACCACAGCAATATGTTTTCACATGTCCTAATAAATGAAGACTAGAAATTGAGCTAATTCAACAAGATTATTTGTTTTTCAAGTCAATAAAAATTTGCTGCAAGGACACAATGCTCTAAAGCAGTGTTTCCCTGATGGAGCCTTCCCAAGGGATTAATAAAGTCTATCTAATCTAATCGAATCAGCCTTTTCACACTCTCGGAAATCTCGCTCTCGTTCAGTTTGCGTGCGTGGGTTAAATGGTCGAGAGGGATAAACTCGCCTTGGCTGGCAGCGAGTCTGAAAGAGATTTAGATAATTTTTATCTTGAGAGCATTGATTCCTTGAAAGATTTTTTGCAAAAACGTGGTATTGGTCTCCAAGGCAGAAATGGCGAGTTAGCTGCTAAGCTAATGTTGCACACTGGCTTTTTAAACAGTGACCAATCCGCTGATCAGTGTGGTTTCACCTATCGGCCTGTTTAATGTTCATCCTGTGCACTTCCTTCAAATTTGTAATTTGAAATAAAATTATAGCTTAATAAAAATAATCATGGACCTGGTTAGTGAATGGTGTGCCTCGTAAATTTACCCTTTCAAAATGAAAACTCATACTGTCCTCTTCACACTTTGATAGACTTTATTTATAAGCGCTTTTCAAAAACCCAAAGACACTTAACGGTTGTTAAAACAATTACACAAATCAAAAGAAACTAAAAATAATAAAAGTAAATACAGAAAAAAATACATAACAATCACAAGTTAAAAGCTTGGGTAAATGAGTGTGGAAGCAGAGGAGGTCTGTGGCTTTGATACTGCTTCTCTCATCGGTTTTACAAAAGTACTCGGATATGTGCTTCATTCCCGGGTAGAGTCGGAATTCCGCCCACTGGAGACCCAAGTAGTCGGTGTTTTCGTGCGGTAAAGGCTAATCTGTGTGTGGAAGTGAGGGCAGTCCTCTCGCTTCCATACTGCTGCTAAGCTGCTCCATTGGTTTTTAAAAGTGCTCTGATCGGCCATAAGAGACATCAACGGAAAACCCTGGTCCCCCCTTGAGTCCGAATATGTGTAATATAAATAATATGAACACTATTAAAACACTAAAGATCTCTGTAATAAAATTTCAAAAGCTGTTAGGTTGGAAATATCAACAGACTGAACAAGCTTGTTTACATTTATATCCCTCTCGACCTATGGCCCGCCAGGTCGCGCATGCGCAATTCCGCAGTGTGAAAAGGCTTATTGGAGTACATGTACCACTAGAGTTATGCGATGGCACTGCAGGGGGTGCTTGAGAGAGAGGAAAATTAAAAAATGAAAGCATTAAAAATATGAGATTTTATTTAAGTTAAAAATGATAATCATACGAAATATTACTCACAACTCACAAAACGACAGCAAAAACACACAAAATAAGAAAAGAATATACTGAATAATAAAAAGAACTAACAACAAAACACAAAATGACACCAAAAACACACAAAATGATAACAAAAACACACAGTCAGAGAAAAATACATAACATTACTACAAAATACACAAAAATAACAGAGAAACATTCAAAACAACATAAGAAGCAACCAAACGGCACCAAAAACGCACACACTGAAAGAGAATAATACCAAAAAGGACAACAAAAACACACAAAATAAGAGAAAAATACTGAATAATAAAAATTACAGCACAAAACACACAAAATGATCATAATTAGAGCATGAACTGAATATACTAGGGTCAGTCTTGGTCCCACTTCAGGAGGGAGTGCTAAGAAATGATCAAGACTATAGAAATACATCTATTTAGGAGGCACTAAATAGTTTCACTACAAAATGAGATTTTTTAAAACGTGTGTTATCCCTCATTCATTCCATCATTATATTCTATGGTTGTTTTTTCACAGAATTCTGAGTAAAATGTTTATATAATTATATAAAATATTTTATCTATGATAAATGTTTAACACATCCTTAGAACTCGAAATTAACTTGCGTTTGTTTTTTGCAAATTTCAGTATCTCTTTCAAGGGAAATGTGCATTTCTTCATTTGGCATTTTGTATCTTTCTGCAGTGACAGACTTGGCCAAGCCGGCGTCTGCCCATTCTCCTGCCACTCAGAGCAGCACTGCCTCCCCCAGCCCTGGACCCACGCCCTCTGCTTCCCCATCCCCAGCCACCTCAGGCTCTGGTAGTGCTGCCACCCCATCACAGGGCGGCAACAATGCTAAACGGCTTGCAGTGGCCAACGGACAGCCCACCTCCACCACCAGTTCTTCCTCCTCTACTGGCGGCCTCGGTGCTGCTGGAAACGGTAGTACAAGTTGCGGAGGTGGATCTCAGGCACCTCAGCAGCAACAACGCTACATGCCGCGTGAAGTGCCACCACGATTCCGCTGCCAGCAGGACCATAAAGTGCTACTGAAGAGGGGCCAGCCACCACTGTCCTCCATGCTGCTTGGTGGTGGGGGAGGGGGGGATGGCCCCAATGCAAACATGGCTGCTGTTTCAGGTGGGTTTTCACAAGGTTTATCTCCACCATGTTTTATTCAGTTCTGGATCGCCCTCTATATATAATTATTGAGATTGAATTGATTGTTTTTGGGGTTCTTGCAGATTCTGGCACAGCTGCTTCCTCAGTGGCCATCACCTCATCAGTTGCTGCTTCTACTACAACTACTTCTAATTATGCAAATTCCATGTGGGGGGCAAGCTCAGGCAGCCAACCCTCCTCTCAGGGCAGGGAGAAAGTTATTGTTGATGGCAATGACCATGAAGAATGGCCGAGCATCGCTGGCAATGATGGGGGAGGAGCTTATCCTGGGACAGGTGTAGGCAGCAGCAGCAGCAACAATGGAATGCCTGCAAATTGCACCAGTGCCTCTGGCAACCAATCCTCACCCACTTCCTCATTCTCTTTGCCCAATGAATGTATGCAGTCATCAAACAGTGTGGCTTGGGGGACCGCTGCCTCCCAGGGTCATCTAGGAGGAGGTAATGCAGTAACTTCTGCCGGACCTCTGCTCCAACAGCCCTCTTCATTTTCCAAAGCCCCCGCTGTGCCAGGGAGCCATGATGCCATTGGCCCCATTGATGGCAGCAGTGGGATTCCAGGTGCCAACTTCAGTCCAAATGCCAACCCCTCTGCCTGGCCTGCACTGGTGCAGCAGGATGCTCCTGCTGTCGCAGGGGAACCAGGTCCATCCTCCTTTCATCACCAGGGCCTTGGAGGGTCTGCCAACAACTCTGCTTCCTTGGGACTAGGAAGTGGGGCAGTCGGGGTGCTGGGGGGTCACCCATCTTTATCTGTGAATCAATCAACCACCCATCAGCACCAACTTCACCAAATGCAAACCAGAGACAGAGAAATAGGAGGTGGGAAATGGGAGAGCGAATCAGCGGGACCAAAAAGTTCTGGGGGGGATGGGGTTGGAGAAAGATTGGACTATGGTTTGGGAGGTGGTGGGATGAGTGTTGGAGAAAAAAACCTTGCCTCTTCATGGAGAGGCCAGCCCTCTTATCCAGCAGCTAATGCCAAAACGGGTGCCTCAAGGACTGACGGATGGGAAAGTGAAGCAGGTGCTACAAAGGGTTCTGAATCTACAGAAGCAGATAATGGGACCTCAGGTTGGAGGTACAAGGGTTCCACGTGTGAAGGAAATGCTTGGGGTAGTGTGGGTAATGGAGGAAGCAGCAATCAGATGTCTGGGGTATCTCAGGGAGGGTGGGGGGCATCCGGGGAGAGGGGGGTTTCAGCTAGTGAATGGGGTGAGAATACTCCTGCGATTATTGGAACAAATCCAGTGGGTGAAGGAAAAAGTGGGGCCTGCAGCAGCAACAGCAGCAGTAGTGGAGGCAGTGCAGCCAGCAACCACCCTACTGCTTCCTCCTCATCCTCTACTGCCACCACCACAACTAGAGGCTGGGACAATCAGAAAGGAGAGGGGGACACTGGGGAATGGTGTGGGGCAGGAAAGGGAGGATCCTCATCCAGTGATGTAAATTCAAAATGTCGAAGCATGCCAAACAGCAGTCGTCCTCACCGGGAGGCACCCAATACAGAAGCTGCCTTACAGAACCTACTCAGTCGACCTGATCTTGACCCTCGAGTCCTTTCAAACACAGGCTGGGGCCAAACACAGATCAGACAAAACATAGCTTGGAATGTTGATGAATCTGCACGTCAAAGTAAAGGTGGAGTTGCATCTAAACATTCATCTTCTATTGGTGGTCCATCTCAGTATTCTGGTGGACATCGGACCCTCAGCACGGATTCTATGGGTTCAGGGATCAGTCCTTCACTGGTTCCCTCTACTGGTTCATCTGGAGAAGGCTGGGAAAGCAGCAGCAACAGTAGCAGTAGTGGGGCATCTTTAACAGGGAGAGCCCCAGTACCTAGTGGCCCCAGTGTGAGGAGTCTCAGTGTCTCACAATCTGGGCCAATGATGACGCCTGGATCTGTTAAGGGCTCAGGGGCAATAACGGGGCCTAACCAGCAAGGGAAGAGTGCAAGCTGGACTGGAGAGGTAACAGGATCTCATGATGGTCCTGGGGGCAAGAGTTGGGGTAATGAGGACTGGAGAGGCAACAACAGAGCAGGCAATGGAAAGGGATGGGGTGATCACGGACAACAAGGTGACCACCATGTGAGTGGAGGCTGGGGAGGAAGTCGAGATGAGAAAGGCACCGGGGGCTGGAAGGAAATGGGTGGTAATGGAGGAGGTGGTTGGGGTTCAGATCAGAACATGGGGGCTAATAAAAGTTGGGGGGAACCAGAATCCAAATCAGTTGGTGGTGGTGGAGAGTGGGGGAATGAGAGGAAAAATGGTGACAGACACTCAGGTGGAGATTCAGGTGTCAGTGGTTGGGAAAATTTGGATGACGGTGGTCCTCGCAGGACTTGGGGAGCAGGGGGCGGAGGAAGCGGAGCAGGAATGGGTGGGGTTGGAGGTATGAGGTCCAAAAATGTTCAAAATTGGAGCGATGGAAACAAAATGCACCAGATGCCAAACAGCCCGTCGGCCTCCATCACAGGCTCACAGGCACAACTGCAGCAGCAACAATCACAGCCACACAATCAGCATCCACAGCTACAACAATCGATGGACCATGGGGTGATGCAAGGGGGCGCTGGAAGAAAACACGTTTCTCAAGCCCAAAACCAAAGCTCAGGCTGGACAGCGGGACCCATCCCTAGTGTTTCCGGGGGAAGCGGAAGGGGGTCTGAAACAAGCGGTTGGGAGGAACCGTCTCCGCAGTCTATAAGCAGGAAGCATGACATAGACGACGGAACATCGGCCTGGGGAGATCCGACCAATTACAACTACAAGCCGGTGAACCTGTGGGATAAAAACAGTGGCCCTGCTACTCAGCAGGCCCATAGTCAGAGTCAGTCCCAGCAGCCACACCAAGGACCTCCTATTCAGCAGCAACCCACCAGGCCAAACCAAGGGCCTGGAGGTAACAGAGACATCAACTCTGGCCATGGACCTGTAAAAGCTTCCACTATGGGTAAGACGTTTGGAACGTACTTAAGGAGTAGAAAAAATTGTGATTAAAATGATCAGAATCATCCGATCAGAATCATCCAATCATAAGTTACGTTTTTGTTTTATCTCAATAAACACATTGACATTAAGTGAATTGCATTGTGGGATGTGGAGTATCTGCTCTAATGAACTGACACCAGTCTGAAACTACAGCCTAAGTTTACTATACCAGTCAACATAGGTTGACTACACTGAGTCATACCAAGCTAGGCACAACTGGGAACGTCCAAATTTTGTAGGTCGCAGAGTTGGTGTGAAGATACTACTAATAATCCTGTCCCCTCAAAACTCACGATTATAACACGATTCTCAGCAGCATCTGAGTCAAGTAAACTCACCTTGGGTATTGTCCAACAAAAACTGTTAAACCCCAGAGGAATTAGTCTGGTAATCGACCTTTTAGAAATACTGCAGCCATGTTGTGATTTAGAAATATCATTCAAATCGGAGACCTATAAGCATAATTAAATTTGAATGTGTTTCTGAATGTGGTGACAAACTAATGCCAATCAGCAGATGATAGAACAAATCAAAAGAGCAGGATAGGGACGCTGTCTTTTAGAACAATGAAATAACTACTAACTTATTGTATTAATGCTTCACAACTGTAAGAGCTATCAGCCAATGCATAGTTGGATTGACTGCTTTGCTCAGTGATATGTATACATTATATAACAGACGGTATTATTACAGTATTCAAACGTATTGATTAGTTAAGGTCTAATTAGGCCTGGGCAATTTATCAAGATTCAAGATGTATCAAGATTTTCATTTTGGCGATATAAAAAATTACAATATCACCTATAACAATATATTTTTATTTTATGGTTTATTTTTTATTACAATACTCATTTTATGAGTCGCTGCTTTCTTTACTTCTCAGGACAGCATGAAAAGCACAGTTGGATAGATTGCGGAGTGCGTCCTAACCCAGACCTTCCTCTAAACAAGCCACACTACAAAACTCACCCACACATGCTGTCCATTATAAGAGAAAAAGCTAGAAGTGGCACATATTGTGCAGTTTGTTAATAAATGTGCCTGTGTGGCATTTTTCATCAGCAAATGTAACCCTGAATTGGCTTTCTGATGAGACATCATTTGAAATAATATTATCAAGGCGTATATATATCGCCATTTTGAGAAATAATATTGAGATATGAGTTTTGTTCCGTATTGCCCAACCCTACTTAACATGGCCTCATGTGTCTATAGGTCCCTCTGGTTGGGGTGGAACTTCCCCAACTAGTCCTACAGTAGACAACGGCACTTCAGCTTGGGGAAAGCCAAATGTCACCCCTACTGGTTGGGGAGACCCTAATGATGGCAGTGGAAAGACATGTTGGGCAAATCCTTCCCCAAATCCCATCAAATCTGGTAAGAAGATTAATTAGAGACCAAAGCTGATGTTTGTCGATTTGTTTTTCCAAAAACAAGTTGTATTGAAGTAATGGTTTCTCATCAACTTGGGGCTTCATCTCTTGACCTTTCACCGACCACCAGATTCCAAGTCTATGCAAGAGGGCTGGGGCGACAAAGATGACTCTGTGGCAGCTTCGCGACACTCTAGCTGGGAGGATGAGGAGGACGGAGGAGGCATGTGGAATAGCACCGGATCCCAAGGCAGTGGGTCCTCATGGGGCCAAGGGAGCAATGGAGGCTGGGGTCACACTGGGAAAAAGTCTGCCACAAAGGTGAGTAAACTCCTATCAGCATTTGCAACCCCTGCAGCAGGTCCTAGTTTCTTTTTTTCTTTTTTTTTTTTTGCTGCTTCTTATATCTTGTCAGTTTTTTCAAGTGTTTGTGGTAACTTGTGGACAGTTAAACCGCTCCACAGTCATTTCATTTGTATACAGGGGTGTTTCCATGCACCTCAATGTGATAGTAAATATTATAAACATGGTTTTCAGCCACTGTGCAACAAACTGAAGCTGTTTAATTTCGTTTTAACGTGGCCACTTTCAAAGGTGCAGCCTGGCAGCAAAGCCAATGCTGTGAATAATTTTGGCATTCCTGACTAATTTGAATTAGAATTTTTATTGATTATTTAAAAGGGACAATGCACATTAATAAACAGACATGCTAAATAGGTTGCTTTCATGTAACATCACATTGCTGCATTGCGAGAGCATGAAATTCAGATGGAGGGCAGGAAGTGAAGTTGTTTGAGTGGCTGCTGTCTGAAATAATCAAAATGCCCACGCTTTGTGTAGTTTAAGGCTGCTCCAATTGTTCTAACCGAGAAAAGGAAAAGAGATTTTATAGAGTACCTAAGATTGTTATTTTCAAAGGTGAGAAACATAAAAAGTTCACAGAACAACTTCATAAAAAGTGAATTTTAAATCTACGTCTGCGGTTGGGAGGAGCAGAGTCTGCTGATGCCCATGTCTGTAGCGACCACTTTGTCAGAGATATGTTAGTGAGCTAACTTTGTTTTTGTGGCTGTGTTTATATAGCATTAGGTTGCTAATTTACTTTTAGTTACCTTCTTTTTTTTAACCCTTGCTGCACACTGTGCACAGTAAACGCTGAACCCCCTAATGCTATTTCAGTAAATGTCATAAAGTACTATTCAGTAGGGATGTAACGATTCACTCAACTCCCGATACGATTCGATTCACGATACTGGGTTCACGATACGATTTTCTCACGATTTATTTTACAAAATGGGAATGTTGACAAATGACTGAAAAATATTCCTTTATTTTTTTGGGGGAAATACTATACTATTTTCCTTTTATTTTTCATTGTCAAAAGAATCCCTTGATAAACTATTCAAAATGATGCAATTTAACTAAAAATAAATCTTGAATGAAATAAATAAAGGAATGATACAAATGAAGAAACCTATTAATTTAAATTCTGGTTCTATAATAAACAATTCAAAACTACATAATAGTTCTTATTCTTTTTAAAAGTGCAACTGAAAATGTATTTTGTGCCTTAACAATTGGACTTTTAAAAAAAAAAACAGTCATTTTACTGTATTTACGTCAGATATTTGTTTAGACCAGCAGAGGGCGCTGGTAACCCAGTGGTCGGTTGGCATGCAGTTATTCCACCAGTGAAGAAGAGACGCTACGCTAGCAGACAGAGTTAATAGGAAAACCTGACTTTTACAGATATTCACGTAATATTACAGATATTCTTTCAGTGCTAAAGAAGTAAAGAATCATTTATGAGCATGTTTAACAGTAAATGGCGACCAGAAAGAAAATAGTAGCAGATTCCGCCCGTCACGTCCGCTTCTGGAAGGATTAATATATACTGGTGGTTAAAAAAAGTACTGCGATTCAATTTTCAGAGCATCGATGTGAACCGTGGTACCTATGAATCGATTTTTAACTGACTTACGATTAATCGTTACATCCCTACTATTCAGTAGTAGTATATATGTATGTGACAAACAATTCTCTTGTATCCTTGACTGTCAGGCTAACGTCGTCGTTCAGATGTTTAGCATGTTTGTTTACATTATAGCCATTACTGCTAGCATCTTAACACATGAAATAATATAAGAACAAACACTCAGCCTGGCGAAAACCAAACAATAATCATTGTGGAGCCGTTTGGTACCGAAGTTGTGGACCCACCCACTCACAAAATAGTTATATGCCTCCATACTTTTATAGGCTTTCATCTGCTGTCTGGTGCAGTAGGATGTCTGAAGGACCAGATAGTTTGTGATATCAACAGCCTTGATGGTCGGCCAATCTTTAGATTTTGTCGAAAACTCACTAATCTTCATGAGATACGGGTCAAGCCCAAGGTATTAATTTATTGTTTGCATCTTTGTCTTGAAACTGGATCTAAATCTTTACAATACAGACTCTCTGCAATGGTTTCCTCCATAGGTGTATTCGCCATTTTTACTTCCTGCACTCCATCTGAAACCTCGCCCCCTTCTTCATCATAATCACATGACTAAAACCCAGCTATGAGCCAGAATTAGCAAAAAGAGGCTAGTTTTCATCTGATGTCCCTGGCCAGATTTTAAAAGGCAACCTAAAATGTAAAAGGTTTTAAAATACACAGGGAATACAACATGACAAAAGAGAACAGGTATGACAAATAACAAAATAATTACTGACAACAAACAAAGCACCAGGCCTGGACTAAAACTCTCAGAATTGCCACACAGTAAATTACAAGTGGAACACAGTTAAAACAAAAAAGTTAATCTATACTTAACACAAGAGAAACTAATTTAATATTTTAAAATTAAAGGCTGTCAGAGTGTGAACATAATTGGTGGTCACAAAGCCATATTTTTAGCTGCCGAGAAAAGGAGGTGTGTGTGTCGAGTTGTCTGATGTGGTCTGGTATTTGATTCCATTCCTGTGAAGCCTTGACTGAAAAAGCAGAGACTAAATCCTGAAGAAAATGCAAGTAAGGATGCAGGTGCTGGCCCATGTTGCACTGCATTAGCTTAGCATTAGCACTAACATAGCATTAGCCTTGTGTTAGCATTAGCCTAGTGTTAGCATTAGCCTAACGTTAACATTAGTCTAGCATTAGCACTAACTTAACATTAGCCTTACTTTAGCATTAGACTAGCAATCACATTAGCCCAGTTTTAGCACTAACTTGGCATTAGAATTTGCCTAACATTGGCATTAACCTAGAATTGTCACTAATGATCAAACAACATGTTCACATGTTATAAATTGTGGTGTGGTGTTAGCAATCATTTTTTTTTATTTTTTTCCTCAGAATACTCCAGAAATGTATTATTTTTCCCATTAGGGTATCGGTGTATAGGTTTTAAAGACATTGTTTCTGCTCTGTGTCTTAGAGTGCACTCAAAGCTGGTGGAGGAGAATCATGGATGAGCCCCATTAACAGGCAGTTCTCTAACATGGGCCTGCTGGTAAGACCTGTGCTGTAGCACCAGGAAGCATTAACACTTCCCTGCTATGGTACCAGTTTATTTGAGCGTAGACTGTTGTTTCCTGCAGAGTGATGATGGAGGTGGGCCAAACATTGACCTGGCTCCGGGTTCTCTCACGGAGAAAAAGATGGAAGCGGAGAAAAGAGGTCTGGGATTAGATTACAATGGAGACCTGAGGAAAGGAGGAAGAGGAGGTGGGGCGATGGGTTATCGTCCTCCTGGTTCCAAAGAGGCAGTATCTGGAGATGCTGGCTCCTTCTATGACAAGGTAACCCCACTATCAAACAACCAAATTAAGTAAATGTCATTTCATTCTTGTGTCTAGATAAAAAAAAACAATTCCCTTTGCTGTTATTCAACTTTTCCTTCCTTCAACCATTTGCCCAATTTTGTATTTGTTTGTGTTTTGTCCTTCTTTCCCATCCTTTCATTATTCATTACTACACAAAACTGTCCCTCTGACTGCCATTGCCTTCGACCAATCAGGATGGGTGCCTTGGGGAAGAGGGTCCGTGCTCCTTGTACTCACCATCCAGTGTCTACAAGTCCCATTCCCTCTTCAACCACTCTGTCCCCTTTAGACAAGTAAGGTTATCCCTCCTCTTGTTTCTGTCCTTCCGTCTTTACATTTAGCTTCTCCTTTGGTCTTTTTTCACTGTCTTACCTGCCAACAATTTTATCTCATGTTTCGTTTATCCAAACTCAAATAACTTTTTTTATGCTGTTCTTTTATTACAGGGTGGTCATAATATCTTTGGCAGTAGCAGTGGGATGGCCCAGTCCAGGCCACCGCCCAGTGTCCCCACATTAAACCAGTCCCCAGGGATACGAGCACAAGTGCCTCATCAATTCCTGTCACCTCAGGTAATGAAAGCTCTGTATTTAATCTGCACTGATGTGATTCTCACCTCAAGTAGACACGGAGAAACGTTTGCTTTGATGATGAGTGTTGGTTGTTGGAAAACGTTGTCAAAGTTACTAGAACAACTTAAATTAATTAATTCGTTTTTGATCATGTTTTGTTATACTTTGTCAAAGTTTAACACAGAGTAGCCAGGATTAGAGACAAGTTGCGCCACCTCAAATATTTGAGAAATCCCACGAGAACATCCATCCTATGGCATCTCCTTGCTGCACGCATTCCGGGTCATTTACCGTGATTTTCAGCAGTTCCCATGATCGTATTTTGAGCGACCACGTAGCCAGCCTGAATGCACTTCAAATGCATCTTTTTATATCCATGGAAATGCCACATCTGTCCAACTGATCCTGAAAAAACATTGATGTGTCCCACAGATCTGAATGGGCTTTTCTTCTAAACAACCGCAAAAGTAAATTTTTAAGCTCAGAATGAAAATAGTCAGAAAAACAAGGGAGAAAATTAGCACGAAAAACAGAAAAAAATCCGTCCGAGCAGAATTTTTTTTCATGAAAAACAGGTAAAAAATGGCCCAAAAAACAGAAGGAAAAAAATGGTCAAAAAACTTGAAAAAAATACCCCGAAAAACCAAGTGAATAGAATGATTTTAATTTAAAAATATATATATTTTTAATCAGGATTTTTTATTTTTTTATCAATTACTAGACATTTCAGGTCACCACCATTTGAATTCCAGGTGATCCCACATGGGGTCACGACCCCACGGTTGAAAAACTCTGCTCTAGTTCATCCCAGTGCCATGGAGCAGCGTGGAGCTTTAGTCCTAATGCAGTTGCCTGTGGTTACAGTACTGGAGCCTTTCTGTGGGAACAGGTGTGACGCCTGTCGTTATCTGGTCTCCAGGTGCCAGGCTCCGTGCTGAAGCAGATGCCCCCTCCCAGCGGGAGCGTGGGTGGTGTCGGGGGTGTGGGCGGAGTGGCAGGAGTTGGGGGTGGCGTGTTCCCTCCACAGCTGTCCCCACAGCATATTGCCATGCTCAGCAGCATCTACCCACCACACATCCAGTTTCAGCTGGTAAGAAAAACAAATTACTGGATTTATTTTAGAGCTTATATGTTATTAATATAAGTGTGTGAACATATTTCAATATGAAACATAATACATATAACTTTAAGTGCTCTTTTAGTGGATAAACAGTACATGTGTGCACTTTAGTGTATAGCATATACACAAACTTGTGCAGACACACACAGCTCCAATTACACTACAGCTCAAGTTTGTTTGCACAAGCGCTTTTACTCACACACTCATTCACCTACACACACTTCCTTGCACCCGTGTCCACACAAGCACGTAGATTAGAAGGGGGGCAAAGTCCTATCAATGCATCACCATTCAACAGTGTTTCAGTTTTGTGTTGAATTCAAGTGAAGGCCTGAATTAAGCTTGAAGCTTAAGCCAATGGAAAGTAACTTTGATCTTGTTCACATTAAGATATTAATCACAATTAGAATTTATTATGGTTGCCTCGTGCTGCAAATGACTTCAGTTTAGTTTTTATTAAATGTTCGGCAGAATATTAATTTTTAAGTTTGAAAACAAGTGCAAATTTTAACCATGTCAGTCTATTTTGTGTGTGTGCGTGCGCGTTACAGGGCTGGGGTCAGTTGTAATTGTAATAGTGTAATTGAAAATTAATTACAATTACAACCTAATTTTAAATGTATTTGGAAAAAATCTGTTGCTGTTGTAATCATAGTTAATTGACTCTGTATTTGTAATTGTCATGGAAATTCTATAAAAACTGGCACAAAAACAAGGCATGAAAATGAAATTTGAATGTATTGATATTTTTTTTTTTAGATAAGGCTATAGTAAGGCATAAAAATGAGGTAAAACAAAATGAATTATTTTTTCTCATATAATTCATAAAAATTGAAAAATTTGGGAATTTTTGCTTTTTGTGATACGGCCTATATTAAGGCATAAATATTGTAAAATTCAGAAAAGTGTTTCTGAGATTAGGCTATCATTTAGTTTTAGGCATACTTAAACTGGGGTGAAAATCCAGTAAAGCATGAAAAAAGTGAAAAAACTAGGCAAAAAAATTTGAAAAAAAGCTAACATAAGGCATTAAAATAATATTTGGGGTTATTTATTTCAAGCTCAGCAATTGTAGTTGATTAGATTTTAACCTAAGTAATTGAGAACATAATTGTAATTGAAATTCAGTGGAAAAATAATAATTTTAATTGTAATTGGAAACAATGCCGGTCATCGTAATCATAAATGAGTTGTAATTAAACATGAATAATTGAAGACGTAATTGAAAAATGTAATTGACCCCAACCCTGATGTGTTATCAGTTATCAGTCCTGTTGTTTTGTTTTCATTTTCCCACCTTGTGTTGGTTTAGGCCTGTCAGCTCCTCCTCCAACAGCAGCCGCAGCAACAACAGCCGCAGCAGCTGCTACAAAACCAGAGGAAGTTCACTCCCAATGTGCGGCAACAGGCTGATCCTCAACAGGTAAACGCAAAAAAAACAAACATTATTTTATGCATCTTTACGTTCGTGCTGTTGCCTCATATTCTGTCCGCTCAGCTTGCCAGAATCATGGCGGTACTCCAGCAGCAGAGGCAGCAGCAGCAGCAGGTCGGGGGTTTAAGTGGCAGCTCCAAACTGTCCCCCTCCCACCACGGGGGACTTGGTCCTAAACTGCCCATGGCTGATCCTCTGCCTCACCCAGGCCTGTCAGCGTCAGTGGCTGATCTACACCAGAAGAATCTAGGACCGTACTCTGGTAACTTCACCTCATTGCTTTTCAATAAATGTTAGGGATGTAAGGGTACATCCTAAATCAGCTCAAAATCAATGCAAACAAGAGGGGATTTAAATCGATACAGCACAAATGCTTAGTTAATTATTTTATTAAATTATTCTTAGAGACAGACTCAAAATGTTGGGGAAAGCGTGGGAGTCGGGATACTAATCACCACCACATTTTTTGGGAATGCCGAGCAGAGTGGGAGAACATACAGTAGTTAATTACATTTATATCATTAAAAAAATATCACATTGGACGTAAGATATTTTGGATATAAATTGGTTAAGGATCTTTCGCTGAATTATCTATGTTTGTATATTAGACGCGTAGACACTCCTCAGTTACAGTTGTAAATGGTTATTAAAGTAAAAGACAAAAATGGAAAAAAAACAAGGGAAAGGTGTATACTGGGAGAAAAGTGTTTTAAGTAAGTCATGTCAGAGATATCTTATTTTACTCTGGTTCTTTTCTAATGTGTGTAAATATGACTTTTAATGTGTAAAATGTCCTTGAGCCTTTCATAAATAATAAATTATAACTTTTTTTTAAATCGATAAAGCACAATATATAGTTTATTACTCTCCTCTAAACAATAGGGGGAGCTGTGACTGTTTTAGTGCAGCTTGTTTTGACGTTTAGACGCACACTCAGCTGAACCAAGATCAGCAGCAGGAGAAAAGCTTTAATCAGGCCAAAAAAAGAAGACCCGGCCTGAACCCGTCTGACCCAAATGAAGCCGATGTCTCTTTAAGCCCAAACCCGTTAAACCCGACGCTATTCACGTTCGTTTGTTGTCGAAGTGAGTCAGCATTAATTTGTGCCGCTTTCTAGCGCTAATCGAAACACACCAATTGATTTACAGCACAAAGTTGAAATTGTCTTTATGTTCTGACAGAAATTAAGATCTTATGTGCTCTGAAAAAGGAAGAAAGAAAATCTGTCATCTGTAACAGCTGTTGACCTGTAAAAACTTCGACCAATGAAAAAAGATGGTTCGTTTTAAAAAAAACAGAGTTTTTAGACTAAAAACAGAGTTTTTAGTCATTTTTCAAACATATATAATAATAGTTTAGTCTTAACTTACTGCTGAATGAGACACGAGACAACGACGTAGTTTCTACTCAATACAAGCGATGAGCTGAGGTCTGCTTCTGGAGCAGTGGTGCTCGTCCATGTGAGTGAGATGGAGCACAGAGGGGAGGGAGGGTAAAGGTGGAGCCGTTGGGGAAGCTACATTCATAATTATATATAATTGAAAATCACCTACCCTGCCTTTAACGATCAATATTAAGCCCGAACCCGACCCGGCTCAAATCCTGATGGGCCGGGTCGGATTTGGGCAAAGAATTCAAGCACTTATTAGTTTGTAGTCAGAGCAGGTGTGGCAGCATTTTGAAGTTTACTGAAGTCGGAAAATGAATAAAGGTGAGAAGATAACAGGACAAAGACTGTATGCAAGTATTGCAAGGAAATACAGAAATACACACATGCACTAAAACATGACTCGTTATGTAAAATATGCATATTCCAAGCCTGGAACTTAACCTGCACTTCAAAAAAAAGAAAGTTGCCTCTATTTTTTCCACTGTATTTATTATTTGAAAACTTTGACAAAATTTGCATGGTGATAAATGAAGAAATATGCAGTTATGTTAAGAAGGTTATTAGAAAAAAATATATTGGTTAAAAAAATCTTAACAATTTAAATAAAACAATAAGAATCTGTATTTTGACTAATCAGTTTTTTTCTCCAAAATAGGATCTCTATGTATTCAAATTGAAAGGAGTTAAGTGCATCATTACGTCCCAGTCTTGGTTATAATCGTTGTTTGAGTGTATCCTCACACCCCTAATGAATGTAGAGCATTTTCAGATGCACAAATGGTCTCAACATGACATGTTTAGAAGACGTGATGCTACAGCTAGTTTACTTTTTCTCATTTTGTCTCAATTCATTTGTGCGTTCAGGGTTTGCTTCTGGGGTCAACCTGTCGGGCCTGGAGCTAGGTGGCTCTGTGGTTGGGGGGCCGGGGGTCATTAAGGACCTCGGGGCTCAGCAGTCACGTTTCAAATGGATGATGGAGGGACAATGTTCACCAGATACGTCTACCCCTGAGAGCACTTTTCACAAAAATGGTATGTTTATATTTAGGACTGCTGCCTTAGACGATACATAGAATCTGAATTCTGGAAAGTCACTAAGCAATTTGTCATTTAATAACTACACATACATTGTTATCACAGGTCCCATTACACCCATCAAAATGCCAGGGGCGTCGCCCTACTCCCAGTATGACATGATGGTCGGAGACGGCCTGAGTGACAACTGGCATCGAACCCCCGGCAACAAGATGGGCGCCAAACCAAGCAACACACCAAGCTGGCCTCCAGGTGTGTATTATTTCTGGATGTCACAAAACCATTGAAATGACCAAAGTTTTTTATTGTGGGATGTGACTTTCATGTACTGGTGCTGCCATTATAAAACCACATGGGTGTTTTCACTACAGAGTTCCAGCCTGGTGTCCCATGGAAAGGAATTGACCGTGTCGACCCTGAGATTGACCCCTACATGACCCCAGGGAGTATGATGGGAAACGCAGTGTCACCCGGTCTGAGTGATTCAGAGCACCAGTTGTTGCAAGACAACGCTGGTAAGGAATTCTAGGCCTCGGCATTGCTTTCTATGCAATTTAGCTTTTTGTACCATTTTTAATAAAATGACCTATAGCATGCAGTCGTAATTGTGAGAGAAAATGTAATATTAGTCCTAATTTAGTAGGAGTGTGCATTGCCATGAATTTGATGATATGATTTGTATGCCACGATATGATGTATCTCGATACTAAACAATACGATAAGCAATACAATGTCAATTATTAGGGATGTCCCGATACAACTTTTTAACTTCTGATCCGATACCAATATTGCAGCCTTGAGTACTGGCCGATGCCGATATCGATCCGATACAATATCAGCACAAATCATACATACTTTTATAAATTATTTTGTAGTGTGAAATGTTAGAAAAGGCTTGATCAAGTGATGTTACTCAAACAGAGAATAATAGTCAGCAACAGTAGGTATGAGGAAAACAGACCCATTTATTATTAACCAATTACTTACATACATTTTAACCTTCAACATAATATCTACAGTATTCTACAATTGAATAAATATAATATAATATATATCGGAGATTTTAGTTGTGGTCCGATAAAATCCGATATTAGTTTTCTGGCTGATATCGAACCAATAGCAGATATCAATATCGACACCCCTATCAATTACCCATTTCGTACTTGTAAAGGTGAAATTTGTCATAATTGATAGAGGTGTTCCGATTCAATATTATAAAATATAATTTGGTCATCAGAATTGTTTTTAGTTCAGGTCACGTATCAGTTGATTAAGGTTGCAATTTCAGCTAGATCTGTTAAATGATTTGCCAACCAACAATACCTTCTGTTTACTTTTAAATGTGTATATTTTCTACCCATTAACAGAGAACATTTAGCATGATCACTGCTGATTGGCTCATATAAAATCCCACCTAAAAATAATCAACATATTATAAGGAATGAGATTTGATTAATTAATCTTTAAGATGATTTTTGTTCTGATTTTATTGTTTGCTTGGAATTAAATCAATTTTGTGTCAGTCATCCTGCCTTGGTTTGTATTTGTCTGGTGAAAACATGTTGTTAATGGGATGTCTGTAATGCTTTTGTTGGCAGAGTCCACCCCTCCCCTCAACACCTTGCTGCCTTCACCCGGTGCCTGGCCCTACAGTGCCTCAGACAGTCCCCTCAACAATGCACACAACTCAGGTATCTGCACAAACATGCACTCCAACACACCGCACTGCTGTGTGACGTAGGCTTATTCCAATTCTACACACACACACACACAAACCTGGCGTCTGTTGTCCTGTGGATTGTTCTGCAGCAAAGTACTTAGAATACCAGAAGACCAGCTGGCCTCCTGAGCCCATTGGACACAAGTCTTGGAAAGCCAATCGTGGCAACAACCAGACCCAGATGTCCCGCCCACCGCCAGGCTTACCCGGTCAAAAGCAGCCTTCGCCTTCCTCTTGGTCGGGGGCACCCCCGCGGTTAGCTGGTCGAGGCTGGGGCAGCGGCTCCAGCACTTCTGGTAACGTCTCTACTAACACTGAACACTGATTTGTTGAGTGGATTCTCTCCATTGAGTTGGTCTCACTTTGGTTCCTCCTTTGTTTTCACTCTGCAGCCTCAGCCTGGAGTGATGGTACCCCCCGAGAAAGCTGCTGGTTGGTGCTCAGCAATCTCACTCCACAGGTACGCACAACCTAAGTCCATGTGAGAAAAGGATTGAGACTGCTACTAAAATTGATGATTAGGCAGCCCCAATATGTGGATAACTGCTGCAGTCAGTCTTACACTGGATTTCCACTGGATGCCTAATTACTTTGCAACGTCTTCGCTGCATAACTGCTGCGTGATTTGCAGTCCGTCAATCTCCACCGCCTCCGTCTGTGATATATATATGTTGCAGATTCGGGAGATTCATGCGTAATTGCGCGATATAGCGACTTGTAGTCAGTACAAAGAGAACCACAAAGCAGTTAATTGTGGTCGAGAGAAGCAAAAGGAAATCGACTCAGTCCTGCCACGGATATCTTTTACTTTTGTGAAGATTATGGTGATTGTACCATGGATAAGTGCAATATTTAAATGTGAAATACGACCCACTGCCACCCTGTCCAGAATGTAGCCCCGCCTAGCACCTAAAGAAAGCTGGATATAGTCACCAACAGACCCCCACCACCCTGAAAAGGTGCAAGCTGATTGGAAAATGAACGGAAATACGATCAGCTTTGAACACAGAGTATTTTATTTTGAAAATTAACCACGCAAGCTCATCTTTGCTGAATTTATGCATCATTGTGCTGGTGTCCAGTAAAAATAGGTCTGCGTATATGTTGTGGAGGGATCCGGACTGACTGTCATTACGCAGCTGTGGCGGACTGCATACAGATGTGGTGAAAACAGACACAACAGCCACGGTTACATGGTTTTTTTAAATTCGGAATTATCTGCTTCGTGTTTACCTAGAATTAGTCATTCCAAATTGAGGTTTACTGGAAAACCGGTTTATTCAATTCCACTTTAGGTCTGGGGGTTGGCAAGGGTTCTGATTGGACACGGGCTAACGTGACGTATTCACGTCTAACGGGAAAAAACGCACAACAAACCATTTCTTTTTGCTCCAACATAGACGACCACATGAGAAGTTTTCACTTTTATTTTGATTGTAGTTTTGAAGCAGCAGCTCGACAATAACATATAGTTTCACTTTGCTCCGTGGAGCAGAAGAGAGATGGAGCAGGGGAGATAGAAGTCCGTACTATGGTCATTCAGAGCCAGCGGTTAATGCAACAGCTGCTCTACCTCCATATACAGGATGTTGAGTGAAAAATGTAGTTTATAATGATCTATGCATCATTAGTGAAGCATCATGGGTCTGTTGGTTCATGTCCCGATGAAGCCTGTTTTATTTACTGATGTCAGTGTGTGCGTAATAAGTCAGTTTATGCTTTTGTCCATCCTCCACTCTTTTCATTATATCCATGTCTTTTAAGGCTCTTATTTAATAAATAGTCTCGGCTGGATTCCAGGCGGCCATCCTGGATTATGTCCTCACCAGCCCTTCATCGCGTCAAGTTGCACAAGCGCAGAATGACTGGAATTAACTTAAAGCGGAATTAAGTGTTTACAAGTAAGAGTAATTATTTAATACGGAATTAAAATTGGAATAAACCAGCCACTTATTCGGATTTAAGTTTAATTCGGAATTCAATTTGCTTTAGGAATTAAGTGTTTTCAAGGTCAGTTTAAAGATAATTTATCTTTTATTCTGAATTCAATGTCTGAATGTCAGCGATAAATCTTTCCCTTTGCTGCGTAATCTTCCAGATCGACGGCTCCACTCTGAGAACCATCTGCATGCAGCACGGTCCCTTGCTGACCTTTCACCTCGGCCTGACCCAGGGCACCGCTCTGATTCGCTACAGCTCCAAACAGGAGGCGGCCAAGGCCCAGAGTGCGCTGCACATGTAAGACCTACACTGTTGTTTGCTGACATCTCATTGGTCTATCTTGTGTCACCATAGTAACGCTGCATGCAAACACAAAATTTCCCAGCAAATATCTTAAAGATATTTTTTTTGCTACCAACTATTTTATGGTTGCCCATGTCTGTTTTATTTTAAAGATGATTTACAGGTCATCAGCAGAAACGGCTGCTGTTTGGTTTCAGGTGTAAAGTTTCAAAGGTCTATTACAAGCAGGGTTCTGGTCAATTACATTTTTCATTTGCAATTACATCCTCAATTGTATTCAATAACAACAAAAAGGCTCAGATGTCCACACCAAAAAATATTTTTAAAAAAACCTATATTTTCATTGATTAGAAAGCCTAACAAGCTGATTCAGGACCATTTATCATTTTTATTTCAGGCTCAGTAATTGTGATCACTGTGAATTGCTGGTCACTGTAATCGTAATTGAACATGGGTAATTGTAATTGAGCCCAACCCTGTCCCACATTAGTTTTTACAATGTGTTTACAACATGGTGTGTTCAATGATTCCCAGTTTAGAGGGACACCAAAGTGCTTTACTGTAACCTGTGGAATGATGGTGATTAATTAACAGGCGTTCTGTTTAATCCAGGTGCGTTCTGGGTAACACCACCATCCTGGCAGAGTTTGTGAGTGAGGAGGAGGTGTCTCGCTACATTGCACATTCCCAAGCTGGAGGAGCAGCGAGTGGAGGAACCACGGCCGTCTCCTCAGTGGGCTCCAGTCCCACAGTAGGCAGCTCGGACAAAGGAGGCTCCTCGGGAGGCTCTGGAGGCTCAGGCACAGTGGGAGGAGCAGTGGAAGGCGGCTCTGCCGTGGGAGGAGCAGGAAACACAGGAGTCGTGTCCACTAGCTCTGGATGGCAGAGTCTGGACAGCACAGGCAGCTCATTGGACCAGTCCAGCACCCAGGCACCCGGACTGGGCGTCTTCACCCAGTGGAGCAGCAACGGAACCGGAACCATGGTGGGAGCTGGAGGCGTCGACGCTGGACGGCAGGGTCTGTGGGGGGGAATGGGGGGGGCTGCGTATCCCAGCAGCAGCCTGTGGGGCTCGCCTTCACTGGAGGATCGTCACCAGATGGGAAGCCCCGCCTCTCTGCTGCCTGGGGACCTTCTGGGTGGGGGGTCTGACTCCATGTGAACCCCCCGGAGCTAACGCTACATTCATTCATTTACAAGGAGATGTGAAACAAAGCTGCGCAGGTTGTCAACTTCAGAAAAACTCTGCAATTACACAACATGAGTCTTACATCACCCCCCCCCCACCCGCTCAACTTTAAATGAAGACGCCAGGAAAACTTGAACCACAAAGGGTGACATGATTCAACTGAATAGGACTAAAGTGAAACGCTCCTCCCTCACCATGCACTGTAGAACACATCCACACATTTATCTTTTGCTGTTTTTAGTGCTACACTTCTACCCTTTGTTTTACCATGAAATGGTAAAATCATTAAAAAAAAACAACAACAAAAGAAATCAGACTTGCAGACTGAGCCCTCAAAGATCAGGCTTGCATACCTCCGAGTTTAATATTGTACGTTTTTGTTCTTTCTGAAAAGCTTAAGCATAAAAAGGATCCAAAGGTAAGAGGGTTTGGGGCAGTGCTTCACTACTGAGACAAAGCAAACAATCAAGGAAGGAAGGAAGTAGCATCTCATCATCTACCTTGGTGGAAACGCACTGTGGGAGGAAAAAAAGAAAAAATAGAAAACAAGCAAAAATCCAAACAAAAGCAACATCAGCGAAACTTGCACTAAACACGCCTCTGGATTGATTGTTCACGCTTTTCTCCCGACGCGACCACAGAGCCATCAGGAGGACGATGACACGCTCAGTCATCAGCATCTGTTACGCACTGCTCCCTCACACTGACAACGTATCGATGTCCCAGTGTAAAGTTTTATCGTTGTTTTATCCTCAGTTTTCTGTTTTAAAAGAAAAATGTAATGTAATCTACAATTCAAGAGATTTCTTTTTCTCTCTCTTTTTTTTCTTCTCTCCACCCTTCACTGACCTCACTAATGTATTGGTTCTTACTCAAGAGATCAGTTTGGTTCTATGTCGTCATGATGTATTAATGACTATGATCATATATTTACTGGTTGTACAAGGTGCCCTCATGCCTGCCTCTCTGTGCGTGTGCGAGGCTTCTATGTTGAATGTTTTGTTTATTTTTGTCCACAAGAGATTCACAGTCTGTGTATGAGCGTGTGTTTGTGTATGAGTGTGTGAACTTTGTGAACACGTATCCACTCCATTCAGGGAAGTGAGGAGGAGTTCATCCGACAGCTTTTTTGGGGGGTGGGGGAGTGTGTCAACACACATTTGTAACGCTTATCGTCCGAGCTAAATAATTCAAAAACATCGGCACTATTGCATACGTCTTTAAAATTGTGTTTTCTTTGTATTTTTTGTTTTCCTGTCGAATGCAATAAGACAATTTTTTTTTTTTTTTTGTTGTTGTAAGTTGAAGCTAACCAACTGAAGGCGTCTCTGTAAAAGACGCTACATTGAGTACCACACCAAGCTGAGCTGGAACAGTGTTTTACAGACACGTTAAAGACATTACCATTGTTTTACTGTGCTCCTATGTTTTTGTTATGTACCAATTTAAATTAAGTCAGTCTTTATTATCACTCCTGTTCAGGACATTTTCTTTTGTTTCAGGTGTTACAAAACAAAACAAAAAAAAGAAATTAATTTAAAGCAGAAAAGAACAAGATAATAAAGGTTGAATTGAAGTCTGATGGTTTTTGTTTCTTTTGTATTTAATTTCAAATAAAATACATTGCATTAGCCCCAACTCCCTATTAGGTTAATGCTCTAAATCCAACGTTACCTGTTTGTATTTAAAAATAAAAAACATTTTAGTAGGTGAATGCTCACTTTTTATAGCTGCTGAGTTCAATATTCATCCAATCACACTTTGCTTTTGCTTTTTTGCCGTTTTGACAACTTAATTTCATTTTTCCTGTGATGTCCGCAGATCACCGTGCATATTATTTTAATAATTTATGAAGATAAAATAAACAATATAGGAACCCCCTTTATCAATTAATATTATTAATTATTAAATACCAGCATCATGTGCTACTATTCAACATTACAGCAACTTGTTATATCCTTCCTGAGTTAATATTTTGCTTGTTTGAAAAAACGTTAAAGGAAAAGAAGCAAAAATTATGCATTTTGTGCAATTTTTTTTCCAACACTTTAAAAATTATTTATACAAATCTGAGGCAAAATTTTTAGTTTTTCCATATTTTCAGAGATGTAAATGTACTCAGTGCTTTAAATGTATCCATACATTACTTCTCTTTGTCTTTAAAACAACCCATTGTTTTCCAAAGTCTTTTATGCCACTATTAAAACAACACAATGGGGAAAGATTACAAAGAACCACAGTTGCTGAAATAGTAATGAATGAATGACGGAACAAATTGCAGACTCTGCTCTAATGGTTCTAATAAATGGGTCTTTTCTAACATTCCATTTTACAAAATAAGTCGTAAAAGTATGTATATGATTTGCACTGATACTGTATTGGATTGATATAAGCCAGCATTTTTATTTTATAACTTGGGGTCGTGACCTCGTGTGGGGCCGCCTGGATTTAAAATTGGGTTGCCTCAAATGGCATAATTATTATTAATAATAATATTAATAAAAAAGTAACTGATTAAAATTATATATATTTTTTAATTCCACCACACAATCTATTGAGTGGACATGTAAAGAGTATTGATACATTCTACTCAAGTAGAAATACTGTTACTTGATTGAAATTGTACTCAAGAGCTCGATTGGAACTTAATTTATTTTCCACAAAGGCTTTTTTTTTAAAACAAAAGGTTTGTCAAAAGGTACATTTTTTTTTCTTTAAAAAAAAAAAAAATTCAATTCAAAATACAAAAATGATCAAGCGCTTTGTATAGATACATTTATGAACTCTAAAACATGTGAAATGTGCATTTCGTTTATTTATTGTTGTCTGGTCATTTCATTTTGTGTCGTTTCACAATGTCCATTGATCATTTTAAAACCAAAAAATATCATACTCAGTAACGGTCGGGTGTAGAAATGTAACAAATTACTGTACTTCTTTTAAAACGTACAAGTAAAATTACTGATTAGAATTATATTTCCCCACGACCCTGAAAACAGGAGCATGCGGATCAGACAATGGAAGGATGGATGGAAATATACTAAATAAAGTACAAGTACCCATAAAAACCACTCATTTACAGTAAAGTGAGTACTTTGACCTCTGTGTTTCTCATTATGAATATGTGAACCTCAAGATGGGTCAATCAACATTTTTCACAATAGAATTTGAAACAAATACATTTTTAATAATGGAAATTGCAATGAAAAGAAGAAGAATTTTTTTTTTTTTTTCTCATGTACTTCTCGTGGGTACACGTACCTCCAGTTGAGAACCACAGGTTTAGTGTGTTGGGCCGTGTCTAATGGAGTATTGATGAGTATTTAAGTGTATGGTCTGAGAGCGTCATTCATTCATTCATTCATTCATTCATTCATTCATTCATGCCTACAGCAGCAGCAGCGTTAGCAGCATTAAAGGCGGGGTGTCTTTAAGACAATCCGGGCACCTCCGCCAGTCTGAGCATGACATCATTGATACAGTGTGAAGTGAAGGAGTGTGTGTGTGTGTGTGTGTGAGAGTGTGAGCTCAGTCCTGATCCTGCACTAAACATATCTCATCGGTCGTTGCTGTGTGAGCAGAGCTGGGATGTGTTTTCTCTCTTAGTTCACCGATTATTACCGAATGAGTCACGTGTTCAACGGGATGAAGGAGCCGTGCGGAGCCGCGTGGGTGCGTCGCTGTCCTGGGTCCTGATTGAGACGGTGAGGTGTGTGTGTGTGTGTGTCCGTGTCCAGTGTGTGTCTCCAGTGTGTGTGTGTCCAATGGGGTCGTGATCTGCTGTTGTTATAGATGCGCACTATTTAGAGTTCCTGAATGGAGGGTGCGGTAACGGCAAACATTACCACATATCTGTGTGTGTGTGCGCGTGTGTGTGTGTGTGCTCGCGCGCGTGCGAGCGAGTGAGTGTGCGAGCGTGCATGCGTGTGTGTGTGTGTGTGTGTGTGTGTGTGTATAGGGGTGGAGGACTGGAGGTGGGGGGTGGGGGGGCTGCAGCCTGATGTGACTTGGGCTTTAGATCATGTGCAGCCTTCCTTGTTTGTTTTAGTTTACCCAGCAGCAGCTGCAGCAGCAGCTGCAGCAACACTGTGGTGGTGTTGGTGTTTCTAATGTCGATTACATCAGTGTTGGTCGAGTACTGTTAAGGACTGTTGGATGCTGGTTTAGGACTGTTGGATGTTGGTCTAGGACTGTTGGATGCTGGTTTAGGACTGTTGGATGTTGGTCTAGGACTGTTGGATGGTGGTCGAGGACTGTTGGATGTTGGTTGAGAACTGTTGGATGTTGGTTGAGAACTCTTGGATGGTGGTTGAGGACTGTTGGATGTTGGTTGAGAACTGTTGGATAATGGTCGGGGACTCTTGGATGGTGGTCGATAATTGTTGGATGTTGGTCGAGGACTGCTGGATGTTGGTCGAGGACTGTTGGATGTTGGTCTAGGACTGTTGGATGTTGGTCGAGGACTGTTGGATGTTGGTCTAGGACTATTGGATGTTGGTCTAGGACTGTTGGATTGTGGTTGAGGACTGTTGGATGTTGGTTGAGAACTGTTGGATGTTGGTTGAGAACTGTTGGATGTTGGTCGAGAACTGTTGGAAGTTAGTTGAGAACTGTTGGATAATGGTCGGGGACTGTTGGATGTTGGTAGACAATTGTTGGATGTTGGTCGAGGACTGTTTGATGTTGGTTGAGAACTGTTGGATGTTGGTCGAGGACTGTTGGATGTTGGTCTAGGACTGTTGGATGTTGGTTGAGGACTGTTGGATGTTGGTTGAGGACTGTTGGATGTTGGTCGAGGACTGTTGGATGTTGGTCTAGGATAGTTGGATGTTGGCTGAGAACTGTTGGATGTTGGTCGAGGACTGTTGGATGTTGGTCTAGGACTGTTGGATGTTGGTTGAGAACTGTTGGATAATGGTCGGGGACTGTTGGATGTTGGTCGAGGACTGTTGGATGTTGGCTGAGAACTGTTGGATGTTGGTCGGGGACTGTTGGATGTTGGTCTAGGACTGTTGGATGTTGGTTGAGAACTGTTGGATAATTGTCGAGAACTGTTGGATGAGGACTGTTGGATGTTCGTCTAGGACTGTTGGATGTTGGTGGAGAACTGTTGGATGTTGGTCGAGGACTGTTGGATGTTGGTTGAGAACTGTTGGATGTTGGTCTAGGACTGTTGGATGTTGGTTGAGAACTGTTGGATGTTGGTTGAGGACTGTTGGATGTTGGTTGAGGACTGTTGGATGTTGGAAATAAAATAAGTATTTTAGAACAAAACCAGCTATATATATATATATATATATATATATATATATATATATATATATATATATATATATATATATATATATATATATATATATATATACATATATAATTGTCATATTGTAATTTTCTAAATCACCAAAATAGAAAACTCAATATATCTTGAATCTCGATATATTGCCCAGCCCTAACCTGAATCACAGCCTGTAATATATGATGTTACACAACTACACACTGTTGTTATTTTTCTCTCCCTAAGCACTGGAGACAATCCATCAACATGTAATAACAATTAACACCACATTCTTCAAATGACGTCAGGAATTAATGCCAACATCCTACTAATTGGCTCTGATGTGTGTTGTTTTAGTCACTTTTTCACACTTATTCTATTCAGCATTCTGTGTTAAATTTGACAGCAAATTTTGACTAAATCTGTCATAGATATAGTCGAGTTTTTGCATTTTATATAGATTCATTTCAGTTACCATTTATTAACCTGATATTGGATGGTACTGGGACTAAAATTCATCTATGGCAGCCCACTATATTATCAGCAACACCACTAGAAGCCGTAATTAAGTTGGTGATTCTCAACATGTGGCTCTTTATGTCTTAATTTTAATTATTATCCCCCCAGAAAACATTAAAAGGGGGAAACTTTTGAATCCCCTTTAACCTATTTCATTTGGCCATTTTGGAATTTCCTTTGTCCCATTTTTGCCCATTTTCAAAACTTTTTTCAAACTTTAGCTACTTTTTGCCAATGAATATCCTTTTTTCCATATTTTTTGTCCATTTTTGCAAGTTCTTGTTGACACTTTTATCCATGTTTTGTCATTTCTTTAATTTTTTTGGCCACTTTTCATCCCAAAAAGCTAACGTTTGCCCAATAAATACCATTTTTTTCCTTTTCCCCCCTACATTTTGCCTCTTTTTGTTCTACATTTTTGCCCTTTTTTATTATTGTTTGCCACATTTTGCCTATTTAAACTAACTTTTGCCATTAAATGGCACCTGGTTCCTCTTTATTTGCCCATTTTTTTGGCCTTTCTTGTCTTCTTTTGGCCCATTTTAGTCACTTTTCACTCTTTTTTGGCACTTTTTTGCCTCTTTTGGCCACCTGTTATCATATCTGCCTCCACTCGCTCATAAAAAAAACAAAACCTAGCGGACCGAATCTGCCCACTTTGGGTTGACGGCCCACCTGGATGATGCCCGGTATGCCAGATGACCAGTCCACCCCTGGATGGTATTGATGTAAATACAAAAAGACAGATTTGATGTGTTCTGATTTGATTTTGTCCAATGTGACCAAATTATAGTTTATTTTTTATGAGTTTACGTAAATATCATTTTTTTTTTTTAAGTTAGTCATAATTTATTATTGTCACAAATGTAGTCAACAAAAACTATAGCTACGTCCAAATATTCTTTCCTATCCACTTTTCCTTAACCCCCTAAAGTGTTTAAGTGGCAGCCATGATAAGGAGTGTTCCAATTCTCTTAAAGCTAAGGAAATGAAGCTCAATGCTTCCTTTATAATCTCCTTTAGCCTAGGAAACACTGATGCATCCTTTACCAAAGGAGGCCAGATAACGCTGCCCCACAATTCCTTGCGGCGACAACATTTAAAGGGACACGCTCATCTGAGCGTTCAAGAAACTCACAATGACTGACAGACATTCTGTTATTCTATAAAACAGGATCAGAGACATTTTTAGCCAAATTGTGTTTTATTCAACATATTTCATTCACCTAGGAATGCTTTTTGCGGTTGTACATGTGTATGCCAATGTAACAATTTCTTAAAATCATACATATTTTGGATTAATGTTGATTTATGAGTGGAAGGTGAGTGTGAGCAACCATCCTCAATGTTAAGTTCTTTTAGTTTCGCTTTTGTTCCTCGTTGCCTGGTAGCCTTTTTTCCTTTGATTTACATTCAAACCACGTGATATTTGAGATTATATCTGCAGAAAGAGTCATAAATGTGCTTTTAGTGGTTCATTTTCACAAATGTTTAGTTTTTTCACCACAGCAGACGTCACTAACCTTTGCCGTCCTGCGGATTATTACGTCACGTAGTGGAAGTGCGTCTGATTGTCATAATAACGTGATAACTTTTCCCTAACTCCTTTAGGAAGTTTCCTAAAACCTTTCCTTAACCCTGTGACCTCATCTACGGGGTTAAGGAAAGGTGGATAGGAAAGGAGATAGGAGAGACTATTCGGACGCAGCCTAACATGAAAATATTTAGTCGACAAATTTAACACTGGTTTACATATGGTTTATTTTTCCCATTACTTTTTGTTACAAACGAACATAAACAATAAAAAAAAAGGAAATATTCGGGGTTATTTTTTTTCCATTACTTTTTGTTTCCAACGACCATAAACGATAAAAAGAAAATATTCTGGTTAATTTTTTTTTTTGTATTAGTTTTTGTTACAAACGAACATAAACAATAAAAAAGAAAATAATCTGGTTTATTTTTCTGTTACTTTTTCTTACAAACGAACATAAACGCTAAAAAAAACTGAATATTGTGGTTTATATTTTTCCATTAATGAAGTTTAAAATGTTATTTTGTGAAGGAGGGGTTCCTTGAACTTTTGCCTACTCCTTTTGAGCACTTTCTCATTTGAATACACGTTATGTATTGTACATAAAATGTGTTTTTTTTTATGTTGCTCAACTAAATAAACAATTCAGTCTCCAGCTTTGCACCAAATTGTCATTCTTGGTATAGATCTGTGCTGATTGTGTGTGTACACGTGTGTGTGTGTGTGTGTGTTAGTTGAACCCCTCTGTGACCGTCAAAGCCCAGGAACCATGGAGTTGAGGGTTGGAAACAAATATCGCCTTGGTAGGAAAATCGGAAGCGGATCGTTTGGAGATATTTATCTCGGTGAGAAATTCCAACCGTATCAATGTAATGAATATACGCGTCATCTTGTTCCATTTTGGGCTGCTGCTATTTAAAAACCCAACTCCTCTATTTCCTGTGATCAGGTTCAAACATTGCTACAGGGGAGGAGGTGGCCATCAAACTGGAATGTGTGAAGACCAAACACCCACAGCTCCACATCGAGAGCAAGTTCTACAAAATGATGCAGGGTGGAGGTAAGACACACATCTGGGTTGCTCTTGAAGCCCAATCGGGGGACAATCAGGAGTTATAATAACACACTGAGTTATAATAACGCACTGAAAGGGAAAAGAAACGCAAGAGCACTTAAAGGTCCCATATCATGCTGTTTTTCACCCATCTCCTTTAGTTCCAAGAACCCCAAAAACGTAGTATTCGAGGTTTATTTTCCCAAACTCGCCTGTTTTCTAGAGTTTTAGAATTCGTGTATCATTCGTTCATTAGTTTTTCATTATGTAACAAAAACATGAAAAATGAAAAAAAAAACACTCATTTGATATTTGTTTCCAAAACCAAAATTAAAAAACGGAAAACGCGTTGTTTTTCAAATTCAAGCTGTTTTGCTTCAGTACAGAAAACAAAAAACGGAAAACGAACACCTTTATTTGTTTTCTCCATTACCGATTTGCCAAAGTACGTGACCTGGAAGTGAAGCGTTACACATTCCGAGATATTTTCAGCTTTGCAACACTTAGGAGTCTCTAAATCCTCTGAAATGTCCGTGAGGAGGTTCTGTGCCCAACACCAGCTAAGGCGAAAAGGACACGTTTCGGATGCACAGTTGGAAGCAGCGACATTGTCATGCCGAACTGCCGTTAGCATAGCCGTTAGCGTCGGATGAGAGTACACTTTCGGGTTACGTACTTTGGCAAAATGGTAATGGAGAAAACAAAAAAAGGTGTTCGTTTTCCGTTTTTTGTTTTCTGTACTGAAGCAAAACAGCTTGAATTTGAAAAACAAGGCGTTTTCTGCTTTTTCATTTTGGTTTTGGAAACAAATATCAAATAATGAGTGTTTTTTATCGTTTTTCATGTTTTTTTTACATAATGAAAAACAAATGAACGAACGATACATGGATTTTTTAGCCTCTGAAAAGTCACTTTCTGAGCAACTCAACACAAACAGGCTGATTTGCGGCCTACTTATGCATATTCATGAGTGGGCGTGTCTATAGACGGGACACTGACTTCCTCCTCCTCGCATGGTGACTCAGGGCCAGAGGACGGCCCGCCCTCCTCCCACCCACTCTGTAGCCGAGCTCATGCTGCTTTCTAAACACGAGACAGAGCGTGGGGGCGGGGCGTTCACCGGTACATACATAGACTGTAGAAAATACATACAATGCACTGCTGAAATGCTCACATTTGTGGGCGTGTCTGTTTACATGTCAATTACGGCCCAGAGCATCCTGGAGGCACGGCTTCTCCAGCTCAGTGCTGCGTCTAATTCGTCATCAAAGTGGGAACGCGTCATCACATTGAAGCGAGGTGTTTGGGCTCACCCTGCAGTAAGAAAGGAGAAAATCACCCTCTTACTAACGATTGAGGGAATCAATGAAAAAAACACTTTGGACATGTGTATGAAGCACTAATATCACTTTATCATGTTTAAAGCACAGAAAAGTTCCATTCACGTTCATTCAGTGACTTTAAAAGGCTTTCATAAGTTCTGTCTGAATACTTCCCTATCAGTTTAATATAAGACAATGATAAGAAGTCAGACTTTATCTGTTCTGTGACTTTTGTACTTTTTGGTATTTGTTTACCTTCATCTTCAGTAATCAATTCAAGTTTAGCTTTGTACATTCTTTAAAACTAAAATACACACTGGTAAGGAAGCGTGTTGCCAGTTTGGGTAATTTCATGCCCTTTGTCGCTGTTTCGAAATCCAGGACTGTGTTCGAAATGTCACACTCTATACAAGTGTTTCTCAAATGGGGGTGAGAGAGAGAGAGAGAGAGAGAGAGAGAGAGAGAGAAAGTGGAAAATGAACAAATAAAGTGTCAGCCTTGGTCCCCACCCCAGGCATAAGATGACCAGAAATGATATAAAAACTATAGAACTACCGTATTTTTCGGACGATAAGGCGCACTATCAATGAATGAGTCTGACTGGGTCTATTTTCATACATAAGGCGCACCGGTTTGTTGTTGTTATTATTATTATTATTATTATTATTATTATTATTAAGACGCATTAAACGAAACAAAATAGTCAGATAAGTCAAACTATATTCGACTCATTAACAATAACTCAACATTGTTCCGCTTTAACACATAAAATACAGAACAATACACTCACTTCAGTTCAGTATGTTGAAGCACAGTACAGGTACATGTTGCGAAGATTCGGGGGGCCCACCGATGCTTCTAAGGACTATGCACTCTTCAATACTGATGGACTGTGAACATGTAGTCCTGTATTTTGGTCATGAGAGACTTTTGGAAGGGAATTGAAAGACTGGACTGTTGAGAGAGTACCGGCGTATTATCCTGTGGAAAGAGACATGTGATGTCTGTGATACAAACCTGTTCACTTACCTTTCCTTAAAGTATAAAAATGCTGGAGAATTAGGGAAATGTCTAGCAACATTTTTTTTTTGTGGGGAGGGTGTTGCGACCTAGAATAAATGTTCATTGTTATTATTATTATTATTATTTGATTTGCATTTTTATAGGGGAAATTACACTGAAACGGTTAAAAAGAAAAGTGAAAATGTGTTCTTAATTTCCATGTTAATTAAGCTTATATTTTATGTTCGGGCAGAGTTCGGGTGACGTCATCAGCGGGCGCCAGTGGTTTTTGTTTTTTTTTCCGGCAGTGGTTAGCAGTGTGCAGCTAGTCCGTGTATGTGTTGAAAACTACACAAAAACTACTTGAACTGGGGAGAATAAAGTTGTCGAATGATGAGACGGAGTCATGTCTGCTTGAGGGTGCAACAAACATATCAGTGCCAAAAATCCATTAAGCAGTGCAGCTTCATAGTTTACCAAAGTTGTACTAAAACATTTTGACATATTAATTTCAAACATAAGGCGCACCTGATTATAAGGCGCACTGTCGATTTTTGAGAAAATTAAAGAATTTTAAGTGCGCCTTATAGTCCGAAAAATACGTTATATCTATTCGGGAGGCACTAAATCAATGTTTTTCAACCTTAGGGTCGTAACCCCATGTGGGGTCCCCAGAAATGTTTGAAATATTAAAATAGATTTTTGAAATGTTTCAATTATTATTATTCTTTTAATATCACTACTGTATTTCTATATTTAATATAAATCTAGTTTAACTAAAATGCAGTAAAAAAAAAAAAAAAAAAGAAAAGAAAAGAAAAGAAAAATAGAAATCTGAGCTCAAGCGTGATCAAAAACTAATGCTAGGAAAAAATGTCTTTGGGGTCACCAGAAATTCTTGATATCAACATGGGGTCACGACCTAAAAAAGGTTGGGAACCAATGCACTCAATACTGTTGCTTTCCACTTATTTACAAAATGAGATTATCTAAAATGTGTGTTATCGCTCTTTCATTCCATCATTATGTTCTATAGTTGTTTTTAAATCGTTTTCGAAGCAAAATGTTGAATAAAGGCGGTACTTGGATTCAGAAATCAGAGAAAGGAGGTACGAGAGCCAAAAAAGTTTGAGAAACACTGCTCAGGGGTTCCCAAACAGGGGTACGTGTACCCCCAGGGGTACAGGAGCACATTTCAGGGGGAACGTGGAAAGATTTAACAATTAATTTAAAAATGATTGGGAAATATTCCTATAGTTCCGTTTAAGGGTATTTTTTTTTGGACAAATTCACCACAAAATAAAAGTTCTATTGCCTAATAAATTATTATATTTTCTTGTAATTTATTGAAACTGGATAATTTTAAGCTGTGGAGGCCACTTTATTACACTTCTGACAATAGGAAACAATAATTAGCTACATTTTACATACGAAAAAAAATCAATTTTGGCTATATACATGTCATTTTTAACATATATTGTCTTTTAATGTTCAGTGTTGTATTTCTTGTATATGTTATGTTTTATTGTACACACTCATTTGTGTTGAAACGTGCTTTATGAATAATTTGGATTTGGATATATCGCAATATTTCACAGTGCCATCAATCCAAAAAAAATGTCCGAATCAATTTTTTAATCATGTCTTTAACATCCGACCTTGTTTAACTACCTCACTCCTCAATGCATTTTAGCTTAGAAGTTGATTGCATTATATTTTCAAAAAACATACTGGGCACTTTTATACTTGTACTTGAGTACTGAAAACTAGTACTTTTGCCAGTTCTGGACATTTGTATTCAGTGATATTGCGATATATCGCGATATATCGTATCGTGACACACAAGTCGTGAATCGTATCGTCAGATTCATGGCAACGCACACTCCTAATGCTGTATGCTTTAGAGATAAAAGCTGAAAAAATTAAATTAAATTAAGACACTTTTAAAATCGTGCCATCAAGTTGGTTTACGGATGACGACTAATGCACGCACTATTTATCACACTGATCAATAGATCCATTCAGATACCTGCTCAGACTGGATTAGACGATGAATTCTGAATTCTACGATGAATGTACAGTAAGTGAGTGATCTGAGGAGAGCGTCTCTTCTATCTGACATACATCTATAGTCCTGCCAGTTTCACAGCCGAGCTCTCAGGCCTGCAAGGTTTTTGATGGAGAACAGTCAGTGAACGATGACTCATCACTGGACTCTTATATGTACGTTTAGGCTTACGTGCAGTGAGAGGAACCGCATAGTTGTCATCAGACTGTTCTGGTTGACCATCTGATCAGGGCTGAGGGAGAGGCGTTATTAGGTGGACAGAAACAGAGCACTCAGCTGCTGCGTGAACACAAGGGAAATGAGGACAAGAAAGCAAAAGATGTGCAAAAAAAACCCAAAAAAAAGAATTGAAAATGTAGACACTGTATTTCAGATTGTCTAAAGCAGTGTTTCTCAAATGGGGGTACGCGGGAGGACTACAGGGGGTACTTGAGAGAGAAAAATTGACAAACGAAAGCATTAAAAATATGGGGTTTTATAATGTTTATTTTTAGTTCAAATTGATAATCATACTAAATGTTACCCAGCAACTCACAAAATGACAACAAAGACACACTAAATGACAGAAAAACACACAAGATCACTACAAAAAACATTAAAAAAAAAACCCCCAAAAAAAACATAGGAAACAACCAAATGACACCAAAAACACACACGCTGAGATAGAATCGTTCAAATAATACCAACAACACACAAAAATGACAACAAAAACACACAAAATAAGATTTAAAAAAATATACTGAGTAATATAAACAGCAGACAAACAACAACAAAATACACAAAACGACACAAAAACCACACAAAATGATGACAGAAATGACCTTGATAAGAACGTGAATGAAAGATGACCATAAATGACAAAAACTGTAGAAAAAAAAACTATTCAGGAGGCAATTAATACTGTTTCATTCCACTTATTTACAAAAGGAGATTCTTTAAAATGTGTTATCGCTCATTCATTCCATCATTATGCTCTATTGTTGTTTTTTCACAGAAAAAATCACAGCGGGGGCCATAAAAATGTGATTGTCTGATCCAAGGACCACTTTATTAACATTCATGTCAGCATTTAGAAGAATGACCAATCTGAAAATGAACACAAGCCTGAAAACCAACATTTTGTGTTTTTAAACTCATTTTGTAGATTTTCACGTCTATATGGCAAATTTTTGTTGTCTTTTTGTGCGTTTTTCACGTCATTATGTGTGTTTTTGTTGTATTCTTGTTGTCCTTTTGCGTATTTTTCTGTCATTTTGCGTACGTTTGTGTGTCTTTGTTGTATATGTTGTTGTTTCTGTTTTTTGTATTGCCTTTTTGTGTTTTTGTTGTTACATTTTGTTGACATTTTGTGCATTTTGCTGCCGTTTTCGTTTTCTGTGTTTCTGAAGTTTTGTGTATTAAGTTGTTTTTCATATAACTTCCAACTTCATGAATTACAATTTTGTTTTGGGGGCCGCACAAAACTAGATCCAGGGTCGTATATGTTGCCCAGGCCTACTAGGAATGAACATTTTCAAAACATTTGAAAATTTACAAATAATTATTTGCTTGTGTTTTCACTGTTTCCTCCTTTACATCCTCCTCTGATTTAGTTCCATTTGCTCCCCAAAAAGTAGGAATCCCGTCCATTAAGTGGTGCGGTGCAGAAGGCGACTACAACGTTATGGTGATGGAGCTGCTGGGGCCGAGTCTGGAGGACCTTTTTAACTTCTGCTCCCGTAAATTCAGCCTGAAAACTGTCCTGCTGCTGGCTGACCAGATGGTGAGACACTCATAATGAAACAGAGTCTATGAGCTAAAAAAAAAAAATCACCTCCCACAACTTCCATTATAACCAGTTACTTTCTGATTTTTGATGGCGCCATTAGCATTCACTCACTGTTCATAAAAGCAGCGTATAGGCTTTGGACAGATAGGAACTTGCCATTAGGGTCGATGTCTGAAAGTTAGTTTGTATATTAAATAATTCAGATCCTTTAAGTCTGAACTGACGACGGCTTTGGACTGATGTGAACCTCAATCTGTGACGTTACAGAGATTTCAGTAAAAGGATCAGGCTATATATAGACTGGACTTCAATGGATCATTGAATATCTGATAATAATTCTCTACCAAACCTCTGAAGCTTGAGACAAAGCACTTGTTCTGAGTATTTTCAGCTCCCTAATCAAATATTGTCCCAATCTAGAGCATTAAACCTCCACCAGGCCCTGTAATCCCTGTCACTGAGGTCCGACCGCTTCTCTTTTATCAGCCTTTTTAATCCCTCATATGTCCTTTGTTTTTTTTTTTTGTCCCATTTCTTCTGGCGACTTTGACCTGGTTTTCTAACCTCTCATGCTGTTGTTTGTGTGCTGTCTCGCTTCTCCTTTCTTCTTCCCATCACTCCTCTGCTCCGCTTTAGGGACATTTGATGACAGCATAATATACAGTAGATTTTATGCATATAGGACATTGATCAAAACCTGTAAATCAGATGTTCTTTCACCTGTTAATGAGGTTTACGGCTTTCAAAACATCTAATCTTACATAAATCTCTTGGTAGCTTTGAGAGTGCTCTGTGTTTTCTATATTCACGACTTTATGTGTGCAAAAAAAATAAATGGTAACACTTTACTTTAAGTTTTATACATAAGGCTGACATTACATTGTCATTAGCATGAATAAGGTGTCATAAAGGCTGTCATTAGGTGTTGTTTGCTAAATTATGACACCTTTGGAGCTATGTTGGCATTTTTTGGGTTAGGTGGAAGGATCTAGTGGGCTTAGGGTTAATGCTAGGGGTAGGGGTTGAGGTAACTCAAAGTTAGAGTAGCGAACAACACCTAACGACAGCCTTCATGACCCCTTATTCATGCTAATGGCAGGTGTCATGTCACAATAATGACAGCGTAATGTCAGCTTTATGTATGAAAGTTCAAATAAAGTGGTACCCAGTAAACTGATTTAAAGAAAAATAGTGAATCGGTTGGTTTTACTTTGATTATTTTAGTTTGAACATCGGTGTGGCCTGTCGGAAAACAAAAATAAACAAAAATCAATTATTATTTTTTTAGCAAAAATTTATTTTCCGGTAGTGCCCATGTGCTCGCATGCGCATATATGCGCATATGCAATCTCAGTATAATGCGCACTCAGTACGTTACACTGGGCCGTACGTTGCCCGTGTCTGATGTAGACCAACAGCACACTGTTGCCTAGCAACAGCTAACATCAATGAACGTGCGTAATATCCTGACCAAAATGGCGGCTCCCCATAGTTTAAGCCCCAAGGTATATATATATATATATATATATATAGGTATATATATATATATATATATATATATATATAAAGGTGCACATATTGTGTTTATTGGTAATACATTAAACACATTATTTGTTATATTAATTTCCACTATAGGTATCCTTTAAAAAAAGCCGACCTCCATCTGTGTACAAAACATTAGGGATTGCTTTACAACTGTTACCCATTGTATTGTATTTGAATAACCGAGTCTTTATGAAGAATTATCTCAAAGCACAAGTTGTACGTTGTTTCCTTTTCTTTCCCTTTTTCCTTTACATGCCTAAATCTATTGAATCTATTCAGGCCTGATAATGAGGCTGAACAGCAGCCCTCCAGGACGGGACTTGAGACACACCTTATTAACTGTAGCTAATGTTAGCATAACAATAGCTATCAGTAGTTTACTCCCCATTCCAGCACTAAAGGCAGTAAAGCTCTTCATAAAACTGAATATTTTCCCTCCACATATCCCCAGCATCTTAAGACAATTGTGTTTTTCTAATTTGAAAAGCTGAGTGTGCCTTTTTTTGTTTCCAAAACTCGTCAGACTGATGCTAATAGCCACTTGCTAACAGCTTCGAGATAGCGTCCGTCTCAAGCAGCAGCTTTTAAATCCTTTTTAAATGAGATTCCAGGCACTACTTTAGCTTTTGGTACAAAGTGACGCTACAAAAAAGATTCACAAAGTTGATCAGAATAGTTAACGTGCTAAGTGAAATGGTTTCAGTACCCCATTAGGAATTTAAGACATAAGTTTATCAAAAAGCAAAGTATGGGATGAGATTAAACCCTTCTGTGTCTGTTTTTGTTTCAGATTAGTAGGATTGAATACATCCATTCCAAGAACTTCATCCACAGAGATGTGAAGCCGGATAACTTCCTGATGGGACTCGGAAAGAAGGGCAACCTGGTGTACATCATAGACTTTGGCCTGGCAAAGAAATACCGGGACGCTCGCACGCACCAGCACATTCCTTACCGTGAGAACAAGAACCTTACCGGTACCGCACGCTACGCCTCCATCAACACCCACCTGGGAATCGGTAAGGTATCAACCAATGAGGGAGTGTCTTCATGCTTTTAACCGAGAAAACTCTATGACACGTACATATTTGGCTCTCGTATAGTGAGTTTTATTCTCTAAGAAAATCTTTGTCTTCCTATGGGGTGCTGTATGTAAAAACTAACTGAACATTTAGCTCCTTCTTCCTTCATTTGAGACAGAAATTCATGTAAAACAGCACGTTCTATATCGTTGTTAAAAATGTGTGCGCGTGAAAAATAAATCTAAATGTAAATGTTAAATCTAAATCCATCCATTTTCAGACCTGCTTTGTCCTATTCCAGTGTTTGTGGGGGTCTGCTGGTGCCTATTTCTGGCACACACTGGGCGCTAGGCCAGGGTACACCCTGGACAGAGCACCAGTCCATCTCAGGGCAACACACAGACAAACAACCATTCACATTCACTCCTACAGGCAATTTAGAGACTTCAGTCATGTTTTTTGGATTGTGGGAGGAAGCCGGAGTACCCGGAGGAAACCCATTCAAGCACGGGGAGAACATGCAAACTTCACACAGAAAGGACCCAAATGTCCACCCCAGGGCTTGAACCCAGGACCTTCTTGCTGTGAGGCAGACATTAGGCCGCCGCGCGCCCCTTTAAATCTAAATGTAAATGTTACATATAAATCTAAATGTTAAATCTAGGTCTAAATTCTAAATGTAATTCAAATGTTAAATGTAAATGTTAAAACGGTCACCAAGTGTAAAGCTAAACATTTAGAACTTATGCAAAGTGGGCAAGTCAGCACTTGTCAATCATGAGGCCCCACCCACACCATCGACTGCGGCTCTGTGAGTGAGGAGAGGGGAAGAGCGAGACATTGCGGGACTGCTCCAAACTGACAAACTCGAAAGAGCGTTAATGAGTTGTGTGCACATCAGCTGAGGACAACTGCCCTCACACAGTTTCAACTCACATTTGCCAGCGATGAAGACACACAGGATGCAGAAGACCTTGAAGGGTGGGGTGTGTGGGCCAAGCCGCGTGATCGACAGGCTGACCTGCCCACTTTGGATAATTTCTGAACATTTAGCTTTACACCGATTTTACATTCATATTTAGATTTTACATTTATATTTATATTTTACATTTAGAGTTCACTTTTACATTTAGATTTAACATTTAGATTTCACTTTTACATTTAGATTTACCATTTAGATTTCACTTTTACATTTAGATTTCACTTTTACATTTAGATTTACCATTTAGATTTCACTTTTACATTTAGATATAACATTTACGTTTAGATTAATTTTTCATGTTTACACATTTTTAACAATGATATAGAATAGTGTTTCTCAAATGGGGGTACACGATGATACTACAGGGGGTACTTGAGAAAAAGAGAGGGGGAAATTATCAAAAGAAAGAATTAAAAATATATGGTTTTATAATGTTTATTTTAGTTTTTTAAAAATGATAATATAATATTGGTGATAAAATGATCCTGATTAGAACATGAACTGAAATGCAAGGCTCTGTCTTGGTTCCACACAAGGCTGGAGATGACTGGAAATTACAGGAACTATAGGAATAATTCTATTCAGGAGACACTAAATACTGTTTTATTCAACTTATTTACAGAGTTGGATTGTTTGAAATGTGTATCACTCATTCATTCTGTCATTATGCTCTATAGTAGTTTTGTCATTGTATTCTGAGCAAAATGCTGTAGTCGGACAAAAGAGGTACTTTGATTCCGAAATAATAGAAATAGGGTACTGTATTTATATAACCACTAATATAGAATGATACATCTGTCTTAAATGAAAGAAAAATGAGCTAAATGTTCAAAATATGTGGGCTATGAAACAGTGACCAAGTTTTTACATTCGGCACCCATATCTTCCTGCCTCCTTTCTGCCGTTCTCTTTCTAGAACAATCCAGACGAGATGACTTGGAGTCCCTGGGCTACGTTCTCATGTACTTCAACCTTGGCTCTCTGCCCTGGCAGGGGCTCAAAGCTGCCACCAAGAGGCAGAAGTATGAACGCATCAGTGAGAAGAAAATGTCCACCCCCATTGAGGTGCTCTGCAAGGGGTATCCCTGTGAGTGATAGACATAAGAGATAATGGCCCTCATTTATCAACCCAAACAGGTACAAATCTGAGTGCACGTTTGGTCGTACAATAGGAGCAACATGTGATTTATGAAACATTTGTATCTGACCATTCCCAGCGTACCCAGCATATAATCGGGTGTTGATAAATCCAGCGGCTGAATTCGACCTTAAAATCTTCCAGGTTCAGAGGCCCCGCCCACTGAGGTCAAACAAACGCTGGCAAGAAAAGAAAGGAAATCATCTCACATTTGAAGTGTAGCAAAACAAAGATATCCTGGATAAACTGGATTTAAAGTTACGGTTTTGCAGCGTTCCTGTCCTGTTCCATGTTTGCTGCGCGTTTTTCATTGTCAGCCCCCGTGTAAAGGCACTCATAGGTGACATCTGCCCCACTGTGTGCGCAGCATATAGCTTCACAGCAGAGATCCTGGAGAGACACACACAAATATGCCGTTTATATCAGCTTCAGTTGTCCGCAGGCTGCGCTTGTACATCAGGCATCGCTCCATTCACCAATGGAATGTTGTACCAAACAGGTCAAAATAATGTCACGTGCTTCCTCTAGATCTATGGTATACAGTAGTGTTCCCCTGCTGAACAGAAGCATGGACAGAAGCAATGCTCCTGTGATCTGGGTGCATGTTGCGCACTATTGAACCTTTGCGCTCATGCTCAGTAGCAGGATTTATTAGTGGGTTTAAGAAAGGAAAAGCAGTGGCTATCCGTATGGTTGCCATATCATTTTACAGACATTCTAGCCGTACACAACGCTCCGAATTGGCCAGTTTAGGTCACGTGACTAAGACTAAACCTAACCATAAACGAATCCTAATCCTAAAAATTGTTGCAATATAGGGTTATTACATAATCCTAACCCTAAACCCTTAACCCTAACCCTAAAAAATGTTGCGATATAGGGTTATAACTAGGGATGTAATGATTCACTCAACTCCCAATACGATTCGATTCACGATACTGGGTTCACGATACGATTCTCTCACGATTTGTTTTACAAAATGGGACTGTAGACAAATTTTTTTTTTTGGGAAGAAAACTAGAAAATACTATACTATTTTCCTTTTATTTTTCATTTTCAAAAGAATTCCTTGATAAACTATTCAAAACAATGCAATTTAACTAAAAATAAATCTTGAATGAAATAAATAAAGGAATAATACAAATGAAAATGAAGCCTATTAATTTAAATTCTGGTTCTATAATAAACAATGCAAAACTGCATAATAGTTCTTTTTCTTTTAAAAATGCAACTGAAAATGTATTTTGTGTCTTAACAATTGGACTTTAAAAAAAAAAAAATAAATAAATAATAAGTATAATAGGGATGTAACGATTACTCGTAAGGCAGTTAAAAATCGATTCATAGGTATCACGGTTGATATCGATTTTCTGAAAATTGATTCGCAGTACTTTTTAACCAGCAGAGGGCGCTATCCACAAGTGTAGGCGGCGGGCGGAGTCTGCTAATACTTTCTTTCTGGCCGCCTTCTACTCTTAAATATGTTAATAAATGATTCATTACCCCTTTAGCACCGAAAGAATATCTGTAATATTACTTGAATATCTGTAAAAGTCACGTTTTTCTATTAGTTCTGTCTGCTAGCATAGCTTCTCTTCTTCACTGCAAGATATCAGCATGCCAACCGACCACTGTGTTACCAGCACCCTCTGCTGGTCCAAACAAATACGACGTAAATCAGTGTAATCACGTTTTGTTTTTTGTTTTTTTAAAGTCTAATTGTTAAGGCACAAAATACATTTTCAGTTGCACTTTTAAAAGAAAAAGAACTATTATGCAGTTTTGCATTGTTTATTATAGAACCAGAATTTAAATTAATAGGCTTCATTTTCATTTGTATTATTCCTTTATTTATTTCATTCAAGATTTATTTTTAGTTAAATTGCATTGTTTTGAATTGTTTATCAAGGAATTCTTTTGACAATGAAAAATAAAAAGGAAAATAGTATCGTATTTTCTAGTTTTTTTTCCCAAAAAAAAAATTTGTCTACAGTCCCATTTTGTAAAATAAATTGTGAGAGAATCGTATCGTGAACCCAGTATCGTGAATCGAATTGTGTCGGGAGTTGAGTGAATAGTTACATCCCTAGTAAATAACGAAGCTTACGTGAATCTGGTCAAACTAAATCCGAACGTATGAACGGTTGATAAATGAGGGCTTTTATGACTAAACTAAAGAAGAGAATCAAGAAACAACACCACCTCCCAGTGCTTAAACCGTCTGTCTCTGATGTGTTCCTCCCCAGCCGAGTTTTCCACTTACCTGAACTTGTGTCGCTCCCTGAGGTTTGATGATAAACCAGACTACTCATATCTGAGGCAGCTTTTCCGGAACCTTTTCCACAGACAGGGTTTCTCTTATGACTACGTCTTTGACTGGAATATGCTGAAATTTGTAAGAGTCTCGTTTTAACACATCAGGAGGTCTTGTGTTTTCCTTCTATCAGAAGAACGTTGACCTTACATGTGACGTTGTGACATCAGGGCGCCAGCAGAGCAACAGAAGATGGAGAGAGGGAGCGGAGAGAGGGGAAAGAAGGGGAGGAACGGGCTGGAGGAGGCCAAAGAGGAGCTGGAGGTCGAGCCCTGCCTTCTGGTCCCAACCTTTCTGCAGCCAATAGAGTCAGGAATGAAGGAGACGCGGCTCCAACAAACCCAGCAACACGAGGAGCTCAGCAGTCAGGTGAGGCAAGGCACATTTACTGTATTTCTATAGCGCATTTCATACACAAGGCAACTCAATGTGCTTTACATCAGTGGATCCCAATCTTTGTTGTCCTGTGTACCGCCTTTGCATATTTGTCAAATCATGTGTACACTCATCATATCATAAGTTCCTCTCCATATTTTCATATACTTTTTCACTTGCGGAACAACGAGCTCTCCTAAACCCCTAACTGTGTGTCCAACATTGGTTCCCTATTAATGTATTTATTTATTTTTAAATACCATCCACTTTTATGTGATTACTTCTATAGTAAGTAAATATGGTTTCCTTTGTAAACATTTAGCGAATTATGTGAAGTGTGATAAAATAGCCTCTACAGCATAAAATACTCCTGTTTTGCTAAAATACAATACAATATAGTATTTTTTTTTAGCAATACTGTAAGTTTGTGGTTAATTTGTACAAAAAAAATTGCCTAAATAGGAACTAATAACATTTCTCAATTATTTTTGAATTAATTGTTACATTTTTCTGAGTACCCTCTGCAATGTGCCCCTGTAACCCTAGGGGTACACGTACCCCTGTTTGGGATCCACTGCTTTACATGATTATAAAGTGCAACAGAATACAGTTTAAAAATCAAGAAGAACATTTAAATCAGCAGTAAAAAAAAAACTTTAAATCAACAATAATATGATTAAAAATCTCCTTGAACCAGCAGTTGTTTGATGAAGACCATTACAATAGTCCAGTTTGCTGGAGATAAAAGCATGGAGGAGCTTCTCCTGATCTTTGACTCATGCAACATTTCACTGTGGAGATGTTCTCAATCAGAAAACCAAGGTTTTGATCTTGGGCTGCGTCTGAATACTCCCTCCTATCTCCTTTCCTATCCACTGTTCCTTCACCCCTGGAAGTGTCTAAGTGGCGGCCATGATAAAGAGCGTCCCAGTTCTCTTTAAGCTCAGGAAAAGAGGCTCAATGCTTCCTTTATAACCTCCTTTAGCCTGGGAAACACTGATGCATCCTTTACCAAGGGAGACGAGATAATGCTGACCCACAATTCCTTGCGGTGACAACATTTAAAGGGAAACACACACCAGAGCGCTTTCTGAAACTCACGATGACCGATAAGTAACGGAGATCATGTAAGTTCAATGCAATAAAATACCTTGAACAACATAAAATTAATAATCTAAAACCCAAATTTTATTATATGTAAGACATATTATCAGATTATAACTGACATAAAACAGACACTCTGTGGTTCAAGAAAAAGGGATCAGAGACATTTTTAGCCACATTATATTTCATTCAACATAATTCATATTAGTGAGTGGAAGGTGAGTGAAAACAAACATTCTCAATGTAAGTAAGTAAGTAATTTATTTATAAAGCGCTTTTTGCAGATAAAATCACAAAGCGCTGTACAGAGTTGTGGTAAAAATACAAGTGCAACATCATAATAGAATAATAAAACATGGCTGCATAAACATCTTAAGAGCAGCAACATCAAAGGATAATAAAAAATTTAAATCCAGTTAACTAAAAGCTTTTCTACAAAGTGAAGTCTTCAACGGTTTTTTTTAAAGTGTCCACACAGTTGAGCTCCCTGAGAGACTGGTGCAGGTTATTCCAGAGTCTGGGACGGGTTTTAAATTTTGTTTTTGTGCCGTTGTGACGTTCTTTTAGTTTCACTTTTATTCCTCGTAGCCTGGTAGCCTCTTTTCCTTTGATTTTATATTGTGATCATCAGAAAGTGTTGTAAATGTGCTTTTAGTCCATTTTCGGAAATTTGTAGTTTTTTCACCACAGCAGACGTCACTAACCTTCGCAACCGTCATATTATTACGTGGAAATGTGTCTGATTGTCAGAACAAAGGTGATGGCCTTTTCCTTACTCCTCTCCTAACACCTTTCCTTAACCCTGTGACGTCATCCACGGGAGCTTTTAAAGATGGAGACTCAAGGCAAAGTGTGTGTGTGTGTGTGTGTGTGTATATGTGTGTGTACTTAAGTAGTTTTTTCTAGTATCTGTACTTGAGTATTTATTTTTTGAGCGACTTTTTACTTTTACTCCTTACTTTTTTAAACAAATGCCTGTTCTTTCTACTCCTTACATTTAAAAAAAATTAACTTGTTACTTTTAAGACCTTCGTAGATGACGTCACCACGTAAAAAAAAACACAAAATGTTGGTAGTTTGAGCTTTTTTCTGTTAGTTTTTAAAATGTTAAACTTGGTTTAACTGAGCATTTGCATGTTCTTTTCTTGAAACATTCTAATTACAAGTATTTATTATGAGTGCTAAATTCTCCAGTATTCTACAAGTTCCTAAAAGAATAAAATATATGACATTTGCTGGTTTTTAAACCAGCAAATTTAAGGAACATTTGTTTTACTTTTCACTCTTTTACTTAAAGCTCATCTCCGGAGTTTCTGAGAAATCTATGTTTATGTATCATTCTTTTGAAATGCGAAAAAATACCTCACTAGTCTTTCACTATGGTCTACTGCCGGTGGTCATTCATATACATTTATATATATACAGTAAGTCTCTCCTTCGTCCTATAGACCCCTATACAAAAGGAACGATCGTTGAGTGCACCCAGCCAATAGGCTTCGACTTCCTGTTTTTGAGACTGTCAATCAAAGTGAATGTGGAACTGTGCACGGAAAAACAAAACGTGCATCACAACAGCAAACAGGTAAATATGATTGTGGCTCTTACCTGACCCATAGACCGAGATCAATGCGACCCAATGCAATCTTGTTAAGTTCTGCGATGCGCGTGCAAAAAAAGTAGAGGTGTGGCTTCTGGTAGATTGGCAGAGGCAGGGGGAGGAAGTGAAGCTGTTTAGGGCGGGACATCAAGACGTTTCTCAGAAACTCCGGATATCAGCTTTAAGTACATTTAGTAGCATGTACTTTTTTAATTTACTCAAGTAAGGGAGCAACTTCAATACTTTTACTTTTATAAATGTAATTTTTTATTCAAGTATCTATACTTTACCTTGAGTACTGAATGCTACTTTTGCCACCTCTGGTTTCAGGTAACCGCTCTCCTCAAGCAGGAAGGGCAGAGCGAGCTGAGCGGGAGAGGAAAGTGGCCATGAGGCTTCATCGAGGAGCTCCAGCTAACGTCTCCTCCTCTGACCTCACCGCGCGCCTCGACCAATCACACATCACTGCATCACAGGTAAGAACACTGATGCATTCACAGCATCTTCTGTCCTACGTTTCTGTTAAACATCACAGATAAAGCTCTTTTTTTTTTTTTTCTTTTTTTTATTTATGAATTTTAACATTTTATATGTGACAGAAGACAGAAAAAGACATACAGCCAGGCACTAAGTATACATAGAAATACAGTTCAGAGTTCATTATAAGCACAAGTAGACTGGTGCTTAGGTCTGGTGCTTGATTATTCTTTACCACAGATAATCTCAAAAAAGAAAAAAAGTGTTCTATACTTTCACAAATATAATCTAGTTAAAATAAAATGCAGTAAAATAAATATATGAGCTGTTGCATCCTGTTATTTTTTGTGTCTTTGTTACCATATTTATTTTTTTACATTTGTTTATTTATTTATTTACTTTTTCAATTATGCATGCTTTACACACATATATATATATATATATATATATATATATATATATATATATATATATATATATATATATATATATATATATATATATATATATATATATATATATATATATATTGCATTTCCACATTCAGCATTAATTCATTTGTAATTATGTCTTTTTTTTTTTGTCCCCATAATTTAAAACTACATAATGTACAATTAAAAAGCTTTCAACTCATTTAAATTAAATTTTTTTCACTACATCAACATCTTCCTCCTGCACTCGGGAACTCATAATTCTTCTGATTGGTTACATTAAAAGTTTAACAGATTTAACAGATTTAATTCTCATACATTCTATAAAGTGTCTCTTTTCTTTCTGTTTACAATAAATGGGAGTAATAAATGAATACACATTGATGCCAGATATCTTAAAATCCACTTTACATAGGATTAAATACTGCTAGACCCATCTGCAGGTTTCTTGATAAAGATATAGTAAATATCCATTAATTCATTTTCTACTGTAATTAATATATTGGCAAAATTCATGTTTTTTTTTTTTTTTTTTTTTTACCACAATACAGTAAATATAAAATTGTGCTTTTGTACTGGGACAGAGAGGAGGTGTGATGTCAGATCAGTGAGATTATTAAAGTCAAATACTTGACCTCAAACAAATAAATGGTGCAGTTTAATGTTCAGTGTACTTTGGACGCGTATAACAGTAAAACATAATGTCTGCTTTTACTCTATATGTAAGGATTTGCACAGTGATCCACTGTAAGCTTCTCATGTTATCTCTACTTTCAGGTCAGTGTGCCAGTTGAACATCTGGCAAAGTGAGTTCATAACTGCTGCATGGCAGATCAGCGACAGGTATGGACACATACTGTACAACAGGGGTGCCCAATCCTGGTCCTCAAGAGCCCCTATCCAGCATGTTTTAGATGTTTCCGTCTTCCAACACACCTGATTCAAATGATTGATTCATCATCAAGCTCTGCAGAAGCCTGAAAACGATCCTGGTCATTTCAATCAGGTGTGTTGGAAGAGTGAAACATCTAAAACGTGCTGGATAGGGCCCCTTGAGGACCAGGGTTGGGCACCCCTGCTGTACAACATGAGCACACGCTCACACTCACACTGACACTCACTGGTTAGTACAGCCTCCATTATTGACATGTTGAATACCTCAGCAAAAAAAATAAATAAAAACATACAAAATGACCCTCAAAACACACAAAACAACAATAAAAACACATAAAAAGGGGAGAAAAACACACATGATTACAGAAATTTGCACCAAATGACAACAAAAACAATCAAAGTAATTGACTTTTAACCACTCCTTCAATTATCCCACCCTAACTCCTTCTTCCCTGTTCCTTTCCCCCTCGCCAAGGTGCAACACTGCCCTCTCTTTTTATATTTTCCCTATAAAAAGTTTTTCTTCCTTAGGGAGGGCTGCTGATGGTCACAATTATGCAATAAAATAAACATATTTATTTAATTGCATTAATAAAGCATGCATAGCAAAAAATAAAAGAAATAGGAGGACCTCTAGTGGTCAAAATGTTTACGACAAGTCAAATCAGGTGCCCCCTTTGCCATGGACTGGCTTCATTTAATCTGAGAAAAAGTATTGGATAAAGTGACAGAAAATAAACCCTTATCCTTGAAACTGTCCTTTATTAAAAACCTTTATTTAACCTGAATAGTAACATTGGGATTAAGAAACTCCATAACATAAACTCACGCTTTTCCGAAGCCAAACTAAATGGTCAAAACTGGGATTTGATGCTTGTTGTGAATGTTATTCTCTACATTAAAGTAACATTTGTTTTCTCTATCTAGGATACAAAGACCCCACACTTTCAAAATGAATGAATAAAACCACGACTGAAGGAGGGCAAAGAGTCGATGTGGCAGGCCCTTTTTTTAAAGGATGGTCAACAGGTCTCTGTCAGTATGTGTCTGTTAGTATGCAGTGTGACATGTCCCATGATAAGGCTGGTGGGAAAAGAAATAAAACAACAAATGCTCCAGTTTTCTAAGCTGGAGTTGAATGTGTTGCAAGAAAAGGTTTGGGGAAAGGATGTGAAACAATAAGCATCTACAAACCCCTGTGGACTTCTATTAATGACATCATCTTAGCAGCTCAACTTGCAAAAAATAAAATAAAATAAAAAATAGACAAATAATCAAATGCACAAATTTAAAGTAATTATTTTGTGGTTTTACGACTGTGATTTAAACAAAAGTCTACCAAACTATTAAATGCTACGTATGCTGCTTATGGTGAGCTTTAATGTAAATACATATGTAAACAATTACCTGGAGACGTATTGAAGGAGAGAAGTGAATGTAGGAGTGTATGGTGTGTGGATGCCTCATGTCAGTAAATGTGTTTCTCTGTCTCGTCCTAAGGTTTGTCCCACCTTCAGCTAGACTTATGAGGGTCTGATCGACCAATAGGATGGAAGAGGGATAGAAATGAAAGGTTCCTATTTGAGCAGGGAAGACATTGACGTAGCATTGTGTGAAATATCAAAGGCGTTGTCCAGCTTGTATCACCTGGTATGAAAAAAAACCTAATCGATCTCTAATCGATCAGGTCTGGTGTTCAGGGTTGGGGTCAATTACATTTTTTCTGTTACAATTACATTTTCAATCATCCATGTTCAATTACAATTCAATTATGATTACAGTGACCATCTTTTTTCCCGATTACAATTCAATTACAATTATTTTTTTAACCTCAAAAAGTCAATTATATTTACATTCTCAATTACTAAAGTTAAATTACATTTAATCCCAATTACCAAGCCTGGATTAAATAGCCTAATTAAAATCAACCATCTTCTTGTGTTAGCTTTCTGTTAGCATCTCTTATGAGATAATGGGTCCTAATTAAATCAGCTGTAAAATACATACAAACTAATATCTATCATCGAATTTCTTTCATATCCATTGATTGCCTTGTTAGGCTTCCTAATCAATGAAAATATAGGTTTTAATATTTGTAGTGTGGGCGTCTGAGCCTTTTTGTGTCGATTTAAATGTTTTTTCAATGATAAAATGTGGAAAAGCTTGATCGGAAACATATTTTAATAATTATTAACTACACATGTGTAGAACTGTACATAGAACTGTAACATGGTTCCCCAGTTTTGCGTTAAATTACAATTGACAATCACAAAGTCAATTATCTAAACTCAAATTCAATTTAATTATGATTACGAAAGCAACAGAATATTTTTTTATAATTACAATTACAATTATAATTACGCCATAATAATTAACATAATAATAACATAATATATATAATTATCAATTACGGGATTACAATAAACGTTTTTAATTAAAATTACATCTTTTATTCATGTTCAATTACAATTACTTTGACCAGCATTTTTCTCCAATTAGTATTAAATGCACTATTATTATTTGTCCCCTAAAACTCAATTACAATTACGTCCTAAATTACTAAAGTGAAACTACAATTAATCACAATTACTAAGCCTTTAATGGTTAAAAAAAAACTGAACCTTCCTCTTCTGTTAGCATATTTTATGATAACTGGTCAGTTTTGACCCATGTCTTAAATTATCAGTAAAATACACTAAAACATATTATCTATAGTGCACTTTGTTGCACTTCAGTATACCGCTAGATTTCTTTTTTTTTATTTCTTTTTTTTTTTATTAAACTGGTGAATTGATCCTCAAGAGAAGTGACAGGTAGTTTGAAAAGTTGATATGAAACATATTTTAATGATTGTTTATTACATATGTGTAAGCCATAGAAGTGTAACATGGTTAAATTGTAATTGACAGTTGTTTTTTTTTTTTAGAAGTTTAATGTTAATAACAAATAAAAACTCCATCATCTGAACTCAATTACAATTCAACTACTATTACAAGAGCAACTACAGTTTCAATTATAGTTACGTCATCATTGTAATTAATTGTCAATTACATGATTACAGTTATAATTGACTCCAACCCCGGCTGGTGTTACATGTTTTTAGTTCCGTTGTTCATGTAAAAAAATATATATGTAAATAACTTTCTCCAGAATGTGACGGATTGTTCAAAGATGCAGAGCGAGAGAGAGAGAGTACAGTTCCCCTCTTGGCATCCCTGGGACAAAGAGGAGAACCTTTAAGAGTCTGCCTCATGTGTGTATTTTTGGGTGTAATTAATTACGGCAGGCAATGATATAAAAAGGTTCATGTTGATACTTTTGATCAAAGCTGTTTGGGAATTCAGTGCTTTGACCCAGGCCTGTCGGGATGCATGAAGGTCACTGAGTATGAGAAGATGACTGATGTCCTGTTCTCTTTCCCATGCTTCAACTTTATTACTGTCATATTTGTGTATATTTTCAGAATCAATAAAAATATACACACCCTACACAGACTGGTGGTAACAATGTGTCGGTTTAAACCTGCAAACAGAAGAGACATTCATACACCAGCGCTCAATATTGATTTTCCTGTGAGTTATGGGTAGAGATTTATCACCGTAATGGGTCTTTTGTTGTGTTTAGAGACAGAAAGTGAGATATCGTCCAGTAATATGTAATCTTACCACTGCCAGGCTGTATTATTTAACCAAATAACAACTGTTTATATTACCAAAAAAAAAAAAAGAGTGTTCATACTCCACATAGTAATTCCAGCAAGTTCATTTTGCCTTCTTCTTGAATAATATGGTTTTTTTGACGTCAACAGACGCCTCTGAAGAAGACTGGCAGTTGACAGTCGTAACATGTCAGGAGATCAAAGTAAATTTTCTGTTGACTGAATAATTGAAACCTTAACATGTTATTTAAAGAGAACTTGCTGGAATTATAGTAGAAACTATCAAAACTGTTCTGGGATCAGGTTATGTTTTGTCAAGAGTTCAGTCTTGATATTAGATTTTCATTTAAGATGCGTGTGATTTTTTAAGTTAGTGCATTGTATTCATGTAAATGTAGAAAACTTAAATCTGTATAAAACTCCATCTCTGATGATAAGAGTTTAGTGGGCTTTGGGGCTTTTTACTGAATTGTATTAAATGCTAAATGCCACTAAAAAAAAATACTAAATCACTATGTTCAATCATAATTATGAGAAAGAAAGTCAAAATTATGAGTTAGTAAATTCATAATTATGAGAAAGAAAGTCATAATTATGAGAAAATTATTTTAACTGTAAATTTGCAAAGAAACATACAAAAATGTGATCGAATCATTTTGCAATAAAGACTTATTTATGTTCTTCTACTATTGTCTACACTATGTACTAAGTGTTGAATTCTGAGAACTAAATAACTATATATATATATTGAATAAATTATTATTCAAGGTGTAAATAAGAATGGTCAGTGTTGATAGACTGCTGCAAATGCTCACTTTGTCTCTTGTATGTTATGACTTTACGAACTCATGATTATTACTTTTTATCATAATTATGACTTTCCGTGGTTATTTTATTTTATTTATTTTTTGTGGCGGAAACAGGCTTCCATTTTTATTTTATTTTTAATAGTTGATGAGCTAAAGCAAACCCTCTCAATGACCACGTAATAAATCAAACAAGTTCATTTTGCGCTCTTTTTTTTTAATTAAATGTTAAGTTTTCGTTTATTCTGATAAAACAACAGCTCCTAAAAAGTTTGTCTTAATAACCGGATATGCCCCGCAGTATAACGAGAGTAATACTGCGCATGCGCTGTGTTGAGACCACAAGCCCCGCCCTTTGGTGCGTCGTTAATGAATATCGCCATTCAATTGGACGAGTGGCCTCGTCCCCCGTAGGTGGGCGTGGCCTATGCCTGTGATCCTCCGTTAATCTCTCGGTATCTCAGCAGAGAGACGAGCTCCTCAAACTGTTTACAGAAGTGGGGAAACTTCCACTGTGAGCCTACAGCGAGAACACCCAGAAGATATTTAACATGATAAGCAAACTTTAGTGGTGGAATTTTCGTAGGAGAGCAGAGAAGTGATTATTTGACGGTGCCGTTGGAGAAGGGCTCAAACATGGATGTCCGGGGATCCACGAAGCAGCGGTGACAAACTCAACCAAAGCCGTTTTCTGGGTCACTTTTTGTGGGAGTTTTTTTTTTTTTTTTTTTTTGACTGAGCGACGGAGACAGTTTCTGGTTAGTCCTTTCAAAACAACATCATGTACTTTGCTTAGCGCTTTATTTTCTTTTATTAAATAACTGTTTGTGTGTGTGTGTTTTTCAGGGTCTGTTGTGTGTTTGTGTAGTTTGAAGCTAACCATTAGCAGAGGTGAGTCCTGTTGTTTTCTCACGTCTGTTTTTTTGTTATTTTGTGTCTGTTTCATCCTGATGTTTTCAAAGGGTTTAAAACGTACCTGAATTTAAAGTCAAACTAATGAAAAACTCGTCCTTAAAAGAATCTAATATTACCTGCACTACTTGTATACATTAGGGGTGTGGGAGGGGAAAAAAAAATCGATTTCAAGATATCTCGCGATTTTTGGGTGCCGATTTTAATATATTTTAATCGGTTTTTTAAATAAACAAAAAAAAAATCGATTTAAATTTATTATTTTTTTTATTTATATTCAATCAATATTTTTGTGTATTTGTGCAATATTTCAGTGGTTTCAATGTGTTGCAATCAGTATTTGATGCACCTGATTTTATGATGGCAGTGTGTTATGCCTGCAATAGTTATGTATGCACAGGCATTGTATTTTCACATAATCTGTTCAGATCAGTGTTTAAACTGACACAATAGGAGAAATGATTATTTCTTATTTTTGTGCATTGTCAGTAACTCAGGGTGATTTATCCTTAATGTTCTCGCTTACAGTTGTTACAATGACGTCATTAGCATTGGTGTCTATATTAAAGCACGATATAAAATCCGATGCGTTATTATTATTATCATTATGTTGTCATGGTTACTTTGAGACTTCAACACAGTAGTTTCAGTGAAAAGAAACTTGTTGTACTCAATTTGTCATCTGAATGATCAATATCTTCTGATGAACATAAACAGCAATTTAATTTTGATATTAACTGGGTAAAATATCACGATAATATTGTATCGTGATGCGTATTGTATTGAAACATCCATGCCAATGCTCACCCCTAGTATATATGTTCATATCATCCATTATTATCATAATTATTGTACTGCTTCTGGTTTGTTTTTGTTTTTTCTCACCACCCATCATGTCACAATCCTTTTTAGTTTTTTTTTAACATTACTTGGTAATTAAAAGCTATTGTGATTCTGATTCTATTGTGAACAACAGGCCCATTAATTGTGTTATAAACACCCCTTTGGTGCCCCATAGACTTTCTCCATCTGCTGCTTTACCTCTGACCTCCTGACCCGCTCATTTATTGTCATTCCCGTATGTGTGTGTGTCACAGATTGGCCTTTTTCACTTTCGCACAGATGTCCAGAGCATCATATCACCATCACATCCCTTTGTATGACTTCACTTCTCCTTGTTGTCATGTAGATCTGCTGATTCCTGGCACACTGATACAAATGACCTGCTCTGTGCCCCCCACACATGTTCATCCAGTGAACCAATAATGTCTTCTAAAATAGTGTATTTTTGCCAAACAGACTGGACACTAGTGGTCATTCTTTCCTGCTGTTACTTGTTTCTATGTCTGTCATCATATACGTATAAGCAACATCTTCCTCCTCCTCCCACGTTTTCAAAATGCCATGGTTCTCATCTCCCCCGAGCTATGACAACCTATCTGTCAGTGTTGGAGATCAAACACACCCCGAGGACAAGATAACCTGTTTCTGAGACGCAAATGCGGAAAAAAATGCATATTGTTTTCAGGAAAATGTTTACCCACTGAAATATCAAGTGTCCATTGCTCAATAAAGCAGAACAATCCTAGCGTTCTAGTTCTGCTCCTTTTTTGTAATGCTGGGTAAATTGATGATTTTCAGCACTTTTTGCTGGAGTTGGGGTCAATTATATTTCTCGATTATTATCAATGTTCAATTGCAATTCAAATACGATTACAGTGACCAGCATTTTTTTCCAATTACAATTATTTTTTTTTACGAAGTGTTGATAATTCCGGACCTCAGACAAACCTGACTGTAGTTCCGGCACTTCCTGTGCGCTTGCACTGCCGGGCCTTTTCTACATAAGCGTAATGTGCCTGTGTTACCATCGTGTTAGGATGGCTAAGTGGTCTAAGGCACCAGACTCAAGGTTTTTTCTTTCTGCTGATGTGGGTTTGAATACCATATCTGACGGTTTTTTTTCTTCTTCATTTTAACATATTTAACACGGCAAAATCCACTTTTAAAAATACGTATACGGGGAAGAAAAGAAACATTTTAGGGTATTTCCTGGGTTAGGGTTAGGGCTAAAATAAAACTGACCAAACAATAGCTAATAGGACACGGGTACGGCTGTGACGGAACTCCCGGCGTTCGGCTTACACAGGAAGTGCTGGAACTATAGTCAGGTTTGTCTAAGGTCTGGGTACGGTTCAATAGCAACAGCCTATTTTTTTTTATCTTCAAAAAGTCAATTTACAATTACGTTCCCAATTACTAAAGTACAATGAGTTACTCACAATTACTGAGCCTAAAATAAATAACCTAATAAAAGTTAACCTTCCTCTTGTGTTAGCTTCCTGTTAGCATCTCTTACAATAATGGGTCCTATATCAACTGTAAAATACACTAAAAACAAATATCTATCGTCTAATTTCTGTCCTATCGATTGGTTACCTTGTTAGTCTTCCTGATTAATGAAAATATAGCTTTTAATATTTTTTATGTGGACATCTGAGTTTTTTTTGTGTCAGTAGACCCCCAGTTTAAATTTTTTTTAAATAATAAAATTTGGGAACGTTTGATGTCACACATATTTTGATAATTGTTAACTACATATGTGGAGTTACATTTGATTATAATTGACAATTTTTATAAAATTTTAATGACGATTATCTGCACTCCATTACAATTACGACAGCAACAGATTTTTAAAAATACAATTACAATTATTACGCCATAATTGTAATTAATTATCAATTACGTGATTACAATCATAATTGACCCCAACCCTGCTTTTTGGCATGTCACAACTCTGGGTCTCACCATTGCAAGATGAATTTTGCAAACTTAATTTCATGCTAAGTCATTTTATTGTCCAGTATCACCATATGTTTGATGCACAAACACTTGAATGTCATTCCACACCCAAGATTCTGGGGAAAAAAAGTGATTTCAGTGACTAAAAGGTGAACTAAAAATAGCTTGTGTAACTGCCATAGCTATGACACTGGAGCTTGTGTGCACATGTACAGCATGTCAAATATTTTTTTTATTTCATTTTAATCAGGAAATAAGGTGGGGATGCTTTTTTCCTTTTCAATTCGTTATCATCAACCGTATCCATGGAAACCCGAGAACATTTTTTAAAAGGCAATGAAGGACATTAGGTTTTACAACAGGAACCATTTAGTTGTACCTCAGTGTGTGATGGCTGTGACCAGGCGTGGACTGACACAAACATTCTGCCCTGGAATTTCTGTCCTGATTCTCAACACGTGGCTCTTTATAATTGTAATTATTATTTCCCCATAAAACCTTAAACGGGAAATTTTTTAGCCCCTTTTTACATTTTTCCTTTGTCCCATTTTTTGCCCCTTTTCAAAAAGTTCAGACACTTTTTGTATCCCTTTTTCCCCTATTTTTGCACTTTTCTTCCAAATAAGCTAATTTTTACCCAATAAATACAACATCCTTCTTTTTCCCTACATTTTGCCTCTTTTTATTCCACATTTTTGCCCTTTTTCACTATTTTTTGCCACATTTTTCCCATTCAAGCTTCCTTTTGCCATTAAATACCACCTAGTTTCTCTTTATTTGCCCAGTTTCTGGCCATTTTTGGCTCATTTTAGTCACTTTACACTGTTTTCTTGCCACGTTTTTTTTTTTTCACTTTTGGCCACGTGTTACCATGTTTCCCTCCACTCACTCATCAAACAAAGCAAAACGTAGCAAACAGGACCATCCCACTGGGACGATGCCTGGTATGCCAGATGACCAGTCCACCCCTGGCTGTGACCCTCTTTCATGTTGTCCATTCCACTCCGTTACCACAAGAATGTAACTTAGTACCATGATTTTCAACATCCCAACTGACGTACCCCAATGAAAATGTTACCCTTATGTCACTTTTCCTATATCTAAGTCATCTTTAGCCGTGGGTCCAGTGTTTTATGGCATATTTTGTTTTCTATTGGCTTTCCTTTATAAAAATCATTAGTCAGATGTTGGGGAAACCTGACGAGCACATATGACCACCTAAATAGCTCCGAAGCACTGGGATTGGGACTGAACTTCAGCTTCTTCTCCTTTAATAGAACCAGTAACATCCTCAACCTGCAGAACAGTAGCTCTCCAGGAGCTATTTCATGTTTTCTTTGCTTCCTTTTAGTAAATTCAAAACAAACTATTAGTTGTTCAGCTCTTAGTTTGATCTTTTCAGTCACGTAACAGCTCCATTAAATGTCACCATCATTCCCACCCAGAGGCTATGGAACAAAAAGCATCAGAGCAAATATTGTGTTGCTCCACCTTAAACCACAGCTCACTGGTAAATGTTAATCTTTCTGTGCTTCAAAGGAGTTCTGGGATAAACAGAGATTATCTATTAGTGGTGAATGTGCGTCTATTGATTTTTTCTCGCAGCCATTCTTTGATATTTAACAGAGGACATGAAATCTTTAACCACAGTTGATGATTAGTTGTGAAATGAATGTTTGGTGGATTGTGTCATTGTTGGAGGAATTGATCCACAAGGCGTTTCTGTCTCTTGCAGATGTTGAAGCTGTGGAGGCGAGATGTGCCGCTCTCAGAGATGCTGGGGGAGGACTCCCCTCTTGTGGCGGCTGCTGGGCCCCTTCACACAGCATCTCCAGCAGGTCCTAACATTTCATGGCTCCCTGAGGCCCCTCTGCTGAGCACGGACCAGCCCATCTTCCTGATGAGCCCAGCAGCACAGGCCGTATCGGGCTTTTTCGTCTGGGTGGCGCTCGTCCTCACCTGTCACCAGGTAATGCAGCGATGCTGTGTTTACTCAGCTGGATGGAGGGAGGTGCTAGAGGTGGTGTTGTTTTATGCACATGTGCTCCAGCCCTCAGAGGGGCGGCTGTTGCTGGGCAGCAACTCACAGCAGGTGTTTGTGATGCAAAGATCACAATTACTGCAGTGAAAATTTAAGAACTTAAGGAATTTTCAGAATATTATTAAATATGATCCAAAATGACTAAATAAAGAAAATAAAATTGTTCCTATTGGAAACCATTTTTATTTAATTTTATCATTATTATTTTTTATTTTATACTATTACAAACTTACCATGGATTAGCATTGTAGAGTTTTAACATATTGATAGCTTTAGAAACATTTCAGAAAATTATTAAATGCGCTCCAGAATAAATAAATAAATATAGAAAATAAAATCGTTCCATTTTATTTATTTATTTTATTTTATTTGTTTTTGTTTGTTTTTTATTTTATTTTTATTACAAACGTCCCAAGGATTAGCATTGGTTTGTTCATCCAAAGACGATGAATTTGCTCGTTTTTTGCCTGAAACCATTAGCTTATCTCTCATGTTCACTCATTCCTATCACATGACGCAGTGCCAGTGTTTATCTTTGAGGTCAGTGACACTGATTGCACAGCAAACGGATGTTAATTATTTGTTAAAACCTTTTTTTTTTTAATAGTTTTATAGGATTTTTTTTTTTCATTTGTCAGTTTTAACGTGCCTTTGTTTTGAATCTTGCAGATTTACATGCACCTACGTTTCTACAGTGCACCCAGAGAACAGCGGCACATTGTGCGAATCCTCTTCATCGTTCCCATCTACGCCTTTGATTCCTGGCTCAGCCTCATGTTCTTCACCAACGACCAGTACTACGTTTACTTTGACACCATCAGGGATTGTTATGAAGGTAAAGAGCTCGCACTTGTTTGTTGTATTTTCACTCATTTTGGGCTTTGGCTTTGATTTGGCAATTTCACTTTTGTTTGAAAAAGAAGAATTTCGCCTGGACAGACACTGGTTTTTCAGAATAAAAGCCTGTAGTTGGCTCGACCAAACGTTTGGGCCAATGATTTAAATTAATATGTATCTAAATGATTAAAACGTTAAACCATCGTCAAATTTTTACTATTGATAAGGTTTTTTTTGCTAGCAAAGAATGATCTAGTAAAATTGTAAGTATGCAGCCCTGATTCAGAGTGTAGGCTGATTTTTATTTATGTTTGGCTTACAAAGTTGAAGAGTTGTGTTTCTTTCAGAATGGCCGACATAAACAGCATCCATTTGTCTTGACTCTGAGTAGGTAGAACGTGATTAAAAACCTGAGTCATCTGTCGTCCTACAACACGATGATAGGCCTAAAACTGAAGAATAAAACTTAGTTACTAATTTGTGTAAGAAAAGACTTTGGAGTCATAAAATCCCACATTTAAATAGATATGTGACAACTACCTGAAATGCAAAAACAAAAATCTAATAAAACCCGAAATGTCAATAATGTAACAAGATGCTGAGTCAAAATGTAGAAACTTTTTACATTTTATCCCTAATAGTGTAATTTCAATGCTCCAATTGCTTCAATGTAGAGAGTAGTATGTGTGTATATACTTATTATAATTATGAAAGCGTTTTGGTATTTTATTTTCTTACCTTCACATATACTGTATATAGGTTAATATAAATTAAAAAGGCAAAGAGTTTTTACATTTTGGGCTCAATATCTTGTTGCATTATTGACCAGTTGTTACATTTCAGGTTTTATTACATTTCTTTTATTACATTTTGGGTCGTTGTTACATTCTGGGCTCTAACAAGGCATCACCGTTTTAGAGATTTCAGCCAATCAGCGTTTGCATACGATGTTCCCGACACATCGTGTATTCCTACTATTTCCTGTACTCTATATATTATCTCTATGGTGAAATAGCATTTAAATCTGATATTTTAGTTCTCGGTTGCGTTTCATCCAGTTCCGTGGACATCCTGACGTATCGCTCAGAAGAACAAGTAGAGCAGAAATAGCCTGATTGTGCTACTGTGACGCTTCCATCACACGTCACTTCTGTGTGGGTGAAGTGATGATGATTGTCATGTGGACTACTAGGCTGCTCTATTTATGGCTATATTCAGCAGGAAGTGTTGTCATGTTGTTGTTTCATCCACTTGTCGTCCTTTCTCCACTTCCGTTGCCAGTTAAGGCCAGACATTTGTTCATCCAATCATCCAGTTTGCACTCATACTCCAACAAAGCCTGCTGAGAGCCTTTTATCACTAAGGATGACTGAACTGTTGCATGGCAACTGTGCACCACAAATCTCCCTCATCAGCTAGAATGGCTGCATCAGATAATGAGTTTCCCCTCAACCAAACCTGCTGCAAAGTTCCCACTTATTTACTGTGGAGGCAGTGGCTCAGTTGGTGGAGTGGGATGTCTTCTCATTGGAAGGTTGGCAGTTCATTCCCAAGCTGTCCAAGTTAGCAACACACTGAACCACAGGTTCCAGCACCTCATATGGCAACTCAGTCGCTAAGCGTGTGTGTGAACATGTGTGGTTTAAAGCGCTACTTAAAGCTGCAGTATGTAATTTGTTTTGGGCATCATTTGGTCAAAAATCCATAATCATCTTTGAGCGTATTGTAATCAAAGTGTTCTGAGTGGACAGTGAATCTGCTCACCTTCTCCTGGTTCTGTAAAATGATATTTATAAATCCTGGAGTGTGACGCTCCTAGAATCTGGATGTCAGCCAATCAGAGATTTTTCTACAAACACGTGTGCTCCATGAGCTGTTTTTGTTGTTACTATTAGCTTCTCGTCAGAAGTCAGACGCATTCAGGTACCCTCTGTAGTAAAAGTGAAATGACGGACGTCTAAGCAGAAGTCTCCATCACAGCGTTAGACACAACAGTTACACAGAAAATCTAGCAGAAAAAGGCCGTCCGATGTGGAGAAGCAACATTTTAAAGCCACAAACACTGAGGAGCAACGGATCGCTTTCACTTTGCGTCCTCGCGGACCTCCGTGACTGTGGAGGGTAAAATTAAAAAAAAAACACTAGTCTTAATAAACAAAACCTTAAACATATATTTAGAAATACAAAATGAACTTGTGGGAATTATTGTTCACATCAATCTGTGTATTTAAAAACAATATAACAATACCGTCCCATATCAGGTTGATCATTAGTAATTGAATCTTCACTTATGCTTTATATTTTACTATTGTTAGTCTATCATCTTAATGTAACTAATACTGGAATATAACAGAAATAATCCTTATGACAACATTTTGACTAAAACTAATTTAAGTTTTTTTTTAAAATTACAACACTAAGAGTATGAAATGATTATCAACTGCGTCTTGTCTAAATAAATTGGGACTGCTTTTTTACTTTTATTTTGAAGTGCTCAAAGGTTTAATTTTTAATCTATGCATTTTATTACTAATAAAAAAATCAACTTCAGACAGTTGCAGGTGCTTTGAAACTCAAACTGTGGTGATCAACTAGGTGAGGTTGAGGTGAATTAAGGACGGGACAAAAACAGTCGTATAGAATCCGTGGATGACGTGATGTCACGCAACCATAATGACTGTGAGCACCACAGCTGTAATCAACCTGCAGTTCATGGCCCATTTCCAGGGAAAAGCAATACACACCCAGTGGCCTCATACTGATCACACAAACACATGCTCGCCCTGAGAGAGTTAGTGCGTCCCATTAACACACACACACACGTTCCTCTGGGTGGTAATGGGATTATCCTGCCTATGTGTTTTCATGAGCTTCTTCTTGGCTGTCAGGCCTGAGTCGCTGAAGCAGCAGCGAGAACATGTAATTCTCTGCTTACAGGCAGCAGGTGAAGCTGAGCCAGCCTCCATGATTAGTGTCCATGGAGCATTAGCATTTAGCTAACGTGTGTGTGTTAGAAAGAGGATGTTTCAGGTATGACATCATGACAGGAGTAACTTGTTTTATAATAGAGGAATAGACGTTGATAGATGACTTGGTTACAGCTTAAAGCACGTGTCAAACTTGAGGCCCGGGGGCCAAATGTGGCCCTTTAGATCACTGGTTCTCAAACCTTTTTAGCTCAAATACCCCTTTTTCTCTAACTTTTGAATGCAATCGATTTGATTCCGATTATTGAAGTTTTAATTTGATTAACTATTATTGATCTACCTTTTACCATTTTTGATTCTTGTATATATCTGTATTATATTTGTACATTTGTACATTTTTATTATTTTTTTCCCCCCCCCCACTGTAATGTTTGCACTTCTACTTATTTATGTACGTTTTTCTTTTTCCTTTTTTTGTTTAATGTTTATTCTTTTCATTTGTAATATTTCTCGAGCCTCTGTAACAAAGTCATTTCCCCCTGTGATATGTAAAGTATTTATGATTTAAAATCAGTCAGCTTCTGAATCATTTGACTTCTCCTTCAATACTGTACAGTCTAATTAAAATAAATATAAAATAATCATTCTTCAGAAATTTAAGAATCGATTCATGATTTTAGGAAATGTGAACTGAATTGCAAACTTTTGTTGAGAATATTTTTGTTTTCTTTAACTTTTTGTATTTTGTTTACATGTTCAAAATACGTAAAAAGCTAATCTAATAATCTTAGTGATAAAATTGCGGCAGCAAACATTCGAGTGTGTGCTTGATTTGTCACGATTTGTAGGATATTTTTTAAACTAGATTTTGTTTGTTTGCTCAAACGGTGATGGTGGTCGGTCACATTACCGTTGCCTTTGTAGAAATAGCTTTTTATTCAGAAACAAAATATTAAGATGGAAAAGAACGTCAGTGTTTTTAGTGACTCGGCATTAATTGTGTTCCTTTTCTCTTTCCCAGCGTTCGTTATCTACAACTTCCTGAGTCTGTGCTATGAATACCTGGGAGGAGAGAGCGCCATCATGGCTGAGATCCGGGGGAAGCCCATTGAGTACGTTTCACATTTTCTCTGCTGGAAATATTTGGTCTGAGTTTATTACAGCCTTGAGTTGGTGAATAATTGGTAGGTACATAGATTTTGAGGCATCATTGTTTTTAGAACTATTGGTATTTATTGAAAAAAAAAAAACTACACTCTTTGAGTTTAGGTACCAAAACTGTACCCTTATAAATGTGTCTTGAAAATGCCATACATACTGTAAATATTTTTTCTTGTCAGATCTTTTCAACAACTTCAGATCTAATCATAAACAAACTTTTTTGTTGATTTCGTATAGATTTTATGCTGTTTTTGTCATAAAAACACTTTCACCACCACTTTTAGAGCTATCAGCATTTATTGAAAAAACCTACACTGTCTTTTTAAACTTGTGACAACAAGTAAATAGTAACTAACTGTAATTCATGTACAAAAACAAGTGGAATGTTTATCCAGGGCCAGCCCTAGCCTTTTTGGTGCCCTAGGCGAAATTGCTCAGTGGCATATTCAATAATAATATTCACGTTTTCAGGTAATAAATAATTATGTGGAACATCAAAACTGTGTAATGAAAAGAACATTTCAAGTAGAAAAAAAAGGTTTTCAAGTAATAAATACTTATCTTGAACACCAAATCATAATACGAAAAAAACATTTCAAGATAAAAGGTTTTCAAGTAATAAATGCTTAACTGGAACATAGTACTTTGAGAATCCTGGACTAGTTTGAAATTTCGGCCGGACACATTTGTAGGTCTCAAAAAAGAGGACATGTCCACGTTACCTCTATATTTGGACTTCTTTTCCTCCTCCTCTTTTCTTCTTTCCCAAAACTGTTCGCCCGAGGGCTTAGCTGTCCTCTTCATGATGAAAAAATTGTGATTCGCTGACTGGAGATGTGCATGCGCCCCCACGTCATGTGGCGTGACTTGCCAAGTGACAAACATAGTTTCTTTATTTTGTTATTTTATTTGTTATTTTCAAGACAGAAAAGTAAAGGGGGTGCCAGTGGGTGTCATAAATTATTTTATGATTTTATTTTTAAAATTCCCCAAGGAGGAGGGCGCTGGCAGTACGCCCCTCCAGAAGATGGCACCTAGGCGACTGCCTATGTCGCCTATGCCAAGGACCCGGCCTTGTGTTTATCAAACTGTGATTTGACATTTTTCTGAAAAGTTTAACTTTTGCTTTTACAACAGATTCGGATTCTGTTAAGTTCTTAAATTCCTAAAAATAAGATAAAGTAACCACATACATCTATAAAAGTGTCCAGTATGTTTTATGAAAATAAAGAGCAATCAACTGAGTAGTGAGGTAGTTTAACAAGGTCGGATGTGGTTCACTGACACCTAGTGACCGAGCGTTTACGTGCTAAGCACGTTAGCACAATATGTTTTTTCGTTTAAAAAAATGCAATGAAATATTGAGATCTATTCCCAAATCAATATTTCCTACACCCTTAATTTGTATGCAGCAGGTTTTTTATGAATCAGGAAGTGATGGATGTGTTGTTGTGCTCAGGTCCAGCTGCATGTACGGCACCTGCTGTCTAAGAGGAAAGGCCTACTCTATCGGCTTCCTGCGCTTCTGCAAACAGGCCACTCTGCAGTTCTGTGTGATCAAACCTCTCATGGCTGTCATCACCGTGATCCTGCAGGCTTACGGAAAATACAAGGACGGAGACTTCAAGTAAGAGCAGCAGCAACATCAACCCGGGATCTGAAAACGGCTTTCACACCATGTGGATTAGTGCTTAATCCATTGTTTTTCAACCTTGATGTTGTCATTTAAATGGGGTCGCCTGAAATGTCTAGTTATTACTGATTTTAAAAAAATGGATATATTGCTCATTTTATCACCTCTAGCTCAGACATGGGCAGCAGGAGGCTCAGGGGCCACATGTAATTTTGTGTGGCGCCAAGTAAACAACAAAGTGATTAAAAGAAGCAAGACAACAAAAATATAAAACCGAAATTGACAAAATGACAACAAAAATACACAAAATAATTTAAAAAAACGTACAAAATTAAGGAAAAAACACAAAAAGACAACAAAAATAACACACAAATCTATAAAATGTGAACAGAAATACACACAATTCACAGAAAGTTGCACAAGGTGATTTGAAAATACAACAAAAATTTACTAATGACTCAAAAAAACATAAAATTACAGAAAAATACACACAAGGACAACAAATATACCCAAAAACTATACAAAAGAAATATAAAACGTGAACAGAAACACACAAAATTACATAAAAGTTGCCCAAGGCGACTAAAAATACACAAAAATAACAGAGAAATGTATGAATTGACAACAAAAATACATGAAATGACAGCAGAAATAACACAAAAGAAATCTAAAATGTGAACAGAAACACAAAATTACCCAAAAGTTGCACAAGGCGACGAAAAAATATGTAATGTATGAATTGACAACAAAAATACACAAAATGATTTAAAGAAACATACAAAATAAAGGGAAAAAACACAAAAAGACAACTAAAAAATAACACAAATATCAAATGTGAACAAAAATACAAAAAATGTACCGAAAGTTGCACAAGACGACTAGAAATGCACAAAAATAACAGAGAAATGTATGAATTGACAATAAACACAATTACTGATTAAAATAAATCAATATTGACATTTTTTTAAATGTATTTTTTCTTATTATCATTAAAATATTTTTTTAATTAAAACACGACACAATGTTTAACAAATCTAGTAAAATAAAATACAATGTAAAATGTCTGCGCTACTCATGATCAAAAAATTATTCTAGGAGAAAAAATGGTGTCAAAAATGACTTTTTTCTTTCCCCAGTGTTGCCGGCGGTTACCTGTACGTGACCATCATCTACAACATCTCCGTCAGCCTGTCTCTATACGCGCTCTTCCTCTTTTACTTCGCCACCAGAGATCTCCTCAGCCCTTACAGCCCCGTGCTCAAGTTCTTCATGGTCAAGTCGGTCATTTTCCTCTCTTTTTGGCAAGGTGAGCAGCACGTCAGGTTTGGGGGTCAATTACATAGATTACAATTACATCTCGCTTCTCAATTACAACGCATAATAAAGTTCAATTACAGTAATCACAATTATTGAGTCATTAAAAAATAAGCCCATTAAAGTGACCCTTCCTCTTGTGTTAGCTTTCTGTTAGCATCTCTTATGTTAACGGATCAGTTTTGACCCATGTCTTAAATCAGCTGTAAAATACACACAGAAAATACCATCTATCATCTAATTTGTTTTTAAATTTTTGGTTACATTGTTAGGCTTCATAATCAATGAAAATATTGGTATTGATATTTTTAGTGTGGGCGTCTGAGCCTTGTTTGTGTCAGTTTGCCCCTCGATTAAAAATGTTAAAATAGTAAAATGCTCCTCAAGAGAACTGACAGGTAAACTTGATGTGAAACATATTTTAATAATTATTAACTACGTATGTGTAAGCCATAGAACTGCAACATGGTTCCACAGTTTTGCGATTAATTACATTGTAAATGACAGTTTTTTTTTTTTTAGATAATTTTCTTGCCAATTATAATTACATCGTCAACTAGGCAAGACCAGTATTCGCAAGGCGAATTTGGCAATTGAAAATTGGCAAAAATGACAACCTGTATCTGGATTTATTGACAAGTTATATAATGCAGGAAAAACAGAAGACTGACCTGGACCTTAAATATGACCTCGAGCGAAGGTCAAGGTCACACATTGAAAGGAAATGTTGTTCAATGGTACCAGTCTGAGCATTATATCTCAATATGTGGCCAAGTTATAAGGAAAAAAAAGTTTGTTGTTTTTTGTTGTGAGGTCATGAACTTTGACCCCTACCACTCTTTGTACTGGTGGGTCATATAGCTTTGGTGTAATTAAATAAAATACTCCACTTGAGATGAGCTTTTCATCAGTGTAAGCATCGAACTTGTACGATAAATATTCGTAGAAATTTGGGAAATTTTGGGTTTTGACACGACGCAACCTTGACCTTGACATTTTGGTGCCAGAAAAGGTCGACTGCACATCATTGACATTGCCTCTATGAGATGACATACTGTATGTGTCATTAAGTTATAGGGAAAATGTTTGTTTTTTTACCTTGAGTCAAGGTCACACATTGAAAGGAAATGTTGTTCAATGGTACCAGTCTGAGCACTGTCAATTTGTGGCTAAGTTATAAGGAAAAAAGTTTTTTTTTTTTTTTTTTTTGTGAGGTCATGACCTTTGACCCTTATCGATCTTTTCACTGGTAGGTCGTACAGCTTCGATCCTAGAAATGAAAAACTCCACTCGAGTTGAGCTTTTCATAAATGTAAGCATCGAACGCGACCTTGATATCTTGGCACCAAAGAAGGTCGACAGACCATCCTTGACATTGCCCACATGAGATGACATACTTGTCATTAGTGCTGCATTAATAACCTAGGAGGAGTTCCAGAACAAAGCAAATTGCGAAAGAAAAATGATAAGAACTCCTACGATTTTCAATTGCAAATACAATTATCTGAACTCATTTACAATGGCAACAGCTACACATTTTTTGAATATAATTCTAATTACGTCGTAATTGCAATTAATTGCCAATTACGCGATTACGATTATAATTGGCTCCAACCCTACAACCCGTAGACCAAAATATTCACTAGAGTGGGTTCTTCAGAGTTGGAGTTTCACATGTGATGATGGTGAGGTTTTCATTCAGTGATTTTATTTCTGCTCAGGCATGTTGTTGGCCATCCTGGAGAGGTGCGGGGCCATCCCTCAGATTAACTCTGAAGAGGTGTCAGTGGGCGAAGGCACGGTCGCCGCCGGTTACCAGAACTTCATCATTTGCATCGAGATGTTTTTCGCCGCACTGGCCCTGCGTCACGCGTTCACCTACAGGGTTTATATGAATAAAAGTCTGGACTCACAAGGTGAGAACGTGCACGTGAGAGGAAATGTTTTCATACTGTCCTTGTGTATGATTTTTTTTGACTTCATGTCGTCTCACTTTTGTATTTCTCCTCACTCTATTGAGGCTTTTTTTCTTTCCTCCTTCTCATTTATATTTGTATTGGCCTGTGTTTTTCTCTGCTGCTCCACAAAGGACCCGTTCCTACATACGGACAGTTTGGTAGGTTCAACACAAGCTGGGTCATTCTATGTCTTTTCAACAAATTTTCAGGACATCTCACGTACTTGGGTCAGAAAACTCTGAAAATGTTCCCAATTGTTCCTTAATAATTCAATAGGCACAGGCACACTGTACATGTTTAATGTAATCAGATGAATACTTTACAAATTAGTGGGGGGGGGGGGGGGGTTGATTTTTGTGGGTTTTTATTTTTCTTCCATTTTCAGATTCCAATATAGACCAAAACTAATTTCTCAAAATGGCGATATACATTATGAATCTCAATCATTTTAATTCAATAAAGTCTTAGCAGAAAGACAATTCTGGGTTAAATTTGCCCCACAGGCACATTTATTAACAAACCGCATTTTTTTAAAAGTTGCGAGAACAAGTAAATTGTAACTAACTTTAAATCGAGTACAAATATCAAAAACAACTGGTATGTTTATCAAACTGTCAATTTACATTTTATTTAAAAAAAAAAAGTTTGCTTCTACAACAGATTCAGATTCTGTTAAGTTCTTAAATTCTTTAAATCCGGGCGTTTACGTGCTATATTGATTAGTGCAAACACGTTTTTTTTCTCGTTAAAATAGAAATCGATTTGATTTTGGCTCACAGCACGTGTGAGTGAGTTCTGTAATCTGGCATGTAAAGTAACCCAAAGTTGGGGTCCAAAATAATAATTGCATTAAGAAATATTGTTTTATATCCCAAAGAAAAAGATTTTTTTCTTACATTCCCAATGAAAATAGTAAAAAAAAAAAAGTATTTTTTCAGATTTCAAGAAACTGTTACCCACGAATGCACGTATCTGACTATTCATACATAGATCAATGCTGATCACATTACAGGGAGCTGAGACATATGTAAAGTTGTTTACTGAAGGCCCAAACGTGTTCCAGACCCAAACCCTGACAAACTTTTTTCCAATTTTGAGGGGCTGGCATGTCCACCAGACAGAATGTATAACAGATGTTTTTGTATATTCTGAGAGTAGGCGGAGCTGTAACTACTAAAGTTCAGTTTTTCAGCTATAACGTAATTCCTGAGATATTAGAAGCTGAAAGGATGCTCAAAAATCAATACACATCCCACTCATTAAATTGTCCATATCTCAAAAAAAAACTCATCCGATCAAACTAAAAATGTACAGTGTGGCTGTTTGATAATCACTCAACAATTTCAGAATTTTTTTATACTGAAGTGCGTGGGCCATTTGTGAAGTGACATGGAATGGAACTGTTGTTGTTATATTTTTAGTGCATGAAAAGCTGAGTCACCTTTTAGGATTGTTTTTAGGGGCTGCAACAGCTTCTTGAATCTTTTCCCCATCTTTATTTCTCTTTCTATACGTGCTTTGTCTCACATCATAGCACGTCCGTCCTCAATCCCCCCCCCCCCCCCACACACACACACACACACACACACCTCCTCCTTTTTTCCTCCTGTTTTCTTCCTCTTTCGGCCTCACTAGCTGTAAATCTTTGCTAGTCACTGCTCTCCTTTCGTCTTCAGGTCCTTCTTCACTTTCACACGTTCTCTTCCCTCTGCTCGTTAAAAACACTGTACATTAAAGATGAACCGAAATTACAATTCTTGGCCGAAACCGAAAATATGTACATACACAGATGAATATAAACACACACTTCATTAAAACAATGAATTATTAGCAAAGTGCAAATGTACTAGTCTGACGTTTTTTCAGGAAGTGCATCTCTGGCTGTGTTTCCATTACAGAGTTTCACAAAATAAAAGCGACATTTCTAAATGTCGACAAAGTGTAATTGTGCTTTGAACTTGTTTCCATTGAGCGTTGTTTTGGGGAGGAGCCTCGTAAGTCCCATAAAATCTCATCCCGCGAGACTTCGCTGCAGGAAGACGGACGCTCCAAACCTCTTTATAACACTCTGTATTCCTTTGTTGTTTCGCCTCTAATGTGGTAGTAATACATTTAAAGTATAATGCTAATAAATGTTCCGGTCTTCTCTTCTGTTTACACGTACCGCGCCATGTTTTTTCAGGGAGAAGTGATCAAGTGACCAGGTACGTCACGTTCTGTGACGTGTATTTGCAGAAAAAGAGTTTCCATGGTGCTTTTGCGACACATTTCAATATCGAAACATCTGAAAAACCTCCTCATGAAAGTGTCAAAACTTTTTAGCGATATTTGAGTATTTTTCAAAATTCCGGTGTTTCCGTTACCAGGTTTTATTGCACTATTTAGATTTTGTGCATTCCCAAGAGTAATGGAAACGCAGCTTTTGTGCAGTGAATCTGAATTTGAGAAGCAGAAATATATAGAATTTTTGGAATGTACTAAGTGCACAAATCTCAGCCCATACTTATTAAATATGTTCTGTCATGAAAACAAATTATTATCCAAGCATGTTCTTGTAGTCTGTGTGTGTCTTACAACATCCGGTTTCGGCTGAAAATTTCGGCGTCCGTGATTTCGGTGCATCACTACTGTAAATGGTTTCTTGCATCATTGAGCTGTAACTGTGGTTTCCTGCCGTCCCTCAGGCCGCCACGCCCCAATGAAGAGCATCTCCAGCAGCCTGAAGGAAACCATAAACCCGGGTGACATGGTCCAGGACGCCATTCACAACTTCTCCCCGGCCTACCAGCAATACACGCAGCAGTCCACGCTGGACCGGGGGGCGCCGCCCCCAGCCTCACGCACACACGTCGCCATCAACACTTGCGGAGACACAGAGAAAACCCTCCTCCTGAGCTCAGATGATGAGTTCTAAAGAGATGTTTGGGCTGAACAGACTGCAAACGGTGCTGAACCAGGAAAGTTTAAGAGTCACAGACATGTATATAAACTTTTCACTTCAGTCGGATATATTTGTGTAAATGTTATCACAGGAAAAGGAAGCACATTTATTTCTGTGGTTTTTAGGTGACACAATTCAACACATTTGTCTGCTTCAAAGCCAACTTAACATGATTGACTTAAATTGCGATGTTTCTGCTCTGGTGGGCAGAAGAGCTGATGTGGGGGGAGTGGTGGAGCCAATCTGGGATTAGCGGCATTATTTGAAGAGCTGGGATTAAAGCACACGGTGCACAATGTGGGTTAACTGGACCCAAGAGGAGGAACAGCCCAGGTATCTGGGTTAATGCCAACTAAATGGAAATTTAGAGAGGCCGACATTTCATTAATTTATCCAGCTTTATTGAGATGAATTTTTAATCACCAAAAATTGATTTAAGATGACTACACTGTTGTTTTTCAAACTAATTCATATTTCAATCTATATAACAGTGTAAATGGTGTATTGTACATTAATTCGTGTAGTGTTAGTTCTTTGGTTATTTTGTTTTAAAACCAAATGAACAAATACAGTGTGGGTGTTTTGTTTACTGACTTAAAACCAAAACAGAAATACAGAAAAATTTAAAAAAAAAACATGAGCAGCGTTTTTCAGTTTTAAAATTGAAATAATAATGGTGAAATCTTGTTCTGTTTGTCAGATATTTGGATATTTACAGGAAAATTAGAGCAAGAGATTCTGTCAGAGCGAACAGAACCAGAATAAAAGTCCACTGCACCTTGTTTTCGTATCCGTCCCCAGGTCCTGGACCAGGTCTCCACTCACAATAGGACCAATTTCAGCAGCTTTCTGGTCCTGCTCCTGTTTTCATTCAGTCTGCGGATGTTTTAGCTTACATTTATGTTTAGTTTTATGGTGTTACGGTCCAAATAGTATCCAAATAAAATGGTGACTGACTATTGACTGTGAGGCTAGTGTGGGGAACAGTAGATGTTAGACTTACTTTTGCAAAAACAATTACATAAAAACATTTATTTTTCGTGAGCTACTAACCGCTACCGTCAACACAACGCGGAAGTTGATCACAAGAAACAAGGAGCACCAGTAGATTCATTACACCACCTCCGGTTGCTTTAATCACATATATGCATGCATGTTTAACATTATGATTTTTTTTTTTTTTGAATGTATTAATAATGTTTTATTTCACTGGTTCATCAGTAATGTCACTTTTGCGTTGCTCCTTTTTTGGTCCGGGAGTAAAAGTCCGCCCCCCTGTGTGTCCCCTCTGTGTGGTGAGCTTAAAACATGAAGCTCTTGTCCTAGTTTTCCTGGCATAAATATCTCACAAACAGAACAAGATTTAATTTTAAAACAGAAAAACGCTGCTTGTCTGGTTTTTGATAATTGAGTAAAACAAAATAACCACACTGTTTATTTGTTGTTTTGATTTGGTTTTAAAACAGAATAACCAAAGAACGAACAGTACACGGATTACTTGCGTTGCTGGAGAGACTGGTACTGATAACATTTGTCCTGTGATATATATACCGGTAACCTTTATTTTAGAAGTATGTTTGAAAGAACATCTTGTTATTTGTAAGTATGCTGCTTACTGCTGCTGCTGCCGTCACTGGATCAGATGAGCAAAACGTGACGAGATGATTTCTTTCTCTAAAATTAGAACACAATGTCATGGCTGACATTTTGATTTGAGATGTTTAGGTTTTTATTTGACCTGCTCACCATAAAATCCTCCTCCTCACAAGCTCAGGTATTGCTAACGTAGTGAGTGTGTGAATATCTAGTAAAACACTGAGCTACAGTAAGTCATCACGGCCTTGTTTTTAAAGTCTAAAGACGAAAGCTGTTGAAAATAAGACGTATCTGGAATGGAGACAGCGTCACTTTTCTGTATTTTTTGCATTTTGAACTCGCCCAGCTCTGCTTTCCTGAGTCATCTTAGTGAGTCACGTTACAATCTGCCAATAATGTGTTTACTCAGTTTATTCTGCCCTGATGTTCCTCAATGTGAGCAACAGGGGGAGTCAGAGAGGAGTTTAACAGAGCCGTTATGATCTAGTACAGACATGGGCAACTGGTGGCCTGGGGGCCACATGTGGCCCTGGGTCTAATTCTTTGCATCCATCAAAGCAAATCCCCAATAATTGTATTTCAAGAATACACAACAACCACTTAAACACACAAAATGACCACAACGCATTGCAGAATAGCTCCAAAGACACAAACTGATAACAAAATGACAGGAAAATACAGAAAACGACGACTATAATACAGAAAGTGACACCGAAAATGCAGAAATTGACACCAAAAATGACAGAAAAGTACAACAAGAACACTAAAAACTGACAAAACAACAAACCCCTCCTCCCTCTGTGTTAATTGGTCATCATTCTAAATGTGTACATGAATATTTTCTCGCGTGGGGTGAGGTTAAACAAAATCTGATCTTAAATGTGATCCATTTGCTCCAAATAACAAAACCTGCCCTTTTTGATCCTCATCATATAAGTCAACCTTTCCATTTTAAAGATTTCCAGGACCACTCCGATCCAATCATCTACTGTGGGTGGAGCCATTTTCTTGTGCTTTGTATCCTTTCTTCCGGTAATTTGTGTATTTTTCCTGGTGTGATGTCCTAAAGAATCTATGAACACTTTTCCAACCATGTTCCCTCCATTCTCCTGAATTGGTTGAGGATCATAGAAAGCTGTAAATCCTTTCCCAATCATCTACTGGGATTATTGCTCCTGTCTCTTTTTCCCACTTTTTTTTTAATGAAAAAGGTGTTTTTCACCCTCGTGAGGGCCTCATATATTATTGAGATACATTTAATTGTATTAAAATGCACAAAAATGCACTAAATGACTCATACAACAAAAATTACAGCAAAAATGCACAAATCAACAACAAAAATGACAGAAAAGTACACAAAATTACACCAAGAACACAAAAACCCCCAAAAACACACATAATGACTAAAAACTGACAATATCAAAACCACAGACATAGAAAATAAAACCAAACCCTCTTACCCACTGTGTTCATTCTCTGATTGCTCATTATTCTAAATGTTGACATATATATATATATAGATAGATCACGTGGCCCATATATCTGATACAAATACATGTGTGTGGCCCCCGCTGTGATAAAGTTGCCCATCCCTGATCTAGTATCTACAGCTCTGGAAATGTTGATATATTGTGTTTCTCTCTAAAGATAAGCTCCAGCCTCCCATAGATCTATGTTGATTAGACGGTGTGTCTCTAGCTGCTTTTTCTGCAATGCTGCTTTCTCTCTGCTGTACGTGAACATGTCTGAGCTGATGTTGTACGTGGAGATTTTCTACAGGTGGAGATGAACAAAATAGTCACAAATGCTGTTTAAAAAAAAAAAAAATGTGCACAAGAAACTTTTTTCTAGTTTTATTTCAATATTTTTTTTTTTTTGTTTCTGGTTTTTAAAAAAAATTGTATTAAAAGAACCAGAAACCTTTGCTGAACAATAAACTATATTTAGCTTAATTTAGGTCAATCAAGGCTGTTTTTTTGTTCTTTTACATGTCATATGTCAGATATTTGGAACATTAAGCGTTTTAATGAAAAAGACATTTTGCTTTGTTCATTCTCACTAAACACATTTTAATATTATTTCATTAGAGCTTCAAAACTAAACTATGGAAGCCCACTAGTTAAAAAAAAACTAGGAATAGTTAAATAAAATAAATGTTTACTATCTCATAATTATAAGATACTATCTGATATTTGACACTTATCTTATAGTTAATATTTTAATTATGAGATAGTGTATCATAATTATGACTTAATATCTTAAGATATTAATTATTATAGCTCATAGTTATGACAGTATTTAAATTCTAAGATACTAAGTCAATTATGACATACTAAGTCTTAATTATAAGATACTATCTCATAATTGTGACTTATCTTATAATTATGACTTAGTATTTCAATTATAAGATGCCATCTCATAATTATGAGATACTAAGTCATAATTATAAGATACTATTTCATAATTATAAGTCAGAATTATAGGATACTATCTCCTAATTATGAGATAGTAAGTAATTATTATTAGATACTATATCATACTTATGACTTAATATTTATTTATGAGATAGTATCTCCTAACTATGAGATACTAAGTCATGATTATGAGATAACTCATATTTTCTCATAATTATTAGTTACTTATAATTATGACTTAATATCTTAATTATAACACCATCTCAATCATGATAAGACACTATCATAATTATGATATACTAAGTCATAATTATGAGATAACGATCATATACGATCTAATTATGAGATAGTATCTTAGTATTGTAATTATGAGCTAGTGTCTCATAATTATGACTTAATATCTCAATAAGACACTATCTCATAATTATGAGATACAAAGTCATAATTAGGATATACTAAGTCCTAATTATGAGATAACTATCAGATAGTATCTGATAACTATTACTTAATTATGAGATAGTATCTTAGTATTGTAATTATGAGATTAATTATGACTTACAATCTTAATTGTAAGATACTATTTCATAATAATGATTTTTTTGTCGTTTTTATTTACTGGTTGAAATGGGCTTCCATATCAAACAGCTGATGAAAACATTAGCAATCATTCCCAACCTGAGGAAAGAGACCGTCCACCTAAAGACCATTAAATCACCAAAGTGTCTGAACACAGGTGAGATAAATGAAATATTTACCCTGTGCTTGCAGTTTTTAACACATTTTAGTCCATTTATTGACAGAGGAATGGAAAAAGGAAAACACACCCTAAACTGGGTGTTGTGCTTTGGAAAGCTGTGAGACGAGGGTTTAGAAAATCCCTGGGTTTAAGTGTAAAGAATGGTTTAAATAAATAGTTTAACAAACAAAAGAAATGAAAAGCTGAAATGTGCTTTTTCCTCTTCTTCTTCACATGTAATCCATTAAAGTAGAACCAAAGTGAGGAACCAGTCTGTGATGAATGCTCCCATCGCCTCCTTCATGCATAAATGTCACTTATTACTTGTATCAATCATACATCAATTATTTATAGAAGCATCCATTTTCTGCATCCACTTCTTCATGCACTCATTGGTTAAAGGCAAAATAACCTAAAACTAATAATTATATATATATATATATATATATATATATATATTTATCACTTTTTTGTATTTAGAGGTTTGAAGAGAAGGAAAAATCTAAAGCAGGGGTGGTGAGACACTGGGGCGGGGTCGCCAGACGCCTTCAAGAAACGAGTAATAGTTGATTTTTTTGAGCCCATTTTTGTTTATTTTTACCCTTTTTCTGCCACTACATCAAACTTGCCATATTCTAACTTATTTTCATCACTTTTTCTTGCCATATTTTGGCTCCTATATTAATGTTTTTTTTTCTTCTAATTACTCCCATTTCTGCCACTTTTCCATCAAAATTCTAAACCTTTTCTGCACATCATTTCCACTTTCAAGACATTTTTGGCACTAATAAACCCTTTCTGCCACTTTTCCAACCCAATGTTGACCCATTATTGTCACTTTTAACCAATTTTTTATCATATTTCGTGTTGTTTTTTTTTTTTTTTTGTACCAATTTAACCACATTCACGATTTGTCATGACAATTATTTGACAGTTTAAACTAACTGTTCCAAAACTGACACTTTGAACACTTTTACCACTTTTGCTGTCCACTCTATTCAGCAACTTTTAACTAATTTCTGTGGTTTTTAAAAAACCCATTTCGCCACTTTTCCCACCATCACTCTCAACCCATTTTATTTCTAAAGATTGGACGTTATTTAGATAAATAAATAAATGTGGTTATCACAAATTCATAGAATGGACCATCATTCTGCTCATGTGACGCTGGAATGTGCCCTTCAAAGTAAAACACGTGTGAACCTTCTGATTCAAACTGAAAATAACACACTTCTAAAACACTGGTTCAAGTCGTGAAATCTCTTTTTCTCATGCTTTCAAATTCAGACAACCACAAGTTTATGTACAATATGTACAACATTTATTATAATTAATATATAAAATAGACCATGTACTTAAATTTTCCAAAATAGAAAAAATACACGTAATAAATACAAAGACCATTTTTGTTTTGCAGATTTTACAAAACATCCAGCACAATTTGACATAGGGTGAGACGTTAAAATATTGAGAATAAATGCTTTTTTTTGCCACACCGATATCCATATATATATCTAAATATATATCTTCAGGGGTTATCCGTCAGCACACTTTAATGTGTCACACTGTCTAAATGATAATTGGTCTCCACCTCCATGAGGTGTAGGTCCGTCTAACTACACCTGATGGAGGTTTTCAAGTGATAAAGCCCCACCACTCTGCACCTTCTTTCCCATTATTCTGCTTCCCTACTTACTTCTTCCATCATCCAGTGACTTCACAGTCTTTTCATCTCCTCCTCATCCTCATCATCTTCCTCTCTCCTTTCAAACCTTCAGCCCCACAGCGCTGCAGGAGACTCAAAAGCCACCCTGATTTTCTACCTTTGGTTCCCTCATTTAACGACTCAGTTTGATTTAAAAGAAATCAAAGGCTTCACGATTAAAAAAGGAAGCAGCAGAAAATGGTCAAATTTGGGGGTCAACAGATGGAGAATGTTCCAACATAGCATTAAAGACAGAAGCAGGGCTTATATCATAAGGTTTCAATTATTCAGACGACTTTTATTCAGGAAGTTTACTTTGATCTCCCGACAGTCAGGAGATCAAAGTCAACTTCCTGAAAAAAAAAGTTAAAGGAAAGTTTACTTTGATCTCCCGACAGTCAGGAGATCAAAGTAAACTTCCTGAAAAAAAGTCATCCGAATAAATTAAACCATAACATATTATCCAAAAAGGAGACAACATGAACTTGCTGGAATTATTAGTTGTAATATCTTTTTAAAATATTCAATGACGATTTAGCAAATGTAACACTAGAGCAGTGGTTCCCAAACTGGGGTACAGGAGCACATTGCAGGGGGTACTCGGGAAGATTTAACAATTAATAAAAAATAATAATTGGGAAATGTTCCTAGTTCCTTTTTAGGCTATTTTTTTTGCCACATTCACCACAAACCAACATCTCAATAAAATACTATATATTTTTGTAATTTATTGAAACAGGGTTATTTTACGCCATAGATGCCATTTTATCACTTCTGACAATAAGAGACAATAATTAGCTACATTTTACAGAGAAGACCATATTTAGTTACTATTAAAGCAATCACATAAAAGTGCATGGTATTTTTTAAATAATTTAAAAAAAATTGTTTTAATTTGTAAATTAAGCCTTAGGGGACCAATGTTAGAGGTTTAGGAAAGTTCTACAAATTAAAAAAGCATATGAAATAATAAAGAAGGTACACGGAACCAAAAAAGATTGGGAACCACTGCACTAGGGGATACATTTAAAATAGATAGTTTAATTTAAAAGGCAAATTAAATTATCTCTTTTTAACAGTCAAACTCAAAATATCAAAGTTTTAGGTAAAAAATAAGGAAGCTTAGCAACAGAAAAGCTAACATGTTTAGTTTGTTAGCATGTCGCTAGCATAGCATTAATTTACTAATAAACAGGCCCAGTGTCATTTCCAGAGGGAACCAAAGTGACAAAAGCACTTTCTAAACAACATTCCTGCAGCTCTGGGTTGAGCAGCGACCTTCATATTATTACCCCCCCCCACCCCCCCACATAGACAACAAACACGTAGAAAAATAACGTCCCCCATCGAAGAATCTAGTACGGTACAAACACGGCAAAAAACAAACAAAAAGTAACTCGCGCACAAACGAAAAAAAAAAAAAAAAGAATAGAAATCATACAGCATTGGCTTTGAGCATTTTCCGACACAGCTAATAATTAACAACTTGTATTGAAAATCATCTTGGCCACACAGAACCACAATTAAACATGAGAGTACTCTAAGACTAAGCAATATCAGTACTTCTGAAAACATAAAACGTCACAGCACTCGTTAGCTTGTCTTTTCATATTATCTACCTTTAAATACAAATAAAATATAGAATATATCTCTGATAAATGTTACTGAACATTTTCGTCTCTTAGCGGCACGTACGAGAAACACAAAAAGTGGGGAATGTATGCAGAACGTGTTTATATCCAACCCTGAAGCTAATGGGACGTATGGGACGGTGAAATGTGGAGTCATGTCAGACGCGAGGAGGCGAGCTGAAGCCATCACAGTAATGGAATTTCTTCCATCTGAGATTGACGTTCTCAAAGCTCCTGAAGGCACTGCATTGTTGTGTGTGCTGGAGCTGCACAGAATGACCTCCCACCCAACGAGGGGGCGGAAAAAAAAAGACGAGAAATGAAAGGAAAGAAAGAAAGTTCCCATCAATCATCAGCTTCAGAAAGATTTGTCGTTCTCGTCGTCACCTGATCAGGGATCAGCTGATCACTGAGCGTGAAATGACACCAGATGTGCAGAGAGTTTCTGAGCTGGAGGTGGAGGAAAAAAAAAAAGAGAAGAAGAAGCAGCCGATAAATTCACAAAGTAGCAGAAGTTCCTGCAGCGCTCGTCTGGGTTTGGAGAAGCCGTTACAGTAACTGTGTTTGGGTCATGTGACCAGTCAAGTCCAGGTAGTCAACATCAAACGTTTTGTGTGTGTGTGTGTGTGTGTGTGGAGTGTGATCTGAACGTTTTCTGTGTGAGGACGTCAGTAGGATCCGTGTACCCTTCGTTCTTTGGTTATTTCGTTTTTAAAAATAAATCAAAATAACAAATAAACTGTGTTTTTTTTTGTTTTATCGACTTAAAACCAAAACAGAAATACAGAAAAATAAAGAATAAACCAGACAAGCAGCGTTTTCCTGTTTTAAAATTAAATCTTGTTCCGTTTGTGTGATATTTGGATATTCATGGGAAACTATGGATGAGAGATTCATGTTTTAAGCTCACCACACAGAGGGGACCCACAGACGGGGGTTTGGTAAAGTTGGCACAATATGCACAGATTCAGACTTTCAGCATGAATAACTTTAACGTAACGACATCGACACACGTAAATTACGCCTCTTTACCATTGGTGTGATGTGGACAACATGCTACAAGATCATTTTATCAAAAGCGGCTGTAATATTTTGAGTAGCAGAAATAACGTTTGTGTCAATGTACAGCCGGGTGTATGGCCAGAGCCCAGGGACCGTCTGCAAAAAGCAACACCAAAAATAAATACTACAAAAATATCTAATACAGTCACTGATATTCACTACAGCATCACCAAAATCACTATAGCCTTCACTTGTCTCCTGCTGATCATACTACAACACTTGGTTTGACAAAAAAAAAAACTTTTTAAATAATTTGAATGGCTTTTTATTAACAATAAAAATCATGCATAACATGAAGCTCTCGTCCTAGTTTCCCTTAAATATCCAAACTGTTTTGGTTTTAGGTCGGTAAAACAAAAATAACCACACTGTTTATTTGTTATTTTGATTTAGTTTTAAAATGTAATAACCAAAGAACGAAGGGTACACGGATTCAGTCGTCAAAGCCATGTTCACCTTGTTTTTCCTACTGTTGCTGATGTGAACAAAGCCGTTAGACCTTTGTGTGTGGAACATCTGTATGTACATCTGCTGTCATGTGCATGTGTTTTGCAGGTTCCCCCCGCCCCCTCCCCCTGTCCCCATCCCTTTCCCAGTCTTCCCAGTCCAGTCCTGGAGCTCCTTCTAAGAGGGTTCTGGTTCCCTCTGAGGCTGAGGCTGCTGAGGACTCTTAACGATGGTGATGACTGAGGCGGTGTTGAGTCGGGGGGCCGTGGCCAACAAGCTGCCGCCCCCGGCCTCCAGGCCCCGGGCGAACCTCTGCAGGGCGGCCAGTCGCGCCCCCAGACCTTCCAGCTCTTTCCTCATGCCGGCATTCTCCGCCCCGAGCCGCTCCACCTCCCTCTGCAGCTCCATCTTCTGCTGCTCCAGGGCCTCACGCTGCGACACGCGCTTCACCCGACAGCTAGCAGCGTAGCCGCGGTTCTTCAAGGTGCGGCGCCGCTGCTTCAGCTTCTGGATCTCGTCGCGCGAGAGCCCTCTCAGGTGGAGGTTCAACTCCCGCACCGTCATGGACATGAGCTCGCTGTCCGACAGGAAGGGGACGTTCTCACCGCATTCCTGCTTCACCTGCACACAGACCAGGCGTGTCCCAACATTTATAAAAACAGTTCCCACGCTTTAATCAGAATGATTTTTAAAAACTTTTTACCAAAACATTTTAACAAATTTCTAGGACATACAGTAATTCTGAACCACTAAGATCTATTCTACCAAAAATATGTGGGTCTTTCTAGTGTAACAGAACTCTGTTCACGAGTCATGGTTATTAGTAGCAAAAGGAAATGCAAGTTGTGTCCACATCGTACAATGACGCAATAGCCTTGACACCCATTTTGCAATATTTTTTAAACAATGATGCATCAGCTATTGAATGTAACATTAAACTACTAACTAAGTGCTACCATGTTTAATTAAAAGATTACAATTAAAGTTAGCAGACACTTTTATCCAAAGCAATGTACAACACAAGGTGTTATGGTTAAGGGACTTGCTTAACGTCTCATAGTAATAGCAAAGGTCGGATTTTGGATTTCCAAAACAGTTGAATTATTTCATGACTTTTCAAGACTGGAAAATCGTTTTTTCAAAATCCATAACTTTTCCAGGAATTTCATGGCTGTGAGGACCCTGTAGTAAATACATTTGCTTTTGTTTTTCCCTCTTGTACATGCAGTGCACACCAGAATTGAGGTCAATTATGTTTTTCAGTGACAATTACATTTTCAATTACGATTACAGCGCCCAGCACCAGAAAGTCAATAAATTTTTTAAATGATAAAATGTGGAAAAGCTTGATATGAAACATTTTAATAAATGTTAACTACATATGTGTAGAAATGTACATAACACGTAACATGGTTCCTCAGTTTTGCATTACATTCTAATTGACTATTTTTATAGAATTTCCATGGCAATTACAATTACGTCAATTATCTAAACTCAATTACAATTTAATTATGACCGCAACAAACTTTTAAAATTACGATTACAAATATAATTGGCCCCAACCCTGGTGCACACTATGATATTCATATACTGCATTACAGTGTGACACCAGGCTGCTTTCAATTAAAAGGGTCTAAGCTGTAGAATAATCCATCACTAATTGAACTCGAGACCATTTCTGACTTTAAAACGCTCACCTTGAGGCTTAAGTCATGGCTGAAAGAAAACCAAAGTTATATCTATTTGTAAATGGCTCTGTGTGTGTGTGTGTGTGAATGTTTTACACTTTGTATTGTGGGTGGGTACATTTTATTATTTTGACTGTATTTCACTGTAATGTAAAAAGGCCCAACCAGGGACAGGAGTTATAAATTAGCACAAGCTACACACTATGTGCATCACATCAGCTGCAAACTGATTTTGTATCTATGTTGAATTACAAAGTTTCTGTCAAATAAATGAATCAATAAATAAAAAATAAGTCTGAGGACAACCTTTAACCTGTGAAATGTCAAGATTTAGCAGATTTCTCTGGTTAGGATATAATGTAACATAATGATGAATATAGTTACTGTATATAGAATATAGTCATGTTATGAAATTGAGAAGAATTTGAAGATGCCATATACTGTTTTGTTGTTATTTCTTGATGTTAATGTTTTTAAGTTGTCATTTACAAGATTGAAATAAATAAAGAAATTAAATTGAATATAGAATAGTCTTTAATTTATATAAAACCCAATGCAGCATGGACAGAAAGTGTGAAGTGCCATCGCCAGAGGTGTAAAGAGTACTGATATATCCTACTCAAGTAGAAGTACTGATACTTAATTGAAATTGTACTCAAGTACAAGTAAGTCATACATAAAATTATCAAGTACAAGTAAAAAGCAGCTAAATTAACTAGTACTCAAAGTAAAAGTTACTAGTTACTTTCACCCTGCACATTTAATTTTAATAATAAATCATTGCCACGGTTAACATGAATACAGTAAACATCTCATGTATAAACTTAAAAAAGGAAGAGACCAAATATTGCACGATTAGAACTTCATTTATTTTACACAAAGGCATCTGTATAAAATAAAAGGTTTGTCAAAATGTACAATTCATTTTTAAAATAAATAAATAACACCAATAAATTAAATTCAAAATAACAATAATTATCAGGCTCTAAGTATAGATACATTTATGAAAATAACCATCATTCAATGGTGCTAGTTTGGCGCGGTGCATTATGTATAATGTGAATGGTCGGCTATGATGTGAAGTATTTGATTGTTGTCTGGTCATTTCATTTTTTGTAGTTTCACAATATCCGTTGATCATTTTAAAACAAAAAAATAATGATTTACTCAGTAACTGTTGGATGTAGAAATGTAACTAATTACTTTACTTAGCAGAACACTTGTTCATTCTCCGTCCGGCAATATAATGAATATGATCTCAAGTGTTTTATTTTGAAAAGTAACCCGGTGTTTTAATGTTTAGTATGTGCTTAACTTCCCGTTTCACTGTATTTGCTCTGTGCTGAGTTGTTGTGTCGTGTTTCGGCGTCCGCCACCAATAGAAGTCCTGTTTATCTCTGCAGGAAGGCTCCGGACTGTTGGAGCTGGGACAGAGCCGATACACCGCGCACCGGACCTGGTGGAAATGAACACATAGACTAAAGTGTGAACCTATCAGCTCCGGTGGCGCGGCAGAGACGTAACGCAGCGGACTCGCATCCAGTGGAAAATGTGTCTATCCGCAGGATGGGATGTTCTCCTCGGTACAGATCCAAGAGTGTTCCAGGCAGGTTTCACACCCATTGGCCTCCCATCATTGGTAAATTGGTGAAGAACTCACTTCATTCTTCTCACTGCTTCCAAACAGCTACACAGTTGTTTCCTTTCCACAATGTCCAGTTACCTCCTTTGCTTCTAGTCTGCACACTGTTGTCTCCAGGTCAGTAAGCCTCTGGAGAACGTTGCTTTGTTCCATCTTATCCTCAAAAGTCAAAAATCGTCCGAGTTAGCCAATCCAGGTCACGGTCCCAACTTTGTAAGGTTTTCTGTACCTTTTTCTGGATCTTTTAATTGAACAGCTCCAAGGACAGATGAGAAGAATAGTATAACGGTAGACTAAGCCCACGTGCAGGTGGTAGAGGAAGACGTCTGTGTTCGTCTCTATCTGTACATCTTTGTGACTGGACCCACCTTGGTATCCAGAGGTGTCACAAACATGATCATATATCACATGCAGACCAACTCTGCTCAACTCCCTTCGTGACCTTTAGGTCATGAGAACAGTGCACTGTGTTCAAACCAAACATGTAGAGTTTCAAGGCCTATGAGACACACATTAGGAAATACAGAAATAATATTTTTATACCAATAAAAGACTCAATTACAGTAACGCGGGTACTTGTAATCGGTTACTTTCACCTCTGGCCATTGCACATCTTTACTCACAATGCCTAATAGGCATTACACAGGTCAACAAGTGAGATAAACGCGGTTGTCTCGCTTTATTTCTCACAACCTCTCATATGTAACGTGAGAACCAGGCTCTTTATAGCCAACCGATCTTCATATCTGATGTTTGGCCGTTTGTTTGCTTTCAGATTCAGAATTATTTGAAAATAAACTTGTGTTTTTTTTTTTTTACTTGAAGGTTGGGATTTGTGACACATGAGAGTATAATATAAACACATCAAATAAAAAGAATACCATGCAGAAACTCATGCAAACAACAGCTTTGTGTAAATCATGCTGTGGGTATAAAATGCTACTGAAAGTGTGGTGTTTTTGCTTCTCTGTGTGTGTGTGTGTGTGTGTGTGTGTGTGTACCTTCAGGGCTTTGCTGTTTCTTTCTGTCGTCATGATCCAACTGTCTTGTTGAATTTCCCTCAAGCACCAGTGGAAACAGATCCAGACGCTCTGCCATCAGAAACACGCACACACACATACACACAAACACATACATACACTTAGAACAAAAAAGGAGGGTAAAGTTCACATTCACCATCCACCCACAGAGGTCATCATACTGGACAAAGATGAACCCATAAACCTCTCATGGTTTTTCTAATGGTTTGATATATGAGAAGAAGAGGAAGGATGAAGGAGGAAGTTATCTTGACTCTTCCCATCAGTTGCTCAAAACAGGTGTCCTAACCATTTCCCCCAACACTTACTCTAGTCCACAGGTCACCACTGGTTCAAAGCTCACACTGAAACAAGTCACAACTAGGGCTGTGCACTGCAATCCGACAATACGATGTGATTCACGATTAGCATGCCACGATACGCTATATCAAGATACACATTGCGATATGTTGCAATATCCATAATTACACATTTCACCTTTACGAGTTCAAAATGGTAACAAATAGAATTTATTTTGTTTTAAAGTTGTGAGAACAAGTAAATGGTAACTAACAGTAATTCAAGTAGCAACATCAAAAACAAGTGGTATGTTTATCAAACTAAAAAGTTTAACTTTTGCTTCTACAACATATTCTGATTCTGTTAAATAAGTTCTTTTAAAAAAAAGTAACCACATACATCTATAAAAGTGTCCAGTATGTTTTATGAGAATAAAGTGCAATCAACTTAAAATGCATTTTTTGTTTACAGAAAGCCCTATTGGAGATACTTATTCATTTACATTGGTATGTTGATACTTATTTACAGAAATGTTGCACTAAAATAGTGTCACTGTTCATAGGACACTTTTTTAATTTGTCTTTCGAGATATAAAATAAAAATTGTATTTTTTCACTTAATCTTTTTCTTCCCTTGTTATGTCAGATTATTGTAGATTGATATCGCAGTCTCGGCATAACGTGAGAATCATTATCGTGAGCTTTGTATCGCGTATCTTATCATGAGGTACCCAGAGGTTCCCACCCCTAGTGACCGGACGTTTACGTGCTATGCCTATGTTAGCGCAATTAAAAGTTTTGTTTTTTTTTGTTAAAAACATTATTTAAAAAATTGATTTGGACATTTTTTGGATCAATACAATAATCACGCAGTGAAATTATATCAAAATTGCGACGCGTATGGCTGCTTCGGTGTGTTGACGCGCATTGTTTTATCTTGTTTGCACTGTATATATCCATCCTTTATCCTTCATAAGTATAATTATTATTATTATTGTGTTTCTGGTTTGTTTATTGTTTTTTGGACCATCCATCAAATTAAATCCTTGTGTTGTTTTTTTAACTGTAAAATGGTGATATATCACCAAATCAATTTTTTTATTACACCCTTAGTGCCAGTGCAAATAAAACTCAAGTTAATCACCAATAATAAACTGTAACTTTATTAAAATTACACAATGAAAGAGATTTCTTTGTTTTAGCTTTTCAGACTGTAATAATAACAGTGAGTAGGTGTGTTCTGTTCTGTCAGCATTTTACACTCACACAGCTCACAAACTGCTGTGTGGGGTAGAGTCTAAAAGTCTTCTAACCTCTCCTTAACCTTAACGCCAGACTGGTCAGATGACTCAGCACAGTTCTCTGCTTTATATACTTCATCTACTTCCTGACCAACGGATGAGTGAGGCTACATGAAGGTGTGTGTGTGTGCGCGTAACAATGCTATCTGTTGCAAACTACAGGGCTTTAAAATATTTCCACTACGTTTCCATACTCTCTAATGATTGGACCACAGGGTGATTTCCTCACATTCCCTTCACTGCGTCACTGCCAACTTTCACATCTATTGCAATGCCTTAAGTTGTGTCACTCTGCTCGAGGGCCGTCAGGGGAAGCATGAATAAAGCTGTGATTGTGCTTTACTTTAAATGTTAAGCACTCCTTAATGCTTACTTTGTTGTCATGTCTTTGCAGGACTCTGTGTTAACTTTCAACGCTCACATCTCATGTTGGTTAAATACAACCTCTACTCTACATGCCACATGGAACGTTAAGATCTTATCAGAAAATCAATCTGTACGAGGGGTGTGTATTGCCTGGAAACTGACTATACGATTCACATGTTGCAATTCGATATATCCCAAAAGAAACTCACTTCCTTGAAAATGTGTTATTAACAGTAAGTCAACAATGTATCGACTGACAAACTATTAACCGAAAAAAATACAAGTTTTTATTGAAAAAACAAACCAATAGAAAGTATTTCGTGACTTCAGTTAAACACTTTGTTTTAAAGAATATAAAATAAAGACAGTGTTTTTTGACCCAACGAATTTTGACACATTTTGTTTGTATGTAACATATGAGTCATCCTCATGCTGAAAATGTGACTTGTCGCATACGTGAGGAAAATGATAATAATAACAACACACAGTGATTTGGAAAAGTAACTTTAACCTGATTACTGGTTTGTAAATACTTACATTACTCGTTACTGACAAAAGTGGTCATATTATAACTAAGGTACTGTCATACTAGTGCAGTGCCCATAGGAAGTATGTATTGCTATAGAAAAGTGGGAGGTTTAATATTTAGCACTGTAATATAGGCTAGCATACATCTGCAGCTTGCTGAGAGAGAGAGGTGTGTGTGTGACTGTGTAACTAGTCGACTCGCTACACAGTCGATTGTACAGAGCATAATATTTAGCACTGTAATATAGGCTACATATATAAAGTGAAAGACTTTCTATTTCATTTTATTATTTCTTCATATTTATGGGGTGTTTTTTTAGGATATTAGACCCACGTTAGTTGTTTTTAAAAGCCCTTTGTGCAGTCACTCCTGTGGATTATACGCAGCTTTCAGCTTATCCTGAGTTCCCATGACTACCTGTCAACATTGAGCTGTTCTGCAAGGCTTTTACGCAGCTTTCAACTAATCCTGAGTAACCTGACTACCTGTCAACATTGAGCTGTTCTGCAATGCTGCATTTAAGACAATTTTATGAAATTATTTGTGAACGGTATCGATGCATTCCTAACAAATCCGATGTTGCACACCCTTGAACCAAGCAGCAGCCATGTTGAAAGCCTCAGGTCAATCTGAGCCTGATTCTCAGAGATATTTGAGGAACAGACAGACAGACAGACAGACAGACAGACAGACACTCAGACAGACATATATTCCTTGCTTTTATAGATAGATATATCAGTAATTATACAACTATAAATCAGTAGTGTAATTATGTAATAAGTGTACATGTTACGGTTTCATCATTTCATCCACAGTCGGTGATAATTCAATAACTTCAACCATTAGAGCGTCAGCCGCACACAGTTTAAGGGAGAGTAAAGGTCCCTTAGGAGAGCTCTTCTAGTCTGCTTCGTTGTCTATTACGAAACCGCAGAGTTTGAACTGTCGCCCCCTGTGGTCACAGATTTTTTTTGGGTCACAACTGTTGTTATTATCTTTCGGTAAACAAGAGGTTTACATCAGCATCTTTAACTTTTCCTGATCATTTAAAGCAACCAAAAGCAGCATAAGTTGGCATTTTTACTGAAAAAGCTGCTAAATGATCTAAAAAGCAGGCTGACTGAATGTTTTACTCCCATAGAAAACAACGGGATGTTTACAGGCAGTGACATCATAAATCACGCAATTGCAGATTTAGAAGACTCAAACTGTAAAGTAGTCCAATTTTGAAAAGGTAATTAAATAAATATGGTGCACAATAATGTGTTTTGTCAGGCATAGATCTTCTAATAAGTACATTTCAAAGATTTTAGGGCAAACTTGTAAAAACAGTGGAGGATCCTTTTAAGTTCACTAAAACAAATAAATAAAATTACTCCCTGATTTGTATAAATTCAAATTAAAAACTAAACGTCACATTATCAATTAGCGCATTTTAAAATATACCCGTGTTATCGGTGGAAAAAAGGCCGATACTGATTATTATAAAAAATGCCAAATTTGGGGCCGATATTTTCGATTATTGGTCGTTCCTTGATAGCATGCCACACTATCACTTTAACAAGCGTTAATGTCGAGCCCAGCTTTGATGATCTGTATCAAATCCAGATGTGATCACATAGCAGCTCTGACTTCTGCAATCAGTCAGTTCATTTTTGGACAGGCAGAAGTGATACCGCCCACACAAACCGTCAGTGTTCTGGAATTTATTTTACTTTAGAACAACAACAAACAATCAAGTTGCCCGCTCAGCTCTCTGGCTCAATTCCGTGGTCTGGCAATTAATCATTGACCCATCAAAACTAGTACCAGTCCAACCAGCATTCCTTCCTTGATCCTTATCTGTACAGTTTTCATTCATTAACCCTCACAGATGAATTACAATTGAGATCAAATTTAAAAAAGTACAAATAAAAAGGGTTTTAAGATGCTGTTGAAATGAATTAATACCAAGATAAGTTTAGTATGATCCACAAAGTTCAGAAAAGGTACAATAAATTTAGTTTGATAAAATTAGACTACAAAATATTTAATTTTAAGCTTCAGCAGGGCTGAGGCCACGCAATGGATTTTTATCTTTAAATTTGTATCATTGTCTTTAACCAAGTGTATGAGACCAGATTTAAACTTTTTACTTAATTTTTCAACCTTTTGGAATTTAGATAATGATGGAGAGTCTTTTGGACAAAAAAAAACAAGAAGTTGCAACAATATTACTGTTGCACTTGCCTTGCAGTTAGAAAGGGTGTTTTTGGTCTAGAAAGGAACTGGAATTTGTTTCCCCTTTCAGCGTATTGCTTTGCAGCATGATTCAGAAAAAAGTATTTTTCTACCAGTTTCCAAAAAAAAAAGAGAAAGAAAAACCAAAAACATGCTTGTTAGAAGTAGACACAAAAATCTGGATTGGCAAAAGCTAGACCTCTATTAATCGATTATGATGGTTTTTCCATTGAATGGCCCAATATTGATTTATAAAATACTGAAATAAATCAATTTAATCTATCTTCTTGACTGTGTGTAATGTAGGACTGTGGGCTCAATTCTTAATGTAAAGTAAACATTAATCAATAACCCAGTACACTTGAATTGAATTGTGAATCGAATTGATTTGGGGAAATCTGAATTGATTATTACCCAGCACTAATCCTATGAGTTTAATATTTAGTGGCTATAACTGCATCAAATGTTCTGGAAAGTTTTAACACTAGGATTACTAAAAAAAATATATTCTTCCAGACTTGATTCACTTTCGTTTCATTCCTGCAGTACATGGCAATATGTTTCTACCAATACATGGACCTGCTTGTGTGTTTTTCTACAGTAATGTTGAACCTGATAGAAATCCTTTAACATCGTGCTTTTCAATCTAGGGGTCGCCTAAAATGTGTTAAATATAATTACTGATTAAAAATATATTTGACATTTTTCTCAATTATTCTTTTTCAAATTGAAATGCAACACAGTCTTCAACAACTGTATTCTGTACTTTCAATTTTTCAAATCTAAATTGAGTTCAAATAAAATGCAGTACAAAGAAAAAAAGAGAAATGGTAAGATAAAGAAATAAACAGTTTAAAAATATCTGAGCTAGTGCATCTTGTCACTTTGTGCACTAATCCTGGCTACTCTGTATAATGATCAAAAACTATTTATAGAAAAACAGAAATTAAAGTAATGTATTACAAGTACTAACGTTACTGTAATTAATTATTTAATTAATAATATTAATTTAAAAAAAATAACAAACCAAGAAAAATGAGAATAAATGGTTACAAAATCCTGCATGTGAAGCCTGTTCGAAAAGGAGTTGGAGGAAGTATAAACTTATATGATCCAGGGTTTCCCCAAGTGCTTTATAGGCCTGGCAGGTCACCAGGCTTTTCTTGCCCCCCCACCAGGCTCAGTGTCACTTCTTTATTTTAAATAGTTTTTTTTTAATCGTTCAATTGTCTTTTTTAAGCTGTGGACGAAGCTGAATACTGCTTTTTCATGAGGTGTGGCTCATCTCACCTTCTATATATCTTTGCTCAGAGCTGTATGCACCTTACGGACGTGATTAGAGGGAGATATATCATCAAAAACATTCCCACTGGTAAGAATATGTTCCTGTTACCGGGAGCTCAGCGACTATTAAAATAGTCGTTAGTTGCAGCCCTAGACTCTACACCATCGCACTAGCATTGAGATGGCAGCAAGTAAAAGTAACAAATATCAAATGTGAATACAGTACACTGACTAAAATGAAATATCTATTATGAAAATAACTAATCGCTTTCACATTTTTCACGTTGTAGGCTTGTCAATCACTGAAGCCTCTGAGTTTCCTGGTTTTACCCCTTGGCCGTGTTCTTTTTTATTTATGTTAATTTATTTTAATTTTAAATGTGACCAGCAATGGCTTGTTTTAAGATTCACTAGGATTTAACTTACGTGAAAACATTTGATATTATTTATTTTAATTGTATTTTTTGTGTGTTTGTTAAAACTGTATTTCAAGATTGTGCCTTTTTGTAAGACTATGTTTAAGTATTGTTAAAAATAACACATAATAGTCATAATTTCAAAATTCCTCTCGACTTTTAGCCTGTCTTTTTTTTTTTTTACAAAAACACGGTGGGCTGCCTGTGGGCTTCTCTACCACCAGGCTTGATCCTACCCCTCGTAATAAATACAATTTGGCTTTAAAAGAAGGCAGTAACATAATTATTAAAAAAAATAATAATAATTTAGCTTTACTTCACTAAATTTGGGACCCACACATGCCTTTAAGAAACTAAGAATATTTTTTTTTACAACTTGAGCCAGTTCTTGCTTATTTCAACCTATTTTAATCACCGTTTCTTGCCATACTTTTGCTCCTTTTAATGCATTTTTGCAACATTATTCCCATTTCTGCCACTTCTCCATCAAATTTCAATACCTTTTCTGCATATTTTTAACACTTTCGGCATTTATAAACCCTTTTCTACCAATTTTTCCAACCTAATGTCGCATATGTTGACTGATTGTCATTTTTCACCTCTTTTCACTATATCCCACGCTTATTTTTGACAATTTAACCACATTCACGCCAATTATTTGCCAGTTTAAACTAATTGTTCCTACTTTTAACCCAATATTGACACTTTGAACACTTTTACTGGCAGTTTTTGGCCACTAGTTTGCTACTTTTAACCAATTTCTGTGGTTTTAATGTTCCATTTCACCACCTTTTACATCAGTTGTGAGAACCACTGATATAAATGTTTAAAACCACTGCCTTAACACATCTATTGAGATGGGATCAAGCAATGGATCAAGGATATTATTTAAACATGTGAAAAACATTCCAAAATATTTGGCAATTTAATGAAGAAGGGGATGACCACAATCCTACTCATGTGGTCAGCATGACGTGTAATCATACATCAAAAAAAAAGGAGCTTAAATGTGTCCCTAATGGTCACAGGGCCAAACAATGTGACAAACCGCATGTCTGCACTAAGGAAGTGAATATTGCAACAACAGTGTCTGTCCAACCAGGCGCTGTTCAGTGTTTCGTCAAGTCATGGTGATTCAGCAAGAAATGCTCTGCTCGGATCTGACAACACACACACAGAGAGAGAGAGAGCCAGAATCACCAGCCTCCCCCACAGCTGCCATTATGAGCCCAACCAGCACAGGATATCACCGTTAGGGCGTCTCTAAAAATAGCACCTTTTAAGCACTTTCCCAACCATGAAAGCAACAAGTGAACACAGCCCTGCCAAAAACCAGAAGAAATGACTTCAAATACATTACGATATTGTGTTTAATCGCCCCTTATATAAAGATAGCAACGGAGTAAATATAGTGGGAAGGTTATTGACGTGCCTCCGTCCACTCTCGACGCTGATCAAGGGAGGAGCTGGTCAGCTTATGCCTGAAGTAAACAGCCGTCAACAGTCTCCCCCGGCATCCTTTCACACGCTAAATACTGATAGAATCACAAACATAACCGAGTACAACACACACACAAGCACCAAAGATAGAAACCACGACACGAGACAAGATATTAAGACCAAAATGTGAGGATAGAGGCGGTTTTATAAACACCATCCCCAGCATGCTAGTGCCTGTTAGCATGCTAGCATCAAGCCTCAGTGACGGGCTAACAGATTAAAACAGCTGCCTGCTCACACGTCCTTGTCTGCTTTAACGACTCCCCGCAGTGAATACTATTCATTTACACCTCTGTTAATACTGCTAATACACCTGCTCGGACCTTAATGTTTATTATTTTATATAAATAGCTGGTCACTTACCTGCTGGGTCGACGCGAGTCTGGCGACAAAATGTCAGTCCGCCTTTTCCTGGAATTACTCCGCCGCTCACTGAGGTTGGATTCTTTCATTCATAAAAAAAAAAAAAGAAAAAAAAAAAAACACAAGCGACAATGACGTCAGGTCGGAAGAATGAGGGCGGAGTGAACATGCCTCCTCTGAGTACTCAGCCAGGATGTAAACAAGGAGAATCCCTGCCTGGATCAGAACTTTCCATGACTACCTTCTACTGCTTCAGCACAAACAACAAGAAACTAGAGCAACAGCAACACACAATATTACATCTGTAAATACAAAGGGATACTGTGAATTACCCCAAGGTTTTACTGTCTTCCTTTGTGTAAACTTACACAACCACTGACATAACAACATTCAGTAGAGCAGTAGTAGGGATGTCCCGATACAACTTTTTCCCACTTCCGATACGATACCCTATGGAAGCCCGTTTCCGCCACTAAAAAAAAAAAAAAAATCACCACGGAAAGTCATAATTATGAGTTAGAAAGTCATAATTATGAGAAAGAAAGTCATAATTATAAAAGTAACTTTTGAGTTACTTAGAATTAAAGAATGTATTATTTATTTTGGGTCATTTGTGTCCATACAGCTTCATATTAGTGCTGTAATAATATAATAATCCACTGTTGATCAACTGCTATAAAACAACCATAAATGATATGCATATAAAGCACAAAACAGCTGCCCCAAAATTAAAACAGTATTTTTTCAGCCTTAGCACATTAATGTAAAGTAAACTGTGCATATTCCAGGTAAACATTCTGCTGCTGAAAATGCTTATAAAAATAAATGTGGAAAAACTAATTCACAGCATTTTTCTCAGCTACACAATGCTAAACATATCAGGTTAATGAGCTGCTGTTAGCAGTGACTCAGCAGTAGCGACAGGCTTCTTATTTACAACAACATACCGTGCAATAGTTTGGCTGACCTGTCCCTGGATAACGGTCACAGTCTGTTAAAATCCAGCCGCAGCGTTAGCTTATCTTCACTGATGCATCTTTTGGAGACAAAAATAATGTGCGTATATCCACTCTGAGAAGCACGTCCTGCTCTCGCATTGACTCGCCATGATCGGCGCACATGATGTAAACAGAAACACGCTGACAATGCTTCTTCTTCTACTGTTTCACCGTGTTTGGCACGGCGTCCCGCAAAAATATGTAGCGCCACTGTAAACAGGAAGTACACTGCTGCTAGCAAAGTAACGGACAAACGCACCATATTGTAACGGTAACGGCGTTATTTCTTTAGAAAAATATTGCGTTACAGTACTAGTTACTGTCAAAAGTGATTGTAACGCGTTACCGCCCAACACTGACGATACCAATATTGCAGCCTTGAGTATACCAATACGATACAATATCAACACAAATCATACATGCTTATATTACTTAATTTGTAGTGTGGAATGTTAGAAAAGGCTTGATCAAGTGGTGTTACTTTTTTCCCCCACCATTCAAATAAGCAAACCTCTTCTCCTCGTTCGAGAAAGAAGGGCAGTCTGGTGGGACATCTCAATCATATTACTCATAGAGTAACATGGGTCTTCGCGGAGACACAGCAGGCTGACGTGGGAGCAGGTGCGCCGCTACAAGGATGTCCTCGTCAAAGTGGGGAGGTAACCCCAGGTTCAGCTGAGAATCCCAGCTGGAGCCCTACGCAGCCACAGCATCCAGAGGAGCCACTTTTTCTCCGTCCACCACGGCAGGAGCACCATGCGCAGAGGGAAGGGGGCCCAACTCGGGCCTGCTCAAAAGACGTGCCAGTTTCCAGTGGAGGCACCGGGTGTTGAACACCGCACAGTGCCGACATGAGCCCGGAGATTCGACCACTATTCGGGCTTGTTCATCACCCAGGCAGCTCAAGCAGGCTCCCACCACACGGACAAAGGCAAGCCACATTGCATTCGGTCCCCTTGGTGAGAGGAGCCTCGGCCTCCATTACCGCTTGACGCAGGCAGAGAATAGCAGGTAGATTAGCTTGCGCTACCACGTGGTGGCTAGCACAGGTGGTAGCGATGATGCAGGCCAACGTGTGCTGGAACATCCAAGGCGTCAGGGACAGCGTTGTGTTTCAAACGGCAGCTGGGTCCCTGGAGTTCGGAAGCTCCGATACCACGGTATGAAGCTGGAGCCGGGCCGTACACGGCAGTGAGGGCTCAGGAGGGAGACCGACTTGCGCAGGAGCCCAGAGGCGTCGAGAGCCGTGGCCAGAGACGACAGCTAGGTGTGCGGTCCGTGTGCTCCTTTTATAGGAGGTGGGAGGGTCTCGTGCTTCACCGCCCAATCAGGATTGGCATAGTGAAATAGAATGCTTCTGAGGAATGTAGACAGAGGGCACATCCCATAGTGAGACGTCTCACGAAATAGTATGACATAGAACTGCTCTTTTACCAACCGGAACTTATAATGCAATAATCATGTAGGATTTTGTTAAACTCCACTTTCTTTTTTAATTTAATACATTTTTGATTTTATTGTTATTTTTTGAATAAAACATCCCAATTTAAACACCAAATCTGCAGCATGTTTAATGAAATCCTATCTGCGATACTTTAATTTTAATTTTTTATTTTTTAAACTTAGGTCCAATTTAACTCTACGAAGGCTCTGACTGTTAGATATTTTGTATGAATTTATCTTTGTGAGTTTGACTCCTAGTAAATCAGTATTTAGATATACTGGAGTTAACTGGTGACTAGTGATGCTGTTACAACAGGCCTGAGGGCACCTAACGTGGTCAATGCGGGCTGCCTGGGGCCCGCGGTCATCGTGTTGGTGACCCCTGGTCTAGCTGAAGTATTTCAGATGTTAGACAGTGCAGATACAGAGAACAAAAAAATCATACCAACAGCATCGACCGTAGACCCCCCCACTTGAGATACCCCCCATCAGCGACTCGGACGCTGAGTTCAGCTTCGTCACGTGACGCGCACTGTCTCGGATAAAGAATCACGTGATCGGCCACGTACGTGACGTAGAGTTCAAATCGAACCGCATCACCCTTTTCGTCTTCCTCCAGGACACCTGTTCTCTTCATTAACATCAAGGAAAAGGTACAGATCCATCCAGTCCCGCACCAAGTTTAGATACTTTAATATAAAATGACACTGGTAAAAGTAAAAATAATGAAGTCGCTCCCTTACTTGAGTAAAAGTAAAAAAGTACATGCTATTAAATGTACTTAAGTAAAAAAGTAAAACATGCAGGGTTTTTAAACCAGCAAATTCCATATCTTTTATTTTTTAGAATACTGGACATGGAAACAAGTTAAATATCTGTTACCTTTAGCACCCATAATAAGTACAATTTTTAGATAAGAATGTGTCAAAAAAAAAAAAAATAATAAGTGCAAATTCTCAATAATACCTAGAGCAGCTTTGAGTTTAACATTTTTAGGAACTTGTAGAAAACTGGTACATGGAAATAAATTACATTTGTTACCCTTTATGAACACCTGGAGAATTTAGCACTCATACAATTTGTAAATAAAATGTTCAAAGAAAAAAAAATGAAAATACTAATTTAAATAAACAATGATAGACAATTCGATAGGAGTCCCACCATTCTGATTCTGATTCTGAAACCCAGAGAAGCTTTAAATTTAACGTTTTTAAAAATGTGAAAATATTTACCATAAAACTAAGGGACCTTTTTAACAGAAAAAAGCTCAAACTACCAAAATTTTGTGTCTTTTTATGTCATGACGTCATCTTCAAAGGTCTTAAAAGTAACACGCTCATTTTTAAAATGTAAGGAGTAGATATTTGTTTAAGAAAGTAAGAAGTAAATGTGAAAAGTTGCCAAAAAAAAAAAAAAAAAAAAAAACTCCAGTATTTGTACTTTGTTACTTGTCACCTCTGCCCACCACCAGATTCACTAACACATTCTATCCCCAATTGGTAACTCTGCAATTTATGTAACATTGTTGTTCTCACAGTTTATTTATTTATCGTCTTAGTGGCTCATCTTGTAATTAATAATGTATCTTGCACCACAAGAGTTGTCTCTTAATTTTGTTGTACCTTGTGTATAATGACAATAAAAACAATCTATTCTATTCTATTCTATTCTACAGTGTGGTTCTACTGTTGGCTGTCGTGCAGATGTGTAAAGATTCTCGTGCAGAGCATAGGTTTCTTCGTGAAAGAAAACAAGACTAATATCTGGGTGTTAATGCTCCTTGCCTTGGTTGCCAACCGCCGTAAAACTACATAGACGAAGAAGAAGAAGAAGATGATGAAGACTAACATCATGGATGATCCTCTGGAAACGTTTGTGGTGTTATCAGTCAACAGTTTGTTGCTTAAATATGGACTATATTATCAGACGGAGGAATTCAACTGCCTGTCCAAATATATAGCAGAAGAGACCATGAAGGAACTGGTCAAGCCCAAATGCTTTATACCGGACATTGAACACCTGAAAGAGGTCCACATCGTAATCCAGAAGCACTTAACGAGTTACTCCAACCTGGACTGGAAGTCATCGATCCAGAAAGGAGAGCATGATGTGATATTGGCACTGATTGAATGTCTTCACACCTGTATTAATGCCTGGTTAGAGAAGAAGGACAAGAAGGCAGCGAGGTGGAAGAAGATCAAAGGCTGGGCTGCGAAAGGACGTCATTATGCTTTCATTTCTCTCTTCGCATTACTTTCATGCTTGCAACCATTGGATTATGTATTCACCATCATCATAGGAGTGCCCTTTTACGTTCTTCAGAGCTCTCAAGTTTTCAACTCAGCTCAGCGATGGTCAGGGTACTAAAATCTGATAACACATACATTTGTACAAATAAATCTATTTAGCATTTAACATTTCTTAGTGCAGGGGTGCTTATTGTGTGTGTGTGTGTGTGTGTGTGTGTGTTTATGGTTAGTGTTTTTTAATGTAGGTGTTAGTGGCAGGTTTTGAGGCCTTCAGCACAGGGGAAATGACGTCATTGCCTAATTTGATTAATTGTCCATTTGCATGTAATTGTAATGGATGCTACAGAAGAAGAATAACTTCATGGGAGAGATGAAAAGTTAGTAAAAAAAATAAAAAAAACCCACCTTAAATATGTTTAGAGCTACAAATAAACTTTTTTCTGTTGATTTTTGTTTTTTTGTTTTCTTTATTTTGCCATTGAAAGAGGCCATTACGTCTCAAAATAACTTCACTAATCAATCGATCTTTATTTGTATAGCGCCAATTCATAACACGTGTTATCGCAGGACACTTCACAGAAAGAATGTAAAAAACCCCAGTGTTTGTTATCTAATTACTACATGACTTTGATGCTTTAGACCAGAGGTAAGCTACTTTTATCACAGCGAGGCCATAAAAATGTGTTTGTTTGATCGGAGTGCCACATAATCAACATTCATGTCAGCATTTAGAATAATGACCAATCTGAACATAAATACAGGAAAGAACAAAACATTTTTATAGCAATGTGTGTTTTTCTGTCATTCTGTGCATGTTTGTTGTTGACTTACTCGTTGTGAGGCCTTTTATGCATTTCTGTAGTCCTTTTGTGTATATTTCCTGTAAAATATCTGTTTTTTGCAGTCACATTGTGTATGTGTGATGCCATTTTGTGTTTTTGAGTAATTTTTGTGTATTTCTATTGTCTTTTTGCTTGTTTGTTAGTACTGTGGGTTTGCAGAGTAATTTTTTGTGTTTTTCTTTTTTTTTTGTGCACTTTTGTTGTCATTTTCTGTAATGTTTTATATTTTTCTGTATTACTGTTGTTTTTTTCATTTTTGTAGTAGTTTTGTGTGTTTTTGGAGTTTTTTCTGGGTTTTGTCTCTTGTCTTTTACTGTATTTTCCAGCAATGTTGTATATTTTTTTCTAATGTATTATCGCTCTTGTTTTGTGTATTGTGTACATTTACTTTGGGGGCTGCATAAAATTACACCAAGTGCTGCATGTGGCCCATGTCTGCTTTAGACCCACATTACATAAATACATTTTGTCCTTTATTGTTAAATATTAGAATATCACATTTAATTAAAAGCCCGTTATGTGGGGTGGAATTACTAGCTTTAAACGTCCATTGGTTTTTACATTTTTCTGTGTTTTTCTGTTTTTCTCTTGTCTTTTACTGAAACAAGAGAGTATCTGGAAAAAAAACCCATCAATTTGCACACAAAAGTGCATTGACCACCTATTAATAGTTCTTAGCAGGAGGTACAGTAACTCCATTTCATGTGCAATACTCATTCTTCATTTGCAACTGTTGCCACAGCAACATCTTTAGGTAGAATGTATGTATAATGCTAAAAAGGAAAGCTTAACAAACAGGTAAAGTTTATTTTTTTTTTAATAGAAGACAAATTCTTCCATGAAGCAGTCTGGCTAAAAATAAATTTCCTATAACTCAATATGAAAAAAACATTTTGTATGCTTTTTGGGACTCGCCATTTACTCCAAGTTGATGACTTAAATATCAATTTTAAAAATGGCTCCCCAATGACAAAGGAGACCTCTGGCAAGTATCATGGATTGTGGCTGGACCCCCAGTTAAACTTCAAATCACATATTGATTATGTATTAAAACGCACATATTCTTGCTTAATGCCCCTCTATCAGTCCTCAAACTGTTTTACATTACAAGTAAAAAAAAAAAAATCTCTCAGCTTATTTTACTATACCATCTATTCTCCATCTGCCCCCATCACTCAGGTCACTGACCACCTGCGGCTCCTTTAGAACAGCTCTATATAGGTTCTTAAAAACAGATTGTCAACACAGTCAATACAAAGAAGGAGATTGATAAGTAATGTATAGCTATGTTCATAAGCTATATGTGCTTTTGTGTGTATAGCTAAGATAAGATAAGATAATCCTTTATTGATCTCACAATGGAGAAATTCACTTGTTACATTTGGCATAAGATCACTCAGGGTGTGCAGAATATACAAGAAATGTGCAGACAGTTAAAGAGCAAAAAGAGGTATCTTATGTACAGTAGGTAAAAGCAAACATCTTGAGGGGATGTAGTTATAACAATTGGGAAATAAGAATACATACAAATGGAATAAAACAGACTATACAAAGTTCTAGTGTAGGTATGCTTATGTATGAGTATTGCTGTGTATGTATATGTATGTTCTATTTGCATATATTATGAATGTGGATTTATATAATGTAAATGTAGTTGTATATCTATGTATATGTTTATCCTGAGATGTGGGGTTGTGGGAGATAGTGAGCAATGGCGTGTTATTTGTCCTTATTAGTTGTCTTACTTTCGTATTGTGATGTATGTGAATTGTTATTTTTTTTGGGTCCCCCTCGCAAACGAGATGCTACATCTCAAGGGGTTTTCCTCAAATAAAATTTCAAATTTCAGTCAGTGTTTGGAGGGCTGTTCCTTCACATCAGGACATCAGTCTGTGTTTGAGAGACTTTCACTTTCTGCTTTGCCAGAAAGTGAAAGTGAACAGCAAGCATTTCACATCAATCATCACAGGCTTCACTAAGAGTTTAATATTTAGGAGCATTGAACCCTGAGAGGTTATGGGCCGCCTGAAACATGTGACTCTACAGGGGGGCCCCCCACTCCATGAGAAGAGTGCGGAACATCCTCCCATTTTCACCTACCATCTGGATGAACGAAGGGTCGTTGGAACGACCCCTACCGTGGAAGCCATGTTGTTGTTTGCTTTTTCTGCTTTAGTTGAAGCTACAGTCCTAAAGGTTTATGGTACTACTGGTCAAAAAAGGGCTCCAACGATGCTCAGACTGAGCGGCACCCGTTGTCGTGCGTGGAGAAATTTTGTTTCTTCTTGCATTTTCCTCTCTATATATGTGTGTATAAAGGATGGGGTAGACTTTAATCTGAGTGTGGGGATTATTCTGCCCCATTGTTCACTCAGCAATGTCCTTCATGCCACATAGTCCTTGAAGTACGCAGGAGACCTCCTGGTGCGAGCAGGATAACGTCTCTCACACCCTGTAGACAGAGTGTTGGCTGGAGTCGCACTGCACATCATTTGGGATGTCAGCAGCATCTGTATCCAGTGAAACATCAGCCAGTGACTCGTCAGGTGCATCAGGAGATGTTGAAGGTTCCACAGACGTCGGGGAGAGATTGCCTCTCTGCGTCTCCACGATGTAAGGGTTCGGCGTGCCCGCAGAAGACATGATGGTGCCTCTCTCCAGCAGGTCTTTTACCCATACATGATCTCCAGGTTGCAGCTGTGACATGTCACAAGCCCTGTAGTGTAGTTTTGTTGTTGTTTTTGTTTGTATTGTCACCCTGTCTTTCTCAGTTTCTCCATGTCTGCACATTCAGGGTTGAGTTGAGATGAAATAACCGGAAGAGGTGTCCTGAGTTTCCTTCACATAAGAAGCTCAGCAGGGCTGTAACCATAGGCCAAAAGCCATCACACACAGCTTCTACTCCATGGTTGAATGGGTGTGCACACCGGTGTCCATGTTGACGGCCTGACATCATTGTCAACAAAGACTCTGAATGGCTTTCATCATGCGAAACAGTCGCAGGAGTTGAATATTTTCAACTCTTGCAAATTTGCGGATATGTTTAAAATCTGGAGCACGCTCACATGACCAATGGACTTGACGTGCGGATCGGACCACACTGCCACACAGGAAAGATTTTGCATCTGGGACGCATCTATTCAGTGACTTTGTATGTAATCTGGACGTATGGACATTACGTGAGGCACCCGGTGTGAACGCAACATAACAATTAGCTAGAGGAGCAGCACGATAGGCCATCAGAGCCAGGTAAGGTTCAGTGGATTTTTTAAGAAAATCTTTGATGGTCCTCACCGCTCTCTCTGCCTCCCCGTTGCTTTGTGGAAAGTTTCGACTTGATGTCACATGACTAAAACTCCAATCACGTGAAAATCTTCTGAAGGATTCAGAAGAAAACTGTGGACCTTTGTCCGAGCGCACCACTTCAGGTATCCCATGATGTGAAAACATAGACTTGAAATGCGCTATCACACCTTCGTCGTAGATGTGAGAAGAGCAATTTCAAAGTATGTCCAGAAATAATCTACAACCACAAGGTAATTTTTCTTATCATTGGTGTGGAACAAATCTGCACCAACTGTAGATCACAGTCTAAGTGGAAAATCTGTGTGCATCATTGTTTGCTTCGTGTTCGTGTTTTCACGAGCACGTGTCACAGTTATGTATCAGCTTTGTGAGCTCTTTGCATAAATCTGGCCACCAGACCAATTGTTTTGCTTTTTCCCTACATTTGGTGATACCAAAGTGACCCTCGTGCAGTCTTGAGAGTAGGCCATTTAGAACTGTGAGACATTTGCATAAGGCAGGTAAGATTGAAATACAGCTCCAATGGAAAATGTATTGGGCCAGCCCTTTTCACAAAAGTCCTTCAGCTGACTAATAATATCATCTTTGTGCTGGTGTGTTTGGATTTCTTTGAGCCTCTTTTCAGTGGCAGGTAGGCTTGCTACCACAGAGTCAGCATACAGGTGTAGCTCCTCCTCCTGAGGCCATTCTGTCATGCTGCCCATTGGACTCCTTGACAACACACACTAGCAGTAGCAATGTCTTTACCAGCCACATGTGAGATGGTATAATAAAACCTCATTAACCTCATGCACAGACGCTGGACACGAGGAGATAATCAATCCAGACTTTTTGAACCTAGTAAAGGAACAAGAGGCTTGTGATATGTTTCCACTGCAAACCTCTCACAGGCCCACGTTGTAGCCAGCGCCTCCTTCTCTATTTGTGCGTAGCGCTGTTCAGTTTTGCTCAAACTCTTTGATGCATACGCCACTGGTCTCCAGTCCACCGCTGGAGGAGAACTGCTCCCAGTCTATCTGATGATGCGTCAGCAGTGACTAGCGTCTCCGCATTTGGATCATACAACACCAGTCCTGGGGGAGTGGTCATCTCCTCTTTTATCATGTTAAAGTCTTACTGCTGCGGTGATCCCCAGGCCCACATGTTTGATTTTCAAAGCAGATCTCTTAGTGGCTGTGTTTTATCAGCTCGGTGAGAGAGGAATTTTCCCAGGTGATTTGTTATCCCCAGAAACGCACTCACATCACCCACATGTCTTTGCTCTTTCATCCCTTTTACAGCGCTCACCGTTTCAGGATCTGCACTGATCTCTGACGCTTCAATTATCTGTCCCAGGAACTTGATCTTGTGCTTGTAGAACTCACACTTATTTAAAGTCACCCCTGCCTGGTTTATCCTTGTACCTAAACAATAGAACATGGTGTCAGAAGTGACAAAGTGAAAGCAAAGGCTTAGTGAAGTGCGTAGAGCGCGTCAGAGGACACACTGCATGTTATACGGAGCATTGAGGCGGACCAGCACAGTCCTTGACTTTGCAGAAGCTCGCGGTTAGCATAGCTGCGCTAAGAATGAATCAGTTCCAAGTTTCTCCACCTGAAAAGTTTTCATTCAGAAGTGAAGACTGGACAAAGTAGATAAAGCATTTTGAGGTTTCATCACCTCTGGGTTGGAAACACAAGCGGAAGAAAACCAGGTAAACGCTTTAATCTACACTATGGACGAAGAAGCAGAGGATATACTGGTTTAATTGCACCTTACTCGAGAAGAAGCGAGTGTTTGCGAGACTGTCAAGGACAAGTTAGATGTGCATCTCATAGCACGCAGAAACGCTGATTTTTGAGAGGGCTAAATGTAACCAGCGGCAGCAGGAGATGGGCCAGTCTACAGGCAGCTTCATCATGGCGCTGCACTATTTGGCGGAGCATTGCGGCTACAGTGCTCTACATGACAAAATGGTCAGAGACAGGCTGGTAGTGGGACTCAGAGACAAGTGATTGTCCGAACAACTACAGCTGGATGCGGAACCGACGCTTGAGAAAGCTGCAACAAAAGCTAAACAAAGCGAACTCGCGAAAAAGCAACAGGAAATGCTGCGCTCTAATTTTAAAGGAGACGCGCCAAGTACACAGCTTGACAGTTTGCATGCCCAGCGGCACGACACTGCAAAAGTAAAGCAAGCTAAGTCTCAGATTAAACTGATACCCCAATGGTTACAGGAAAGACAGAAATCATGCAGAAGATGTGGTGACTTTAAAATGCACAGCTTTGAACAATGTCAACCAGGTCCACCAGGTATATGATTACCTATGGAAAGACGATACAGTTAGCATACAATTAGTTAACCAGTAACTTCAACTGAGCTTTAATAAAGATATCTACTATATGTTCATTTGCTTTACCATACCAATATAGTTATACAATGACAAAGTAAAAAAAAAAACAAACGTAAAATAAACAATTGTTCCGATTCTTCAGTGGTTTAGGGATACATCAGTACAATCACAAAAAACGTACACTGTTCTTCCACGCAAATTCTCTCCAGGAAAGGGAGGAGGCACATTTGAAATTGTTTTCTAAAATGTCACCCCATTCTTCTGTTGTCATAGTGAAGTCACCATCCTTCTCCCATTTTCCCTTTATGTATGCTGAGTTTGATCCTCTTAAGCTTTGTAATTTTGTATATATTTTTGAGATAACTTGACATCTTGGTTCACCTCTATACGCTTTAAGAAAGATCTTAATTATCTCTGAAAAAGAATTGAACTGAGATGTTTCCTTGTTCTCCAAATAGTGTCTAACTTGCATGAGTCTAACTAAGTGTTTATTGTCCAAATTAAAAGAATCCTTAATATTTTGAAAGCTCTAAAGGTTTCCCTTATTTTCATACAGTTTGTCAAATATTGTTATATCAAGATTTGCCCACCTCTTAAATGTAGAATCCACTGTGTTGGGCTTAAATCCTGGATCATATGCAATCCACGTTATTGGTAGATAAGTGACTTTACTCTTCTTACCAGTCTTAGCCCAATTATTAAGAGATGTGTCTATCCAAGGGTTGTTTGTTTTGGCAATTTTGTTAGCTGCATTACCTATCAGAGCCCGTAGAGGTATGTCTTTGCACACATTACATTCTATTTCTTTCCTGCCAGACAAATCCTGAAATCAAACTATTGAGTTTTTGAAACATAGTGTCTGGCAATTCCGAGGGTATGGATTGGAAAAGATGGAAAAACCTTGATAATAGATTCATCTTCACTGCCTCAATTCGTTGTGCTAACCCCAGGAAAGGTACCATGTTCCATCTGGCCACATCAGATGTAATGCTTTCCATTAGAGGTTCATAATTTGCTCTTACTATTTGATTTAAATCTTTAGGTATATTTATTCTCAGTTTATGTTAAACAATTGCTGACAGGTGTTGATTGATTAGGGGTGTGTGAAAAAAAAAATCACGATTTTTTTTTGGGTGCTGATTTTAAATTGATTTTTTAAATTAAAAAAAAAACGATTTAAAATTGTTTATATATATATGTATAGATATTTAATCAATATTTTCGTGTATTTCAACGTGTTGCAATGGTTACTTGATGCACTCCATTTTATGATGACAGTGTGTCATTTCATTTTCATATAATCTGTTCAGATCAGTGCTTAAACTGACACAATAGGAGAAATTATTTTTTCTTATTTTTTGTGCATTGTCAGCAACTCAGGGGGCTTAATCCTTAATGTTCTCACTTACAGTTGTTATAATGCCATCATTATGTTGTAACTAGTACAGTGCCCATCGGAAGTATGTATTCATATAGTGGGAGCTTAAGTAGAGCATAATAATAACATACTCTGTAGCATTATAAAGGGGTATATTTGCAGGTGCAAAGTAAAATAGCGTGTGCAATTTCCTTGGTTTAATTCTATGGGACATGCGCATGATAAATGTGTTGTTTTTTTTTTACTCATTTTTATATATTTTTTGTTTGGTGTATTTTTCTGTAATGTATGTTTTTTGGAGTCATTATTTGTATTTTTTGTATCTTTCTGTTGTCTTTTTGTGCATTTTTTGTATAATTATTGTTTTTTGCTGCCATTGTAGTGTGATTTTGTATCTTTTTTTGCCACCACAGTAGTTTTTTGCATTTCTGTTGTTTTGTGTATTTTTTGTATAAGTATTTAGTTTTGTGTATTTTGAGTCATTTTTGTATTTTTGTTGTTGTTTGGTGTGTGTGTGTGTGTGGGGGGGGTATGCGCACCAGTCCATCCACGTGTACCTGCCTAACTTTCTCTAAACGTATCTATTTTCAGTAGTTAGGTGTAGTGGCAGGTGTGACGTGAGTGAAGCTGCAGTAATCAGGTGACCTTCACTACGTAGCACAGTCTACGTAACATGTAAAGACTTAGATCTGACTCAGAGCGTAACACTATTGGAGACATGATTGGAGCCCTGGTTGAATGATGATGTCCAGTCAAAGCATGATGATTTTATAAAAAAGGATTTATTATAAACTAAATGAAAAAGAGTACAAAAAAAGATTGTCCAATCCTGTATGGGAAGGAAAGGCGGCCAGCAACTCCTGGGAAAGTTCCACAGCTTAAGCTTTATACAGATAGAGAAAAAGTTCAACCCTGAAGGGAGGAAAAGGAGGGGGTCAGATGCCCAACAGTGGAGACGGTGGAGAATGATGAAGACGTGGATGTTATGAGGAAGGCTGGTGCCACTGATATCTGTCTTGATAGTCTGTGTGCGTGTATATCTGCATGTGAGTTTGAGTTTGGCCTTCGAGTTCAGATGTAGCTTATCTGTGTGTGTATGAAAAAGAAATGTGAGCTTTTGGTATGAGGCCTTAAGCAGAGACTGTGTGTTGCTGGCACTGTCTGTACTGCTAATCTAACATGACTCAGCAAAGGTGCAATGTCTCTGTTCGATATAATGCATTCATTGTGTATAGAGACATGACAAATTGTTCACATGAACACACATTTGATGATATGATGATGAATATAATAATTGCCATAGCACCCGTCAATAACTTCCAGGTGAGGTCTGTCCGGTTTAAATAGCGAACGATCAAACTATCATGAAAATACATGTTTTGAAACGTCATCACCAAATAAGGAACAGTAAAAAAGTATGTCTGCTCAAAAGAGAAGTCCACAGGAGCTCTGGCAAGCACCGGAAGTGAGCTGTGTAGTGAAATAGATATAGATGGTGCGCTAGCGCCCCCTCACACTCTGAGGTCAAAAGCTGAATAGGTTTCACTTCTGTGCCATCCAGAAGTGAAATAAAATTAAAATAAACATTTGGAAATGACCAAAATACTCCAAAATAACAGATGCACAAACTCGGGGTATTTGGAAGCCAAAGTTTCAAGTCAAACAGGCACCACGTCGGGGAGATATTTGCTCCAGACACACACACACACACACACACACACGCACGCACGCACGCACGCACACACACACACACACACACACACAGACCTTTTTTGCTTTTATAGATAGAAGATAGATTGTTACTTTGAGACTTCTACACAGTAATTTCAGTGAAAAGAAACTTGTTGCACTTTATTTTATGATGTAAGGGTGTACCACTGCATAAATAGGGTGCTGGGCAGGGGTACACCCTGGACAGGGCGCCAGTCCATCGCAGGGCAACACAGACAGACAACCACTCACTCTCATTCACTCCTATCAACCTTACAGTCATGTTTTTGGATTGTAGGAGGAAACCGGAGTACCCGGAGGAAACCCACGCAGCACGGGAAGAACATGCAAACTCCACACAGAAAGGACCCAAGTGTCTACCCTAGGGCTTGAATCCAGAACCTTCTTGCTGTGAGGCGGACGTGCCACTAAGCCACCATAATGTTAATCAAGCAGCAGTAATTACAGAGATATAAAATAAAAATTGTATTTTTTCACCTAATCTTTTTTTTGTTTTTGTTATGTCAGATTATCTTAGATTAATTTCTGATCAATATATTGATAATTGCAGTATTGTAATATCGTGAGATATGCATTATCTTGAGCTTTGTATTGCGTATCGTATCGCGAGGTATGTTTCCCACCCCTAATCCTCATTAGTTGAATGGGTTTCCTCTAAAAATAAGATTTTACCTTTTTCTCACTTTGTTTTAGTTATTATTTTTGCCCTTTTAATTAGATTTGTGAGTCCCTTTACATTATATGAAATAAGTTTGATTGACCATTTCCTCATTTTAAGACATGGATAATAGAATTACTCTTTTAAGTTCAGTATCCCAACTGATGAAGTAACCCCGTTATTGGTTGGTAAAAACAGCTGAAAATGGCTCGTTGCAGTCACACAGCATGTTGATTGTAAGCAGGGGTAGCTCAGACACTGCTCACACGTCTCCCCAGACAGGACGGCAACAGAAAACCAACACCAAACTCTGTCCATGCGCTCAGTACAAACTAGGAAGAGTGTAGGTCAGACTCAACTCTGACCTGACACCAACAAGGCCCTTATCCGGCTATTATTATGAGAAACAATACGCATGCAGAGAACAGAACTAACAATGCTATCCAAACGCAAGCACATAGACATCTTTTCACAGCCTTGTTTCTGATCTTCTTCCACCTCGCATTCTTGTCCTTCTTCTTTAACCAGGCATTAATGCAGGTGCGAAGACATTCAATCAGTGCCAATATCACATCATGCTCTCCTTTCTGGATCGATGACTTCCAGTCCAGGTTGGAGTCACTCGTTAAGTGCTTCTGGATTACGATTTGGACCTCTTCATAGTGTTCAATGCCAGGCACAAAGTATTTGGGCTTGACCAGTCCCTTCACGATCTGTTTTTCTATATCTTTGCACAGGCCGCTGAATTTCTCCACATTATAATGTAGTCCATATTTAATCAGCACATTTCTGACTGATAACACCACAAACGTTTCCAGAGGATCATCCACGATGTTAGTCTTCATCTTCTTCTTCTTCTTCTTCTTCTTCGTCTATGTAGTTTTACGGCGGTTGGCAACCAAGGCAAGGAGCATTAACACCCAGATATTAGTCTTGTTTTCTTTCACAAAGAAACCTGCGCTGCACGACAATCTTTACACGTCAGCACAACAGCCAACAGTAGAACCACACTGTAGAATAGAATAGAATAGAATAGATTGTTTTTATTGTCATTATACACAAGGTACAACAAAATTAAGAGACAACTCTTGTGGTGCAAGATACATTATTATTTACAAGATGAGCCACTAAGACGATAAATAAATAAACTGTGAGAACAACAATGATACATATATTGCAGTTACCAATTGTCTGATATGACCTAACACCTCTTAGGTGTTCAGTAACTGTACTGCACTGGGATAGAATGTGCTAGTGAATCTAGTGGTGGGCAGAGGTGACAAGTAACATAGTACAAATACTTTGTTACTGTACTTAAGTTGTTTTTTCTGGTATCTGTACATTACTGGAGTATTTTTTTTTTTTGCAACTTTTTACTTTTACTACTTACTTTTTTAAACAAACATCTGTACTTTCTACTCCTTACATTTTAAAAATGAGCATGTTACTTTTAAGACCTTTGAAGATGATGTCATGATGTAAAAAGATTCCAAATTTTGGTATGTTAAACGTTAAACTTAAAGCTGCTCTGGGTTTAATTGAACATTTTATTTACAAATTGTACAAGTGCTGAATTCTCCAGGTGTTCATAAAGGGTAACAGATTTAATTTATTTCCATGTACGTTTTCTACAAGTTCCTAAAATCGTTAAACTCAAAGCTGTTCTGGGTATTATTGAGCACTTGCACTTGTTTTTTTTTTTTTTGGTGACATATTCTTATCTAAAAATTGTACTTATTATGAGTGCTAAAGGTAACAGATTTAACTTGTTTCAATGTACCAGTATTCTACAAGTTTGAAAAAAAAACAACAACAAAAAAAACATGGAATTTGCTGGTTTAAAAACCCTGCATGTCTTAAAGTTGTGTTTCCCAACCAGGGGTACGCATTCCCCTAGGGGTACATGACCACATTGCAGGGAGTACGTGGAAAAATTAAGAATTAATTTTTAAGATAATAAAAAATATTCTGTGCGTGTGCGCTATGACTTGTTTTTAAAATTTAAAATTTCAAAGGGGACATATTCAAAGAAGCTCCTTTTGTGGTAAATGTCATAAAAGTTGTATATAACACAGGCAGGTTAATTACTTGTTTTGTATTTATTTATTTACATTACTTATTATTTTCATTTAATTCTTATGATTTTTTTCTCATTTCAACTATTGTTTTTCTTTAATAACAATATAATCATAATATATTGGTATTAATAATACAAACGTTTACTATAATATTATTTCTTATAGATATCATTTTTATTGCTTTGAAGGCAACATCATTTTATGTTTAATTTGAGTGAAATAAGAAGACAATGCCTGAACATTAGTTGTTCAATTTATGAAGATGAAATAAAACGACTTGCGTTGAATATTCAGTTATGTTCTACTTTTGGAGAATTATGAACATGTATGAGTGAGGGGGTACTCATGGTATGACAAAAAGGCTCAAGGGGTTCACAGTGCAAGGTTGGGAACCACTATCTTAAAGGACTTTTTTTTTATTCTACTTAAGTACAATGTACTTTTTTTTTTACTTTTACTCAAGAAAGTGAGCAACTTCAATACTTTTACTTTTACCAGAGTCATTTTATAATAAAGTATCTAAACTTGGATGATCTGTACCTTTTTCCTGATGTTAATGAAGAGAACAGGGGTCCTGGATGTGAAGAGTCAGAGGTGATGCTACTGATAGAATCACTTCTGATCAACTGAGGCGGGTCGATTTTAAACCCTACGTCACACACGTGGCCGATCACGTGATTCTTCTGTTCGAGGCGTCACGTGACGTATTTGAAATCAGCGCCCGAGTCGCTGATGATTTTTTGTTCTCTGTATCTGCACTGTCTAACATCTGAAATACTTCAGCTAGACCAGGGGTCACCAACACGATGACCGCGGGCCCCAGGCAGCCCGCATTGACCACGTTAGGTGCCCTCAGGCCTGTTGTAACAGCATCACTAGTCACCAGTTAACTCCAGTATATCGAAATATTGATTAACTAGGATTCAAACTCACAAAGATAAATTCATATCAAATATCTTACAGTCAGAGCCCAAGTAGAGTTAAATTGAACCTGAGTTTAAAAAAATAAAAATTAACCATATTTATATGTTTACTTTCATTGCTGAGACAAATGTGTTCAAGTATCGCAAGATAGGATTTCATTAAACATGCTGCAAGTTTGGTGTTAGATTGGGATGTTTTTATTCTAAAAATAACAATAATAATAATAAAAAAAATTTAAATTATTAACAAAGTGGAGTTTAATAAAAACTTACGTGATTATTGCATTATAAGAACATGTTTTGGTTACAAATTATATATATATATATATATTGCAAAGATTTCACTTTACAATGAAGTGTGTGTGTGTGAAAAATAACTGGGAGGAGGTGGAAAAGAAGAGCAAAAATGAATACATAGATAATAAATGATAACAGATGTTGGTACGTTGTCATTTATTTGAGAAAGGGAAAAATTAAAAATAAAAAGATTAATAAATGAACAGTGAAAGTCTATGCACATACATTTAATGAAATTAAATAATAAATAAAATACTAGATATAGTCCAGGCACCCAGAGAAAAAGAGGGACCCAACTATGTGAAATTATAGAGAGGTATGAAGAGGGAGTACAAATTATTTGACAAAAATGCGAAGAGGCTACACAGGACAAAAAAGATTAGGAACCACTTCTCTAAATAACACAAAATTGGTAATAAAATCAAGAATTAGTTACTTCAATTGATATTGAAACTAGGGCACAATGACGTTCAAAATAACCTTTTTCCCACTTGAGATCAAATCGGTCTGTATTTGGCACTGACACTCCTGATCTCAGTTTAAGTTCTGAGAGTTGCGTTGAGACAGCCTGAACTATAGGGGGCGCACTTTGTTTTCATGCACGTGTTCACTGACCCCTGACACCGTGACGTCATCCGACCCTGACAAGCCTCACGTTTTCCAACAGTGACCTCCGACTAGCTGCTGCATTGATGCACACTTCACACCGAGCTCACTCGATCACACTGTGTGTTAGGGAGACATTATTCATACTTTTCGTTTGTGTTGCTTGTTAGCGACGCGTTCCCCGGCCTCACAGCGACAGTCAGCGGGCAGGGCTCCGAAGTATGGCCGGAATCGAGGAGCTTTCTCCGGGTTCAGGCCCTGTAGCCACCCGGCCTCCAGAGGATGAGATAGACGACGACGAGGATGAAGATGTGAGTGTTTTTTCTCATGTAGTTTTTCTTCAGAATGTTGAGAGACAAATATTGAATTACAATATAATTTTTGGGGGTTTTGGTTTTTGATTGTATATCATGTTGAGATAAGCCGGTAGCTTCCTGGTTGCTATTCAATACATACATATTTTACATGACCAAAGGCATAAGCTTAGATATTTATGTTCAATGACTTGCATACAATACAGTATATAAAAAATCATAAAAAATTGTGCCCTGCTGTCACGGAAGCACTGGGCGATGTGAACCAAAACTCATACTCGATATTGTTTCTCAAAATGGTGATATCCGATATAAATCTCAATATTTTTAATTCAATGAAGTCTTACCGGAAAGACAATTCATGGTTAACTTGCTGATGCGAAATGCCACACAGGCACATTTATTAATGAACAGCTGCACAGTATGTGCCACTTTTGGCTTTTTCTACTCTAAAGGACAGCACGTGTGAGTAAATTCTGTAGTTTGGCTTGTTTATGGAAGGGCATGGTTAGGACGCACTCAGAAATTCAAGATATATTGATTTTTCAATTTTGTAGATATGATAAAATTACAATATCACCTATATATATATATATATAGCTTATTTTATATCAAAATACCTGTTTGGGGGGTCGCTGTTTCCTCTACTTCTCAGAACAGCCACACTACAGAACTCACTCACATGTGCTGTCCTTTATAGGAGAAAAAGCCAAAAGTGGCACATATTGTGCAGCTGTTTGTTAATAAATGTGCCTGTGTGGCATTTTGTATCAGCAAATTTAACCCTGAATTGTCTGTCTGGTCATACTTCATTTGTCATTTAAAATGATCGATATTTATATTGTATATTGCCATTTTGAGAAAAAATATCAAGATATGAATTTTGTCCATATCGCCCACTCAGTCGCAGCCACGCACATTTCTCCACTGCGGGATGAATAAAGAATATTTATCTGCTGTAATTCATCCATTTTTAAAATGAATTTCCTCTACTAACACCTCCAATTCTGCTGCTTCACATTTTTATTTTTGCTTCCGTGTACAAAAACCCTCATTTTAATAAAGGCGGTCTGCACCAGTTCTGCACGTGCACTAATCATTGCTGCAATCTTAGTGAATTCCGCACAGCAGGTGAGGAAACTGTCACTAAAGGATTTAGGGAAGCAACTGGTTTACCACCCTTTATTTCAGATCTTAGTGAATCCACCGCTAAATTAGCTATGAAACACTGCACCTTATACTTCCTGTGATGATGATGATGATGATGTTTGTCTGTTGCAGCTGGATGAGACGCTAATGGAGAGGCTGTGGGGCCTGACGGAGATGTTTCCTGACACCATGCGTACAGCAGCTGAGGCGTCTGCCCACTGCTCAGTTTCTTTGGTGAAGAAGCTTTACAGGTATGATACCCAGCACCACTATTCATAAAGAATACTGGGCTGTTTTTGTCCCATTTTATCCTTTCCTGACCAAGAACAAAATGCCAGATTATTTTATGTTTATAGGATTATCCTGAGGTCGGAGTTGTAGAAAATTCTAATGTCTGAGTTCATTCGAGTTCAGCTGCAGCACGTTGAAATATCTGAAACATGGCTGACCGCTATAATATTAGATTTTCTTCCTCGACTTTACAGAGTAGAAGCCCCGACTTCCAGTGGCCTTTTAAGTAAGGGTGCAAGTAAAAATAGATTTGATGATATATCACAATTTTTCACCACGCAATTATCGTATCGATCCAAAAAAAAAGTTTTTTAAATCCTTTTTTTCTTTTTAATAAAGACGTAAATGCCCGGTCACTAAGTGTCAGTGAACCACATCGGACCTTGTTAAACAGATCCTCCACTGTTTTTGCAAATGTAGCCTAAAACCTTTGAAATGTCCTTATTATGCCGCGTTTACACCGAATGCGTCTTCTGCGGCACTGGACGCGTCTGCCGCACGAAACGTTCCGCAGGATCAAAAAATGTCCCCATTCATTTCAAATTTAGTATTATTTGGGCCATAGTATATAGTCATCTTAAAGATGTAAATCCTTGTTTTAATTAGAAATAAAATGGGTTAAAAGTGACACAAAATACTGCCAAAGGTGGTGAAATGGGATTTTAAAAACCACAGAAATTGGTTTAAAGTTGCAAATTAGAGTGGACAAAAACACACAGAAAAAGTGGTTGAAAGTTTTCAAAGTCTCAGTATTGGAACAATTAGTTTAAAACTGGCAAGTAACGGCATGATGAGACGTGAATGTGGTAAAATTGGCAAAAAATAAGCATGAAATATGGTGAAAAGAGGTTAAAAGTGACAATAATTGGTCAACATATGGGACAATAGGTGGAAAAGTGGTGTAAAGTGTTGAAAGTGGAACAAAATGTGCAGAAAAGGCATTGAAATGTGATGGAGAAGTGGCAGAAATGGGAGTAATGTAGCAAAAATGCATTCATAGGAGCAAAAATATGGCAAGAAAAAGTGATAAAAACAGGTTAAAATATTGTTAAAAAAATATTCTTAGTTTTTTTTAAGGCATCTGGCAATCTCCTCCCAGTGTCTCACAACCCCAAATGGGGTCCTGACCCCAAGGTTGAGAACCGTTGGCTTAACACACAGGTTAAAACGTTAAATTTTTATGTGCTGATGGACATATTACAATTTACTCTACAGTTTATTCCAAGGTTTCAAACAGAAAACTAGATTCTAATTTGGTATTTAGTAAGCAATAGGGATGTAACGATTCACGATACTGGGTTCACGATACGATTCTCTCACAATTTATTTTACAAAATGGGACTGTAGACAAATTTTTTTTTGGGGAAAAAAACTAGAAAATACTGTATTATTTTCCTTTTATTTTTCATTGTCAAAAGAATTCCTTGATAAACTATTCAAAACAATGCAATTTAACTAAAAATAAATCTTGAATGAAATAAATAAAGGAATAATACAAATGAAAATGAAGCCTATCAATTTAAATTCTGGTTCTATAATAGACAATGCAAAACTACATAATAGTTATTTTTCTTTTAAAAGTGCAACTGAAAATGTATTTTGTGCCTTAACAATTGGACTTTTAAAAAAAAAAAAAAAAAACTGTGATTGCACTGATTTACGTTATATTTGTTTGGACCAGCAGAGGGCGCTGGTAATACAGTGGTCGGTTGGCATGCAGATATCTTGCAGTGAAGAAGAGAAGCTATGCTAGCAGACAGAGCTAATAGAAAAACGTGACTTTTACAGATATTCAAGTAATATTACAGATATTCTTTCGGTGCTAAAGGGGCAATGAATCATTTATTAACATATTTAAGAGTAGAAGGCAGCCAGAAAGAAACTATTAGCAGACTCCGCCTGCCGCCTACACTTGTGGATAGCGCCCTCTGCTGGTTAAAAAAAGTACTGCGATTCAATTTTCAGAAAATCGATATCAACCGTGATACCTATGAATCGATTTTTAACTGCCTTACGATTAATCGTTACATCCCTAGTAAGCAATGATCATCAGCAGAGGCTTTTGATGAATAAACATCCGTCACGTAATTTCTGTTTTGCCACATTTCTGAATAATATTTAGAATATTTGTTGCTCAGTTGATATTTTCTCAGATTCCTATCATTGATATTGACAGACAAGTCGCAGTGCATTTAATTTAATGAGTTTCTTGATTATTTTTCAGTTTTTCCCGCTCTGCTTTGTGGGTGGGCACTACCTCTTTTATGATCCTGGTGTTGCCGGTTGTGTTTGAGACGGAGAGACTACAGTTGGAGCAGCAGCAGCTTCAGCAGCAGAGACAGGTGATGATCAACGGGCCTCGTGTTGGAAACGCAACCTGTAAACTGTTTCACAGACCATTTGATCTACAAACATGTTTATATTCTGCTTTTTCCCAACTGCATTTCAATTCATTCTTCATGATTTATGAGTGTGTATTTATGTATTTTACTAATTCTTGCGGGTAGCAATTAAAAAACTTTAATCTGGTTGATCGCAGGACTAATCACGATTAATTGATTCACAGCATTGTGACGTGTAATAGCAAAATTAAATTCCGATATTTTTTTTTGTACATTGTCAAATTTTACTTGAAACGTATTACAAAAAAGTTTCATATCATAAATAAAACATTCATTATTCAATAACAAACAAAAATACCTAAAAAAAAAAAAAAAAGTTGATTCGGGTTCCACAGTTCTAATTATACTAGTAAACTGTTGCACGTTGAAATGAAAATGTGCAAAAATGTAATATTTACGACAAAATAAGGACCATCTGCTTCAATGGATGTATTGATAACACAACACAGGCATGTATTTTGTGATTTTTATACCGAGGTGAAAGTAATGGATTACATGTACTCGCGTTACTGTAATTGAGTTGCTTTTATGGGTACTTGTATATTTCTAAATCAGTCATTTTACTTGTACTTAAGCACGTTTTAAAAGAAGTAAAGTAATTCATTACATTTCTATACCCAACCGTTCCTGAGTAAATTATTATTATTTGTTTTTAAAATAATCAAATGACCAGACAAAAATCAAATGCATCACATCTTAGTCGACCAATCAGATGAAACGTAATGCACGGCGCTAGATTTTTAATCTCGAACACGTCCAGTTTTTTAACCATTTCTGAGTCAATGGCAAAAAGCAGGGTTGATTATTAATAACAATTATTGCGAGATTATAAATGTGATTTTAAAAATCTGTTGCTGTTGTAATCGTAATTCAATTGTAATTGAGTTTAGATAATTGACTTTGTAATTGTATTTGCCATGAAAATTCTATAAAAATTGTCAATTATGATTTAACGCTAAACTTTGGAACCATGTTACAGTTCTAAGTACGGTTCTCCACATATTTAGTTAACAATTAAATAATTGAAATATGTTCCATATCAAGCTTTCCCACATTTTACCGTTTGAAACAGATACACAAAATATTAAAACCTATATTTTCATTGATTAGGAACCCAAAAAGATAACCAATAGATGGGAAAGAAATTAGATGATATATATTTGTTTTTAATGTATTTTACAGCTGATTTAGGACCCGTTATCACAAGAGATGCTAACAGGAAGCTAACACAAGAGGAAGGTTTACTTTTATTGTTATTTATTTCAGGCTCAGTAATTGTGATTCATTTTAATTGAATTTTAGTATTTGAGAACGTAATTGTATTTGACTTTTTAAGGATAAAAAATTGTAATTTAATTATAATTGGAAAAAATGCTGGTCACTGTAATCGTAATTGAACATGGGTAATTAAAAACATAAATGTAACTGAAAAATGTAATTGAGCCCAACACTGGTGATAATTTTAATCGTATTAGGGAACTGATGAGTTAACTCGTAGTCAACATGTTGACATGCCCAATATTACCATCAACAAGTAGTGATAAAAGCTTGAAAACATAGTTTTTATGTAATTAACCTGGTTGACTTTTTCAGATCCTGCTGGGCCCCAACACCGGAATGTCTGGTGGGATGCCTGGCATGATGACTCCTGCTCCCGGCAAAATGTGAGAGACCCTGAACTACCTGCTGAGATCTGCTGCCTTTTCATACAGCAGTGGAGCCTATGAGGAATGATGGAGAGATCACAGAGGAGAGGAGCAAACAGACATGATTAACCGATTATGATGTTTCTCCTTCCTCCCAGCATCATGCACAGACTAACGTATAGGAGCACTGCTTCTGTTTTCATCTTTGTTTTTGGTTTGTTGTTTTTTTTTTTTTTTAGATACAAAACAGTTATATCAACATAAATACATTTGATACATTGGAAGATGGATCTTGTCAGTTTGCTTGTTGAATACAGTTATAAGAACATTGACTCTGTTGGCAGAACAGCTGTTTGGTCCTTATGGATTTTGACCTTTGAGGCAATATAAAGCAAGTGTAATCTACTCTTGCTAAATGCTATCAAAACGATCATTATTCCTTCTTGCATTTGCACTGAACATTAAAAAAATGAAAGTGTTTTCAAGGTAACGGTGTAGAAGTGATGTGAAAGTTTGAGAACCATCATGAAATCCCACTGCTCTCTAAAATGTTGCACCCTTCTGTTTTAAGGCCTTTCAGATTCAATTAACAAAGCGACACTAGACTGTTAATATACAATTACTGGTCACGATTTCTTAGCTTTTTCACTTTTCATTTTATTTTACTTCTTTGATTTATAGGTCCAGTATTATGCTATTTATCACCCATCTCCATTTGTTCTAAGAACCCCAACAACATAGCATTTTAAAGTGTATTTTCCCAAACTCACCTGTTTTCTTGAGTTTTAGCCCTCTGAAAAGTGACTTTAAGAGCGCCCCTAAAAACGGGCTGTTATGGAGGCTTTCATGCATATGCATGAGTAGGCATAAACACGTGCTGCTCCAGCATGTGTTTATCACAGCAGCTGTGGCCGTAAATAATTGAAAACCTTCTCCTCACCTCTTCTGACCACAGAAATATTCCATTTATGGTGATAGTCCGTTATTTTGTTCGACCGCTGCGTTGCATTGGGTCACAAATAAGTCAGATCGTGGTGAGAGGTGAAAGGTGAGACAAGTTGGTATAACGGCTACTAAAAGTGAAACTGATTGTGAGGGCTCTGCGGTTTATCTATATACTGGATAATCTATACTGAACGTAAAGATATTAACTGTAGTATCAACCTTCCTTCGCTATGTTTATTTCACCTGTCATGTAGTTTGAGAGGGAAGAGCTCACATTCTTATGTTGGGTAGGAGGAGCCAGGATTGTCAGGAGGAGTTTCCGCTACGTGATGTCACAATGCGAGAAAAATCCAACTTGCTCGTTTGGAGCTGACTTTTTACAAAATGTGGAATAACAAGGAAGGGATGTAATAGAACTTTTTCAACTTTGAATGAGGCTAATGGAATGTAGCAAAACCATTATAAAGTGAATTTTTCATAATACCGCCCCTTTAAACAATGAATCTATATGAAATATTCTTTTTCCTCATCGGCTAAATTCAAACCTTTTTTTTTTTTTTTCCTGGTGGAAAAAAATTGTTGGACCAACATGTTCAGTCATAGGAGAAAGTGCTTTTTAAAAGTGTCATTCAAATGTGTCGTCTTTATGAAACAGAGCCATTTTTTTTTCCTCTTTTGTGTTCGTCATGACTGCAAAAATAAAAGAAGAAAAAAGAAAAATCAAATGACGGACAAAGTTTGTGCCAGTCTATTGTGTGTTTTACAAGGCATGCTGCGCATAGAAAGTAATATGACTCAGACCAACCCTAGATTTAAAAGATTAATAAATTAACATTTGACATTTTGAGTTATTCTGAATAAAGAATACAATTAGGTAAAACAACATAAGAAGTATTTAAAAGTAAGACAGGATTTATAAAAGCTTGTCTTTCTTGGAGGAGGCTTAACTACATTTTGTTTATTATAAATGCGTAATAGTAACTAATTCAAGGTCTTATAAGTCATAGCTCAATATCTCATATATTTCTAATTGTGTACAGTTCAATATCCGCCATTTTAATTAACATTTACGTCGAGTGAAAAAGGAATAATGTACATAATTAAAGCTACAAACACGATGATGTTATAGTTATTTACAGGTTTTACTATTTCTGTGTTAAAAATTAATCAATACATGAAAAAAATTAGATAATTTATTAATTAAAATATCAGTTTTCTACGACAGGCTAATTAATGATGCATTTACAGTCTGCTCAGTGTTTGCCTTGAAATGTTTTGAATGACGTCACCTTCTTTTCAAAAAATAGTCTGATATACTTTCAACTACAAGTAGATTCGTCGATGAAAGTTATGTATATATTAAAACAATTTCAACGAGGTTAAAATGGTCACGGAGAATACGACATTATTAGAGTTGCGTAGGGAACTTTGTTTTCCTACTGCATTTGAACACATCAATTACACGAGTTCCCGCCGGTGATTAAGACCTTAAAGAAAGTTAGCATTAAAATAGGAACTAGAAACGTCTTAATTTGCTGCTTTATACGCCTTTTCCTTCATTTACACGGTAGTGGAATTCAACAACGCGGTGAGTTGTTCTTTTTGTTTTGTTTTTCGAGTACTTTGTTTTTGAATACGGCCTTTTAATGTGTTATTTCGTTGTATCGGGCGCGATGAGGCAGATAATGGCTAACTGGGCTAAAATGGCCTTTTGTTTTCTCCAGCTGAGCGTCTTTGCTGCTTTGTATTTGACGTTGGACAGCACTAGATATACAGTATATTAGTCCATTTGTTGTGTCACAGGTGATGAAAATGAAAGCTGCAGAAGACCAGGTTGTGGAAGATGAGTCGAGTTTTCAGGACGATGAGGTGAGTGTTACAGTCTAGGCCTCACCCATCATGACGGTGTTAATAATAGCTATGTATGACTATATTTATGTTGGACTCATCCTAAATGGGGTTTTTTTTTTTTTTCTTTGGAGAGAAAGTCATTCATAGCCATACCTGTCAAGTTTTAGATTTGAAAATAAGGGAAATTTTCTGGCGCCCGCTACCAGCGCCCCCCCCCAACCAAGCTCCAGTATCCCTTATATTTTAATCAGAATAGGAAATGTTTTAATGGCCAAGTACAGTTTTTAGGACAGTACGAGGAATTTGTCTTGGTTGGTAGTCGGTGCGCGAAACAAAAAAACAAAGAGCAAAGTAACAACCCAGCAACAATAATAATAATAATAATGATAAATACAAAGGATGAGGGATAAATAAACGATAGAGAATAAAGGATAAATAGGATATATATATATCTTTGGCTGATTCTTCATGGTGACTTACGTGGTTCCTTCCGTTGTGGGAGACGCTAAAATCTCAGTTACTAAGGTAACAGAACGTGTAACTGTGTCACATCCTGCTGCTCTTTAGGGAGCTAAACTCTTTGTCACATTTTACAAGGTATTTTCAAGAGTTCTTTGTTTTTTTCACCGGAACGTCTTCATCCATCCATCTCTTTTCTGAGTTGTTCCGGTTGTCAGCACTAATTTCGCGAGAACTGCCACCCAGGTCATTTCAGGTGACAGTTTTGGTTTTTGAAGCATTATCACTTCTATTCACAAAAAAGTAGTTAAAAAAAAAAAAAGCTTTGATTCATTGACACCAATGATGTGTTTCTATTAAACTGGGCAATATATCGAGATTCAAGATACAGCGAGATTTTTATTTTGGCAGTATGGAAAATTACAATATTGCCTATAACAAATAATTATTCATTTGTAGCTCAATTTGTATTGAAATACTCATTTAAGGGGTTGCTGCTTTCATTTCTTCTTTTATCAGAACACTCACACGTGCTGTCCCTTATAGGAGAAAATGCCAAAATGGCACATATTGTGCAGCTGTTTGTTAATAAACGTGCCTGTGTGGCATTTTACATCAGCAAATTTAACCCAGAATTGTTTTTCTTTTTTTTTTTAAATTTTTTTTAAATTTTGATACTTTAGAATTTTTGCTTATTTTTTTCCACATACAACAAAAACAGACAATTACAGAAAAAATGCCATAGACCATAGACAGTATTTACATATACTGTGTGTGTGTGATATTATAATAATGGTATTATGCTATTAGAGGCTAGGGTGTGTGTATGTATATATATATATATATATATATATATATATATATATATATATATATATATATACTCTTAAGGAAGGATGATCAATGATAGCTTCAACCTGGAACCCAGAATTGTCTTTCTGGTAAGCCTTATGAGCCTTATATATCGTGTATCACCATTTTGAGAAACAATATTGAGATTTGAGTTTTAGTCTATATTGCCTAGTACTAGTTCCTGTGGTATACTATATAGTTTTCATATTTTAACTAAACATTTTAAACAGTAAATAGTAGTAATCGTCAGCTGTAAATAAAGCTTCTTGTCCTCTGAAATCCACAGGAGTCGTTCTTTCAAGACATCGACCTCCTACAGAAACATGGAATTGTGAGTGATTTGTTGTATTAAAATAATCAGAAAATAAGACTTGGCCTTATGTTTGGTCATGGAGACACAAGATACTCTCTTTGCAGAATATGGCAGACATTAAGAAGCTGAAATCGGTGGGTATTTGTACCGTGAAGGGGATCCAGATGACCACGCGTAAAGCACTGTGTAACATCAAGGGCCTGTCTGAAGCCAAGGTGGAGAAAATCAAGGAAGCTGCTGGAAAAATGCTGGTGAGATAAGCAGCCTGTGCTGCTTTAATAGTCTGCTAAAATGAGAAAAACAAGGCCAAAACACCGAAATAAATTATTAGTCTAGCCAAATTTATGGCTATATAAATGTGTACTAACCTTACTATTAAAACATTGTAATTGTATAAATTAATTCTAACAATGGCAATGCACACAATATAAAATGCGAGATAAAATCTTTAACTCATAAATTAAATCAGGGGTTCTCAACCATGGAGTAAGGATCCATTTGTGGTCACGAGACACTGGAAGGGGGTCGCCAGATGCCTTCAAAAAACTAAGAATATGAATATGAAAAATATTTGACAAATATGAGCCAATTTTTGCTTATTTTTACCCTTTTTCTGCAAATACAGCAAACTTGTCATATTTATATTTTTTCTCCTTTTAATGCATTTTTGCTACATTACTCCCATTTCTGCCACTTCTCCAACTAATTTCAATGCATTTCTGCACATTTTTCCACTTTAAAGACATTGTCAGCACTTATAAACCCTTTATACCACTTTTCCCACCTAATGTCACATATGTTGACCCATTAGTGTCACTTTTAACCTCTTTTCATCATATTTCATGCTTATTTTTGTCTATTTAACCACATTCATATCTTATCTCATGCAATTATTTGCCAGTTTAAATTAATTGTTCATATTAATTGTTCCAATATTGACACTTTGAACCCTTTTTAATCTATCTATAAAGCAAGGAATCTCTGTCTCTGTGTGTGTGTGTCTGTTCCTCAAATATCTTAGCAAATCAGGCTCAGATTGACCTGAGACTTTCAACATGGCCGCTGCTTGGTTCAAGGGTGTGTAACGTCCGATTTGTTTGGACTGCAGTGATACCGTTAATGACTTATTCCATAAAATTGTCTTAAACGCAGGATGCCGAACAGCTCAATGTTGACAGGTAGTCATGGTAACTCAGGATAATTTGTTAACTACGTACACAAAGGGCTTTTAAAAACAACTAAAGTGGGTGTAATATCCTAAAAAAAAACACCCCATAAATATTGACTTGCAGGTGTCCTCAGTGAGCAACGTTTGTAACTATGGTGAGTAATAATAATAATTTAAAAAATGTGTATGTGTGTAATTCAGAATTAATTTTGCATTTAATAATTTAATTTTATTAATAAAAATGCATTTGATTTTATATAGCGTTTTTCATGGACACTCAAAGCGCTTTACATTGATGTGCATTATTCTTATTTTCATCACTTTTTCTTGCCATATTTTTGCTTCTTTTAATGTTTTTTTGCTATATTATTCCCATTTCTAGCATGTCTCCATCTAATTTCAATGCCTTTTCTTCACATTTTTTCCACTTTTAAGACATTTGTAACACTTATAAACCTATTTATATACGTCTGCTCCATGTTTCCAGTCACGCGCTGACCGATGTGTTTTCTTTCATCATTAGATCTTGTTTCGGTGAATACAAGTGTTTTGGCTGAAACTTTTTGGTGCATCACTAGAACAAACTGATTGCCTAAAGTTACATGATCAATGACTTTCTTTTCATTGTAGAATGTTGGTTTCCAGACCGCCTTCGAGTACAGTGCAAAGAGGAAGCAGGTTTTTCACGTCACAACCGGCAGCCAGGAGTTTGAGTTAAGATTTAATTAGTAATTTTTTATTAAAATATCGAATATCACAACTTGTTGTTTATTATTGTGTTAAAGCTTATTATTTTGAATTAGTTGTCAGTTATTAGGGTTTGTTGATGTATTGTTTGGGTGAGGACTGACTTTTTCTAATCACTTTGATTTTTCTACTAATTAAAAGTTTGAAGAAAAAAAAATGTGAGGAATCCAAAATAGCAGCTGTACCAAAGTAATAACATTAGTTGTGTGGACTCGAGTCACATGACTTGGACTCGACTTGGTCATAGAGTTGATGACTTTAGACTCGACTTGACAAAATCACAAAGGACTTAACTCGGCTTAGACTTGAAAACAAACGACTTGTGACTTAACTCGGACTTGAGCTTAATGACTCGGGAAGACTTGACTTCCTACCCTTCCATGACAAAATATTTTATAAATTTCTTAATAATATGCAATCATTAATGAACAGATTTTGATTGACAGGTCCATCTTTAAACAAACTGACAGCCAATCAGGAAGCAGCTGAAAACATCAAGCTGGACTGAGACGTGGGCTTTACCAGCAGAAAAAAATATTCAAATCGTGATATCCTTTAGATTTATAGATTAAACAGTGATTAATAATTTATTTTTGGAAAAAATTATACCTTGTTCTACTTCCTAGTATGATTATTGTTTCATAACAGAGGAACTGTAAATATTTTAAAAGCTAAAAAGTTGCTGGATTGATATGTTTATAAAAGCATTATATCACTATTATTTGACATATATGTACTCTGTTAAAGTATTTAATTGTTTATCAGTTGAATAAACTTGCTGTGGTACATTATGGACTCATGACTTGAAGGGCTTTGACTGGAGACTTTAGTGACAAGAAGCAGTGACTTGCAGGGTTGGGGTCAGTTACATTTTTCTGTTACAATTACATTTTCAATTATCCTTGTTAAGTTACAATTCAATTATGATTATTGCGACCATCATTTTTTCCAATTACAATTAAATCAATTATTTTTTATCCTCAGAGAGTTGATTAAAATTACATTCTCAATTACTAAAGTTCACTTACAATTAATCGCAATTACTGAGCCTGATATACTGTGTAACCAAATAAAAGTTAACCTTCCTCTTATGATACTGGGTCCTAAATCAGCTGTAAAACTAATATCTATCATCTAATATTTTTTCTATCTATTGTTTACCTTGTTAGGCTTCCTAATCAATGAAAATATAAGTTTCAATATATTTGCTGTGGGCGTCTGAGACTTTTTTGTGCCAGTATACTCCTTTATTTACATTTTTTTAAATGTGAAAATGTAGGAAAGCTTGATATGAAACATATTTTAATAATTGTTTACTACAGATGTGTAGAACTGTAACATGATTCCACAGTTTTGTGTTCAATTTAAATTTTTTGATACAATTTTCATGGCAATTACAAAGACATTTATCTAAACTCATTTACAAATTACTTATGATTAGGACAGTAAAATAAACTACAATTAAATTACATCATAATTGTAATTAACACAATGCAACTCTCTTAAAATGTGTTCTTTTGTTTGTTTTACCCATCCAGCAAATTACTGGGGGGCGGAATGGAGAGCATGGCGATAACAGAGGCGTTTGGAGGTTGGATAATGCTTCTTTGATGGGATTGTAACTGTGATGCTCAATGAACTGATCCAGTGTGTTTAAAGCTCTCTGTGATACCTTATCATTCAGAGTTTCGCACAGGGAAGACACAACTGTCTCACACACTTTGTGGTGAGTGAGGAGCTTCTTTGTTAGTTAAGCTTTGAAAAAAAAAAAAAACCTTTAAATTAAATATTGTAAATACTTTTTGGTTTAGTAACTGCTCAGCTGCCAGGAGAGGACGGCTACTTGGGTGGAAAAGTCATCTTCATCGACACAGAGAACACCTTGTATCCTATTTTAAATCAATCAAAGAGAATAGTTGTTGGTGTGTATTTCGTGTTTGATTGAGTATACAATACAATTAAAAGCAGTATTATTAACCTCTAGTCCACTGGTTCTCAACCTTGGAGTCTTGAGACACTGGGCGGGGGTCACCATATGCCTTCAAGAAACTAAGAATATTTATTCAACAATTTGAGCCCATTTTTTCTTATTTTTACCCTTTTTTTGCAACTACACCAAACTTGCCATATTTGAACCAACTTTATCACTTTTTCTTGCCATATTTTTGCTCCGTTTAATGCATTTTTGCTACATTACTCCTATTCCTTTAATGCACACTTTTCCACTTTCAAGACATTTTCAGCACTTATAAATCCTTCCCACCTAATGTCGCATATGTTGACCCATTATTGTCACTTTTAACCTCTTTTCACCACATTTCATGCTTATTTTCGCCAATTTAACCACATTCACACTATGTCATGCCCATTATTTGCCAGTTTAAACAAAGTGTCTGCCACTTTTAAGCCAATATCGACACTTTGAACCCTTTTTACCACTTTTTGTGTCCGTTTTTGGCCAAATTTGAAACTTTTAATCAATTTCCATCCGTCCATTTTCAGAACCGCTTGTTCCTGTTTTTCTGGCTCATGGGGTTCTGCTGGTGCCCACACTGGGCTTAAGGCAGGGGTACACCCTGGACAGAGCGCCAGTCCATCACAGATTTTAAAAATCAATTTCTGTGGTTTTTAAAATCCCATTTCACCATCTTTTTTCACCACTTTTAACCCACTTTATTTCTGATTTAAACAAGGATTTACATGTTTAAGATGACTATGTACTATGGCACAAATAATAATAAACTTCCTGGACACCAGTGGATATTATTCAGATGAATAAATAAATGTGGTTATCACAGATTCATCGAACAATGGACCATCATTTAGCAGATTTAATGGATGTGCCCCAAAGAGCTCTCCTTTACCCCCCCTTATAGATGGCCCTGTCTACACATGACTGTTCTTCAATGTTCATGTCTGTGTTAAACCACCATCAGGTATAGTGGGGGCCCCGGGTTTCTGGAACCTATATTTTGGGGGTCATGGGCTGAAAAGGTTGAGAACCACTGCTCTAGTCTGTGATTTATCGACCTTGACGTGTTCCTGTTCCAGTCGTCCTGACAGACTGAGAGAAGTTGCTGACAGGTTCAATGTGGACTACGACGCTGTGCTGGACAATGTGCTTTATGCACGTGCCTATACTAGTAGGAGCTTGTAGAAGTGTATTTACACTAGTGCTAATATTTGACAGTCAAACATTGCTCAGATTGGTTGAAATGTGGCTCTGATCTCAGGTGAACACCAGATGGAGTTGCTGGACTTTGTGGCAGCCAGGTTTCATGAAGAAGGAGGAGTTTTTAAACTGCTGGTGAGTTCTTAAAAGTGAAGGTATTTGTGCGCTCTCACCTCTGACCTTTGCCTCTTTCTTTTTGTCCTCCTCTTGTTTAGATTATTGACTCCATCATGGCTTTGTTCAGAGTTGACTTCTCTGGTCGAGGAGAGTTGGCTGAACGGCAGCAGAAACTTGCTCAGATGCTGTCGAGGCTGCAGAAGATTTCTGAAGGTTTTGATCTAAAATGTGCCTTTGTGTGTGTGTGTGTATATACATATATATATATATAATAATGTATAATACAGGGTACCCGCAGATCCTTAAAAAGTCTTAAAAGGCATTAAATTCATGAATCTAAAAATAAGGCCTTAATTGTAATTAAAATGTTTTAAACAGTGGGACTCTGCGCGTCATGCTTGTAGCAACTTTTAACAAAATGGGGAAATGTAAATTTCATTAAAATGACCTGTCAAACAAAGATTTTTCTAAAAAAAATTTTTTGTATTTTTGTTTTATAGATTTCATCTTGTGTGTTTTGAAAGGTGATTTAGATTACTTTAGTTTAATTGTTTTAGTTTTTTGTGTGTGTGAGTAAATCAGAGATTTTATTCCCTACCTCGTTGTTGTGCTTCGTGCATTTTATTTTTTGTTTAAATTATGTATATATATATATATATATATATATATATATATATATATATACACAGTATATATATAATTCAGTATCTTCCTAAATTAATTCACCCTCATGTTTAATCTTGTGGTTGTGTTTTATTCCCTCAGAGTACAACGTGGCTGTGTTTGTGACAAACCAGATGACTGCTGATCCTGGAGCAGGAATGACGTACTGCAAAAAAATCATCTCTTTGAACTAATTTTGTGTTAAAAAATAAAATAAATCTAATTTACAAGTATTGTGCCATATGATTTATTGTTTTAATCCATCATCTCAGCTTTCAGGCAGATCCAAAGAAGCCCATTGGTGGTCACATCCTGGCCCACGCCTCCACCACACGGATCAGCTTGAGAAAGGGTCGCGGGGAGACGAGAATTGCAAAGATATTTGACAGGTACATAATAATGGAGTTTCTTCTTCCCTAAATGATGTTGTATTTTACCTGGAGACAGATGTGTATTTATTTATCAAATTGAAAAAAGTGCTACATAAATCTAAGCCGTTATTATTATCATTCCTGTTTGTAAACTGCAATTTGGAACACTTCTATGTTCGCTAGGCTCTTTTTTTTCTCCTTTTTTCCCACAATGCTTAATATAAATTAACATTTAGGAAAACTACATTAAACCAAGGCTGCGTCCGAATAGTCCCTACTATCTCCTTTCCTATCCACTTTGCCATAACCCCGTGGATGACAGCACAGGGTACGACCGGAATCACGCAGTGTCTGTTTCATGTCATTTCTAATTTAATATGTCTTACATATAATAATATATATGGGTTTTAGATTATTTATTTAAAGTTGTTTAAGACATATTATTGCATTGATAACTTACATGATCTCCGTTACTTGTCGGTCATCGTGAGTTTCCGGAAGCGCTCTGTTGTGCATGTCCCTTTAAATGTTGTCGCCACAAGGAATTGGGGGTCAGCATTATCTCGTCTCCATACATCAGTGTTTCCTAGGCTAAAGGAGGTAAAAAAGGAAGCATTGAGCCTCTTTTCTTGAGCTTAAAGAGAACTTGGACGCTCTTTATCATGGTCGCCATTTAAACACTTCCGGGGTGAAGGTACAGTGGATAGGAAAGGAGATAGGAGGGAGTATTCGGACGCAGCCCAAATCTGTTTATCTGTTTATTTTGATCTCCATTAGCTTTGGCTAGAGCCATTGCTACTTCTCCTGGATTCCACACCCAATACAATTGTCTTATTAGTGCAGTATACAATTACATATAACACATCACACAACAAAGCAAACAAACAACTAAAACTATTTACAAAACAAAACATACAACATTGATACAGTCAGACCTTGTTCCAATTAACAATTGGATGATTGTTTATATAGCAATATACATTTACAGTTATATATCAATATACACATTCATTTATAGATCACATAAAACTTACCCTAATTAATTTTATTCATTAGCTTTCATAAATGTTCCTTCAGTAGTTTTTTTTTTTTTTTAATCTAAATTTGTTATTTTCGTGACTAATTTGTCTTGGAAGTTCATACCATGGCCCTGTACATCACAATACTTTTCATCTTATTAGTCTTTGCTTTACGTAGAGTCAGTGAATCGACTTTCCGTAACATGCCTTGTTTTATATACGTGTGGCTGTTGAGTTGCAGTGTTTTTTTCTAATAAAAACAAGTAATGAGGCAATAATTCTGTCCCTTACCTTTAAGACATTTATGCCTGTGATTTACACTGGTTTGGTTTGGACAACGCAGTAGACATCGTGCTGCCTTAAGGTGCGTTCACACCGAACGCGACTGAAGTGACATTACGATTACAGCGATTACATTACATTAAAATCAATATGAATGATGCGTCCTCAAGTTATCCTCCCTCAAGCAACATGACTTGTGTGATTTGAGTGACTAGGTCGAGCGCGACCTAGTCACTCATAGTTGAAAAATCTGAACTTTTTAAGCGACTACAAGCGACAACTCCCCAGTCCTTCACTGTCTGTGGAGCAGAGGCTGCAGCACCTCCCTGCCTCCTCCTGCTTCAGTGCAGAATGCTGCAGCGGAGGCTGTACAACTTCCTCAATTTATCTGGGCTAAATTAAAGCGGTAACTTCTTGAAAATCACAGTAACGACTGATCATCGCACATTCTGAGTGAACTCATCCTTTAATATCTCCTTAAGTTGATCATTTGAACCGTAAAAGCAAAGCAAGAAGGAAAAGAAGTGATCAACCCCCTCTCTCTTTCTCTCTACCCTGTCACCGGCTCAACACACACCTGGCACACACACGCACTGTGCCCTGGTGGTCGGGTCACTGGAGCGATGAAGTAAATGACTCATCAGGGGCAATTTGTGATTGCAATTGCGTTCGGTGTGAACGCGCCTTGATTCTGCGCAATTTAGCAGTTTGTGTATGTGTGTTTAGACCAAGTTGATTCACTATCATATATTATTTGGTTTCATGTACTTGTTCTACAACCACACCATTTATATGTAATTTCAGTTTTTTGGTTCCTTCAGTAACACATTATTTGTTCCAAACACAATGCTATTTGTGTTTGGTGTGTGTGTGTGTGTGTGTGTGTGTGTGTGTGTGTGTGTGTGTGTGTGTGTGTGTGTGTGTGTGTGTGTGTGTGTGTGTGTGTGTGTGTGTGTGTGTGTGTGTGTGAATAGTCCCAACATGCCAGAAAACGAAGCCACCTTTGCCATCACGGGAGGAGGAGTCACTGATGCCAAAGAGTGACAAAGCTTCCAGTATCATCTTAATGTTCTACGCTCACCTATTTAATGTGTTTGTTGTTATTTATTGAGTTTCTGTACTGAAGTGATTCATTCTACGGTGGTCATTGTAATACAATGCTGTGTTTTAAAATATTAAAGTATATTAAAACAAATGTGTTGTTAATTTTACAGTTAAATTCTGACAATAACACTAAATTAGAATATGTTTGTAATTGTTATATTGGTAACACTTTATAATAACCATCTATAAAGAGTAATTAATGGTAAATAGATAATTAATTAACCTTTAGTTAATAGTTATAGTTAATGTCTTAATTATTTGTAATGCTATAATTGATGTCATATTAACAGTTTATTGATGCACACATTTCATACACTTTATAAAGTGTTCGTTAATGATTAACAGGATTAGTAAACCTTGATTATGGTTCATAAACATTGCAGAGACACGTGGACCAGATATTTGTTTATGGCTTATAAATGTTTTATAAAGTAGTATTATTTGGTTAAATATTATAAAATTAGAACTGTAGATTATAATCCTTTACTAATGCTTTATAAAGCATCTATAGGCATGTTTTAGATAGATAATTAATACTTTAACTCTACAATCATTATCTGGATGGTTATTATAAAGATGTTTATAATACTTTGTAAATGGTTATTAAACACTGTGTAGAGCATCATAAACATTAGTTGGATGGTCATTATAAAGTTGAATTGATGTTTATAAAATTTTAACAATTGCTTCATACATGCTTTATAAACTATTTAAATATATGTTAATGAATATTACAAAGTTGCGACTAATTATTGTAATATTTATAACTAATGAATTATTAACTAACCCTAACCCAGATAACCTGGTTATGATAGAGTGGAACAAATGGTGAATTAGTTTATTGCAAGTCTTGCCTTTATTCATTCATTTTTAGCAACACTGCTAATGACTTCCACAGATTCAAGATTTTTTTACCCCCAAAAAACTTTTTTTAAGCTAAAAGTGCTACATTAGCCCCGCTCAGAATCATGCATTATTTTGAATTTCCCACGAGTGACAGTTGAGCCAAAACCAGGCGGTATCGCTTTAAATGCAGCTCATTGTTTACAGGTAGTCATGGTAACGCATGGTAAAAGTTGAAAGACTAAAAGATTCTACCGCAGTGTGAGTTCTACAGCTGGACCTACAACAGTGAAAGCACTAAAGACTCTCAGATACGACTAAAGGAGGTCTAATATCATTAAAACCAGTCCGTAAACATTGACCAGCAGAGGTCAGCAGTGACCAAGGTTTGTAACCAAAGCTTTTTAGTCATATTGTCAACTTTAATGATTAATTAGTGATATTCCTGAATCACGTTAGTAAAAACCGCTGGATTTGTAATATTGTAAATATGGCTATGTATTCAGATAAATTCCTGAATCTAGTAAAAATTAAAATACTGTTTGTTTTATAATATTGACATATTAGTTATAATCCAGTGTGTTAAAGTTTTTAGATTTAGATACAAATGTATCATTTAGATTTAACTTTACATTTAGATTTAACTTTACATTTAGATTCAACATTTATATTAAGATTCAACATTTACAATTAGATTTATTTTTCATGTGTACATATTTTTTTTTAGCAATGATAGAACATGCTGTTTTTCATGAATTTGTCTCTCAAATGAAAGAAAAAATGAACTAAATGTGAGGAAAGTGAGCTAAATGTTTAAAATATGTCGGCTATGAAACAGTGACCAAGTTTCTTTGCTACCGGACTCAAAACGCCCTCACTTTCTTCTTCTTGTGTACACTAGTGCCCCATTTTTCAAATGACTACTCCTCCGTTAGTTCTTGTTAGATCGAGATGCAGTTTGGTATGAAAACTTTATGAATGACTATGATGAGACGCTCACCGCCCTTTTTCTTTAAATGGGGCCCGGGGGCCCACCCCCCATTTCCAGTAATTTCAAAATGTATGGGAACATATTAGTGTGATATATCATTTCAAAGGTATTTCAGTGTAGATTATGATTATGCCTCGCATAATTCAATTAGGGGCCCACTCCCCTTTTTTTCGGTAATTTCCATTAAAGTCGTTTTCTCATTTATTTGTGAGTCAAATAATGCGACAGTTGGTGGTACCAAATCATTGACACATATCAATATATGAATGGGGCTTATTACTCCGTATGTGCCACGGGGGCACAAGGGGGCCCCACTTTTTTAAAATGACTACTCCTCCATTAATGCTCGTTGAATCGGGCTGTAATTTCACATGGATATTCTATGAGCGGATGTCAACAGCCTCTAGGAGACCTTTTTGAACCAGTAATTTCTAAACTTATTGGAACATAGTCATGTGATATATTGTTTCAAAGGCAATTCAACGTAGATTACTATTTCACGTCACACAATTTCATTTGTTTTACTCAGTGGAACCGAGTCATTTAACTGAATTCTTGGGAACGTGGGACGTGCTATTTGGCGCGGGTCGCGGACCCGGCCATAGTTCAGTAGAACTTGTTACATTAATCACCACATAAAACTGACTAAAGACTAATGTGTTCTGACCTCATTGTTCTGGTTAAGAACCAAGCTGCAGCAAACTGCTATTTTTCTATGTGTTTTTTATTGTTGATTTTTCCACTCTTTCATTTTTCATGCCAGTTTGAACATCTTCAGTCACAAACCAAGATAACGGTCTCGACAATGCCTAAAGCTAAAAGGTTTAAGGCAAACAGGGTGGAGATGTACCCAAAGGATCAGGTCCAGGGGTCCAAATCTACACCCCTTGATGACAGCCTGACCAGCCTCGACTGGCTACAGAACTATTCCATCCAGACCTCAGACCCACATCGGCCCAGCGTCCCCGAGTGAGTTTACATAACTGACTTTGTAATTGTAATTGCCATAGAAATTCTATAAAAATTGTCAATTATATTTTAACGCAAAACTGGGGATTTATGTTACAGTTCTATGTTCAGCTCTACACATAGTTAATTATTAAAATAATTAATAATTTCATTTCAAGCTTTCTCAGATTTTATCATTTGAAAAAAAATGAAACAGGGGACATACTGACAAAAAAAGGCTCAAGTGGCCACACCAAAAATATTAAAACATGTATTTTCATTGATGAGGAAGTTTAACAAAATAACCAATAGATATGAAATTAATTAAATATTTGTTTTTATTGTATTTTACAGCAGATTTAGGACCAGTTTTCATAAGAGATGCTAACAGAAAGCTAACACAAGAGGAAGGTTAACTTTTATTAGGTTATTTATAACAGTCTCAGTAATTGTGATTAATTGTAATTGAACTTTAGTAATTGAATATGTAATTGCAATTGACTTTCTGAGATTAAAAAAATAATTGCAATTTAATTGTAATTGGAAAAAATGCTGGTCACTGTAATTGTAATTTCATTGTAATTGAATACGGGTAATTGAAAACAGAATTCTAACTGAAAAATGTAATTGACCCCAACCCAGGTACCCTCTGGAGGTGGACTACAAGACCAACCCCAAAGCCAAACCACCTCATTCCCACGCTTCTCTCATCTACAAGGCCATCCAGGCCAGCGGACAATCCAAAGTCACTTTGTCCACCATCTATGAGTGGATAGAAGAGAATTTCTGCTACTACAGACACGCAAAGCCCACCTGGCAGGTAACTGACACCCACTTTTATTATTTATGAGTGACCATCTCCCTTCATGTCTCATTTACTCATATTTGCTCAATGGCTTTGTAATAAAATCTTGCTTTTATTGTGTCTTTGTTACAGAACTCTATTCGTCACACTTTGACCTTCAACAAGTGCTTCAAAAAGGTTCCTCGACAGAAAGGTGAGCCCGGCAAGGGAGGGTTCTGGCAAATCGACCCAGAGCATTCAGACATGTTTGACAACGGGATCCTCAGACGTAGGAAACTGCCAGAGAACCATTACAGAACGCTGCTAAGGAACAAACTTTTTCAGAGTTATCAGGGCACTACAAGCACTTCTGTTCATGGAGTTGTGCGTCCTGAACAGAAGCCCCTGTCATCTACAGAAAACAGAGAGACCACGAGGTCTACAGGGACACCACTTGATTATGACATTGTAGCAGCAGCTTGTAAAGACATTATTGGTGGGGATTGTAGCACCTGGAAGGATTTGGAAAGCACCGCTGCTGTTGGGGTTCTGGAACCAACAGGAGAGCAGGCAAGGTGGTGGGAAGGAGGAGGAGATGTGATGAACCACTACCTGTCCTACGGCTACATGGACATGTGCACCACCACCATGGAAGGCACAGGAAACCAAGCAGAGCTCCAAATGCCTCTGGAGGATCTCCATCAGCATCAGGACCAACAGGATTTGGTGCATCTGGATGAGTCCTCGGTGAAATTATCTGAGCAGCCATGTGTGGAGGTCACAGTGGTGACAGAGAACGTACCTCCAACCCTGGATCAAGGCTTTGGTGTGAGTGAGGGCGTCTTCACAGCTACCTGTGACCTTCCACCACCAACAACACTGACTGTCCTATAATCCTCCTATATAATACAATCCTCCTCAGAATACGTGTAATATGAATATATTGTAGCACTCAGCATCCCACTCACTCATAACCCAATCCCATTGCCATGACAGTCATGACAATAACATCTTTTTTGATCTTCAATAAATATGTTGTTTCATTATTTTCATTTGTCTTTTGATATTAATTTTTGTGAACTTTGTTTATATTTAGTTATCCTCATTTATATTGAATGTGTGCTAAATAAATACATGACATTTCTTCCATAACCTGCTTTGCTCCCTGGGACTGTAAATATTTTTTTTACTCTTTCACTGAAAATCAAGGATGATGACATCACACCAACACAGCTCACCCTAAAAAATGACACAATGAAGGACAGGCTGAAGACACAGTCTTTCTTATTCCTTTGATTATTGTATTTAAAGCTAATGTTTTCTGAAATGTGGGATTAAATAACACATTATTACTGAATGGTAATAATCAACGAAAGGAAAACTTTACGTCTGAATATATTGGCTTAAATATATAATAGTGATGTGGCAGTCAAAATTCAAATGAGATATTTCATTTCGAAGCTATAATACTTAGTTAGAGGTAAATGTAATGGATTACAAGTACTCACGTTACTGTAATTGAGAAGCTTTTATGGGGATATGAGTATATTTCTAAATCAGTAATTTGACTTGTACTTAGGTATGTTTTTAAAAAAAGTAATTTGTTACCTTTCTGACAACTATTACTTAGTAATTTTTAATTTTTTGTTTTAAAATGATCAATGGACATTGTGAAACTACAAAAAAAGTAAATCACCCGACAACAATCAAATGCATCACATCATAGCCGACCAATCAAATTAAAGGTAATGCACGGAACCAAAACAGCTTTGAATGCTGGTTATTTTCTTCAGTTTTAGAGATAATAAATGTAGTTATACTTATAGCCTGAGATTTTTTTTTTTATTATTATTATGAATTGAATTCATTTGGGTTATTCAAGTTAACAAATAATTGTACATTTTGGCAGAACATTTTTTTTTATACAGGTGCCTTTGTGGAAAAATAAATGACGTTCCAATTGTGCAAGATTTCATCTCTTCCTTTTTATTTTAAGTTTATACATGAGATGTTTACTGGATGCAAGGGAACCGTAGCAAGATTTGTTACGGATCAGGTTCGTGAAAGGATAGGACACTGAGTACCTCACATAACATGGTCTAATTTGTGTTTTGCAAGAGAAATACTAGTCTTCAGTACTCAAGTAAAAGTGTGCTGCCCCTTGTGGGAAGAGTTATTTACGTTTTGAGTTTCTTGTGTTTTGTCCACACAGGGCTACCATAGTTCTTGTGTTTTTGCCCACATAGAGCTTCCGTAGTTCAGTCATGCTCCTAACATTCTCACATCAAGTCACACTTCACAGTGTTTAAGCCTGTAACATCCCATTTTGGCTCTACAAATATATCTGTCTGTAAGTATTTGAATGATAGTAATCTTAGCCTCTATTAGATACCAACATTAGTCATTTTAAGAAATGACTAATGAAATTTTAAGAAAATATTCGGCGCTAATACCGTTAGCATCCCTATGGCAGTTTCCATGTAAATTAGCATTGTGCTAATCACTTGTTAACACTAACATGCCCAGAGAGGTGTCATTTGACACCTATACCTTTAAAGTCCAAGCTGGTGTCAGATGGCGGGTGTGAACAACTCAGCTTGTGACCATTGTTATGTTACTGAGGCCACTACTCCCGCCTCAGCTAGGGTGGGGGGGTGGCTGAGTAGGTTCAGGACACAAAGACCTTTTGTATTCTCCTTTGTGTTTCCCATACAGCAGCTACATAGAAGTTGCAACTTATATTTCAACTTTTGCGACAGAAAGTAGTAAGTAGTAATAGTGAGACGTCAACACAGTTTGTTTGCATTCTTGGTGAAATTTATTTATTAGAGATTTTGTGAACATTTCTGGCACTGCCACACCTCCTTTATGCATTTGCCACATGCAAACTTGTCACAATGCATACAACGCTTGGTGGCACGGTTTTTCCTGCAGCAACACTTCACCTGGCACAATGCCCTTTTCCCCACATCAGGTGTGGGTGGTTGCTGCTGAAGGTTTTGCTCATTCACCTCCTTGGCTGCCATATGAGACCGGGCAAGCTCATTTGCAAGCTCCAGCAAGAAGTCCACCCTTCTCTCCTTGACCCCAGTGCATGCCTGATAAAGCACATGTGCGTTCAGCGCTGCAATGTCAATCATGTTGTAAAACACAGCGACTGGCCAACGCCGTGTTCCTGAACGCACAGTGTACTTTCGAACCATCTGGTCCATGACGTCCACACTGCATTTCATGCTGTTGTAGTCGGTGACTGTGTTCGGCTTTTTTTTTCGAGTAACAACCCGTAAATTAGAGAGAATGTGGCGCTCCAATAAAACAGAGGAGTCACGAATACTCTGGCAAGAAAGCCATAGTAAATACATGACAGCCTTACGACATAGTCGATCTACATACTATTCCTCACTAATTGAAGAAAATAAAAATAATCCGAGGTACCTTTTCAGCACTGTAGCCAGGCTAACACAAAGTCAGAGCTCTATTGAGCCCATGATTCCTCTAGCCCTCAGCTGTGAGGACTTTATGACATTTTTTAACGATAAAATTCATAAGATTAGAGATAAAATTAGCCACTCCCTGCCTTCACCTGGGCCTGCTGTACCATTAAATGTAAATAGGCCTAACCTAAACTGTTTCACACATATAGGACTTCAGGAACTTAACTCTATTATTTCATCCTCCAAACCATCGACCTGCCTTTCAGATCCGATCCCAACTAAGCTGTTTAAAGAAGTTGTTCCCCTAGTCTGCCCATCTTTGTTGGAGACAATAAATATATCCCTATCAATAGGCTACGTGCCACAGTCCTTTAAAGTAGCTGTAATCAAACCCCTTCTCAAAAAACCTACTCTTGATTCCAGCACTTTAGCAAACTACAGGCCTATATCTAATCTTCCTTTTATTTCAAAGATTCTTGAGAAAGTTGTGGCGGCTCAGCTCTGTGAATTTCTTCAAAACAACAGCCTGTTCGAGGACTTCCAGTCAGGTTTTAGAGCTCAACACAGCACAGAGACTGCTTTAGTTAAAGTAACTAATGATCTACTCTGGGCTTCAGATGAAGGACGACTCTCAGTGCTGGTTTTATTAGATCTTAGTGCAGCTTTTGACACTATAGATCACTATATTCTACTAGAGAGATTAGAGAAATTACTTGGAATCACAGGGACTGCCCTAAACTGGTTTAAGTCCTACCTATCTGATAGGTACCAGTTTGTACACGTGAATAATAGGTCTTCTGTGTACACTAAAGTAAGCTACGGGGTTCCTCAGGGCTCTGTGCTAGGTCCAATCCTCTTCTGTATCTATATGCTCCCCCTTGGTAATGTTATGAGAAAATACTCTGTTAACTTTCATTGCTATGCTGATGATACCCAACTGTATGTATCAATGAAGCCAGGTGAGACAAATCAGCTATCTAAACTTGAGGTCTGTCTAAAGGACATTAGGGCCTGGATGGACCAAAATTTTCTTCTTCTCAACTCAGACAAGACTGAGGTCATTGTACTGGGCCCACGACACCTTAGAGAAAACTTTGCTAGCCTAACTGCCCCAGATGGCATTACTCTGGCACGAAGCATAACTGTTAGAAACCTTGGGGTTCTATTTGATCAGGACTTATCCTTCAACTCTCACATAAAACAAACTTCAAGAACTGCCTTCTTTCATCTCCGTAACATTGCTAAAATCAGATCTATCCTGTCTCAGGGCGACGCCGAAAAACTAGTCCATGCTTTTGTTACCTCTAGACTGGATTATTGTAATTCTCTTTTAGCAGGCTGCCCGAGCAAGTCGCTTAAGACACTTCAGCTGGTTCAAAATGCTGCAGCATGTGTACTGACTAAAACTAGGAGAAGAGATCACATTACTCCTGTATTAGCCTCTCTGCATTGGCTTCCCATAAAATATAGAATAGAATTCAAGATTCTTCTTCTCACTTATAAAGCCCTAAATGGACAGGCACCAGTCTATCTCAAGGAGCTTGTAGTGCCATACAATCCCCCCAGAACACTACGCTCTCAAAATGCTGGACTACTCGTTGTTCCATTTGTCTCTAAAAGTAGTATAGGAGGAAGAGCTTTCAGTTATCAGGCCCCACTTCTCTGGAACCATCTACCAACCACGGTTCGGGGGGCAGACACCCTCTCTACCTTTAAGGTTAGGCTCAAAACATTCCTCTTTGGTAAAGCTTTTAGTTAGGAACCAGCTCATAGCTCATAATTAAGATGCAATAGGCAATAGGGGGGGGGGGTCTGGCATGCTCGGTTGGAGAGAGGTTGGAGAGGGCGTTAAGAGAGAGGTCATTTAGGCTAGAGAGGGACCGGAGAGGGTCCCATTCCTCTCTCAAACACTCCCTCTATGTCTGCTTCTTCCCTTGTGTGTTTGCTCCTGTACTCCTTCTGGCTTTTGTCTTGCAGGTCCGTGGGATCCTTAGTGTGGAGTTACAGAGTCTCAGCGGCTCTGTCTCCACCCTTTCCTCTGCACACACCCAACACAGCATAACGTGGATGGCTGTTCATCATAGGAATGGGATCCACACAAGGTTTCTGCTGCTTAACAGAAGGTTTTCCTTGCCGCCATGATGAATTTATGTTGGGTGTGGGATACATATGTATGTGTATATACGTATATATGCATATGTGTGTATCCATAAAATGAAGAGTCCGTCCTTAAGACTGCTCTACTGTAAAGTGCCTTGAGATACCATTGGTTATGATTTGGCGCTATACAAATAAAGATTGATTGATTGATTCTTTTTAGATGAATCTAGAAGCTCCCCGCGAATCTTATTGACTGTGCCAAGGAGGGTGGTCTTCCGGCTGTGCAGTCGACGTGCTAGTGACAATGAAGTGAAAAAATTGTCGGTTGTAACAGTTCTTCCTTTGTCCATAAACGGTTCCATAAGCTTCATCACCACATTTTCAGACAGTCTCTCCCCAGGTGGACGACTGGGGTCTTTGCCAAGATATGGGATGATTTTGCACACATACTTGGATTTAAGGTCACATGCCTCCCAGAACTTGATACCAAACTTGTCCGGCTTCGTTGCAATGTATTGCAAGAAACAGCAGCGAGTCTTAGTTGGAAAAAGTTGCTCATCTATGGTGATGTGCCTGCCTGGGTTGTACGAAGTGATGCAGTTGGCAACAAAAGACCCCCAAACGTCAGAGATTGCAGCAAACAGTCCTTTTCACACTCGGAAATCTCGCTTTACCATAAATAGCAACAATACATTTTATTTATAAGCACTTTTCAAAAACAATAAAGGTAAATAGTGAATACTGTTAATACTGTTTTTCTTTTTCTAATTTTATTTATTGTGGTTTATTAATTGATCACAACACACATGGCTCATATTAATTTGGCCATTCTTATCCAATAATTCCATATAATGTTATTTGGATTAACAAACATCTACCTGGGAGAAACTGGTTTCTCAACACTGGCCATCATTTACACCAACCCCCAAAGTTTGTCACTGCCCAGCTGCACATTCCGATCGAATGGCTGTATTTTCACATCTCTGGTCTTTGGAGAGAGCAGACGTGTTTTCATTCGCTCCGATAACACGACCTTGGCTACAGCTGGCTACAGCTGAACAGCCTGAAAAATTGGGCCCAAGACTGAAGGAAAATGGTGAAAAAACCGCAGGGAGGCCCTTCAGAACCCAATTCGGGTTTGGAAGAGGTCAAGGAGATGATACGCAAGGGTCTACAAAACCTATCTGCCGAGATAAAGTCGTTGGAAAAGACGCTGGAAAACTCACTGGAAAACCTACAAAGTGAAGCAAAGGTACTGAAAGAAAAGAATGAAAGAAATGCTGAAGAGATAAAGTTGTTGAACGCCAGGGTTGAACAGCTGGAACAAAAGGAAAGAGAGAAAGATGTCATCATCACAGGCCTAAAGATAAAACCCAGGAGTTACGCGAGTGACGAAGAAACAAAATCGATTGAACAACAGGTCATTGACTACCTGGAGTCGAAGGACATTGTCCTGAACCCTGACTACATCAACTCCTGCCATCTCCTGCCAAAGAAAAATGATAACAGAGCTGCAAAAATAACCTTCACGAATATGAAATTCAAAGGGGAACTACTGAAGCAAGGAAGAAAGCTGAAGGAAATGAAGGTTTTTATTAATGAAAGCCTGACAAAAAAAAATGCAAGCATCGCATGGAAGGCAAGCCAAATAAAAAAAGGAGGAAAGATTCTAAAGACGTGGACAAGGAACTGCAGAATTTACATCACACCACTGGGAGAAGAGATCGGAAAACCAATCCTCATCAAAACGATGGAAGACTTGGGAAAATACGAAGGATCCACCTAAACAACAACATTACTGATGGTAATCATGGATATGGACCCAGATCTATATAAACACTGGAAACAAAACTCAGACTGTGATTATTTTACGGAGACTGAATTAAATGTGGAAACCAAGAGTAAAAAAGGTCTGTCATTTATTCATTTCAATTGCTAGGTGGTGGGGTGATTAAGGATTACATTAAATTTAAATTCAAAGTGTTTATTGTCATATGTGCAGTTAGAAACACGTTTTCCTGTACAATGAAATTACTACCTTGCTTATGAACTAAGATATAATAATGTGTTTATACAAGTTAAATCTAACAGTGGAAAATGCAACACTGCCAATAGAACTAACAACAGCTGGATTAACCTTGATGTAGAGACAAAACAAGCTGCAAACTTGTGTGTCCAAAAGAGACATTCCCGAGTGGTGACATTATGGATGAAAAGGGAAAAAAACTTCCAAACACCTTCGAAAGAGGAACTATTCTTGCACTGGAGGAATGCTAACGTCTGGCAGGGAACAAGGCCAACACGAACAACGATAGAGAGGAGGAGGGGAAAAAAAAAGACAACACTGACTACAGATGAGAATACACAAAAAAGGACTGTTCAGAACAATTCAAGAATGTTTGACCAGAGAGACATGTAAACCCATGTAAATTTGCGATGGTAAAACAGGGGACGGGACCCAGATAAGCAAACTGCTTCTCTCGTCTCCTTTTTCGGAATGTACAAAAAAAAAAAAAATGTAAAAAAAAAAAAAGTGAATGTAACCATGTCGGAAATAAACTGAATAAATAAATAAATAAATATTTACATTAGAGAGGTGGCCCACTGAGTTGCAAATCAGTGCCATTTGGCGACCTCTGGGCAGGGCAACAGGAGTTAGAAAATCTTGGGCATGCTAGTGTTAATGCTGCTGTTTTTTGAGGGTTTTTGTTAATTCTAAGCTACTTATTTCATGTTGCAATGTATATTTGCCCATTAAGATTGTAATATGCATTCTCTTTGTTTCTGTATGTTACAGTTTTACAGTCTATCCAGTAAAACACACCAAAACAGCAAGACGCTTCCTGGTCCTTTATTGGAGACTGTTCACTATCTGTAAAGCTAGTTCACACACACTAGTACAGGCAGAATACAAAGTATAGAGACTTGAAAACATAATGACTCTAGTAAAAGTTAAAGTATTGAAGGTGTTCCCTTACTTGAGTAAAAGTAAAAAAGTACATGCTACTAAATGTCCTGTACTGTAAGTAAAAAAGTAAAACAAATGTCCCCAGGTGTAATGATTAGAGTGACGGCGCATGCGCTGCAGCTTTTACGAAGAATGAGAAAACAATAGGAACCAATGCTGAGACCAACAGGACGTGACGTTGTTATGGCAATTTTTATATTCATCATCATATCCTCAAATGTATGTTCATGTGTACAATTTGTCATGTTTTAATACATGACGACTCCATTACTCATTACACTTTTGAACATCTGATTAAACAGTACAGATCGTATTATTCTCAGTGCAGCACAGTCTCTGCCAAGGCCAGAATCTCTGCTCGCATGCAGCACACACTATCATGGAGATAAGGGTGGCGCCACATCTTCTTCATAACATAACATCTTCATCATCCTCCAACATTTCCACTATGGGCATCTGACTCCCTCCCTTTTGTCTCTCACTGTTGGGACCTTTTCTTATCTGTATAAAAAGCTTAGGCTTTGAAACTGTTGGAGCGGGGCGCGGCACTTCCTTCGGACGTCCGCCTGGACGGACGCTAATTTTGTTTCACTTTGTTCCATCTTGTACCTTTTTACTTAGCAATAGAATAAACTTTTTATATAAAATCATCAATGCTTCTCCTGGATTCCATCATTCAACCAGAGCAATGAATCATGTCACTAAATGAGGTCAACCGTAAATTCTGCCGTAACAATTGGCGTCGACGAACAAGGACCATCTTCTGTCCACCCCTCGGACAGAGACTGGATCACGAACCGTCGGTTGAACCTCAAACACCAATTCGGACTAAGGTAAAGCTGCCTTTATAAATATATATATATGTAAATTTTCATTTACATATATATATATTCGCTCTGTGTTGATTTTTTTTGGAACCAGTCAAGCATTGTATTGATTTTCAGCTTTGAGCTTTGATTTTGATCCTCAGCTGTTCTGTGTTTTGACGCAGTGAATAGCCATGAGAAAGGCTCAAATGGTTGAGGTTCTATGCTTTTTAATGCTGTAGGTTCCCTCTGTTTTTCTTCGGGCTCGGATATTTTGTTTAGGCATAAAATACGGCTGGTCATTATTTACTTTGGTTTTGTTCGGACACCCACAGCCTGTGAGGTCCTGACCATAGATAGACGGGCAACCAAAGTTTCCAAAACATCCCAGCGGTGCCATGATCTGAGTTCACCTCTGTACCGAAAGCAAAATAGATTAAAACCCCGAATCTAACCTAAATTGTGTTTCTGTGAATCAAACAGATGAACAACCCAATAAACAAATAATATATGCATACGCATATACAATCTTGGTATGATGTGAACTCAGATCATGCTTCAGTGAGTTTTACTTCTTTTTTTATCTTTGTATGGTTGTTTGGCTTTAATGCTTTCATTTGGACAAGTGTCAGCTTTCGGCTTCTGTGCGCCTTGATTTTTTTTTTTTTTTTTGTTTTGTTTTGTTGAGAGTCTCTCCCACACACACACACACACACACACACACACACACACACACACACACACACACACACACACACACACACACACACACACACACACACACACACACACACACACACACACACACACACACACACACACACACACACACACACAAGAAAGGGAGAGAAAGAGAGAGCGCCAAACACGCGCACGCACAGCGCACGCACAGGCACGCGCACAGGCGCACGCACACGCACAGCCACACCCATCCCAAGAGAGAGAGGTGGCGCCCCTCACTGGCCAGTTTAGTGCACTACACACTTGTGACAGAATAGTGCCATTACACACAGACACTATTTTTATTTTTATTTTAAATTTTATTTTGATTTCATGTTTGATGGGCAATACACACTCAAACACACACACACAGATGAATACAGTATTTCATTTTATTTTATTTTAATATTACTGTTACCATCATTATCATTTTTTATTATTTAAATTGTTAGTTTCTGTTGGCTTTGTGGTTGCCCCCTGAAGAAACGACATCTTCAATGAAAGAATGAAATCACCTTCAACTCTTATGCTAATGGAATGTCAACATCATTCAAAGGACCAAGCATCAGAAGGAAATGGACAATTAAAGGTGTGTGACCTTTCAGGACTCAAGGACTCAACTCCCATTCAGCAAAGCAATGCTGAAATAACTCGCTCAGTCCCAAGTCAACTCTTCATCGTCTATGAATGGGCCGCATGCCAATGCCCCATCATCAAAGACTGAGAACCTGTGGGCGTCGGAGTGGTTGGACACTCCCCCACCAATGAGTTGCGAGTTAAATGCCACGACTACTGCCTGAATGATGGGCAGCAACTGCAGACTGGTCGCACGTCTGCTGGATATCTTCACCAAAAAAGACACTGTTTCAAAAGCCACAAGGATACCAAGACACAAGAAGTCCACCACAGCCTTTGGTGGTAGTGCTAAATCACTTTAGCCTTGAACTTTGACATGGAGGGGGACAACTAGCAAATAGCCAACAAGCTTCTCCTTCGCACAATACTAACCCCTCTATCTTCTGACTGTGCACTAGATTATTTTGTTTTCATTTATTCTCTCACACGCAGACAGACCAGACATACAGTCACACACCCACATTCACAACTATGAGAAACACAGGACCACCAGAACTTCACACAGAACCCTTCTGTTTGCCACATGAGATCAAGTGTGCCCATCATTTATCTTTGCTTTCATTCATTATGTTGCTCATTTATTTACATTGCTGTTGCCTTTATGAGAAAAGAACAAACAAAGGGGAAGAAAATAGTGTTACTGATAAGGTTGTTTTTGTTTGCTTTTCTTTCATTTATTTTCTTGATTGAGGGGAGGCCCCCACAATGCAAGATATGGTTACATCCGCTGAAGAAAGAGCCCTCTGTTGCCTCAGCTTTTGGAGCTGAAGTTTTAATTTTTATTGGCCATGATTTTTTTGAGCTCACACGTTTTTCTCCTTTGTTATTTCTGAACGATTCTTCTTTTTCTCTTTTGTTTTTACTCAATTTCAGGAAAATTGAGACAGAGATTGAGGACTGCAGCCTCAACAAGTTTAAATTTTGACATTTTTTGACCGATACCCTCGTAAACAATCTGTACCTTACCCTTTTTGAAGCTGCTTGCGACAGACAGCCTAGTTCAACATTCCTTGTTTTCATTTTGCGTGCCTCCCCCTTACCGCGTCGGACTGTCTGGCCGGCCCAAAGCCACTCGACAGCATGGGGGGGGTACCAAATTTTTCCTGAGAAAAAAATGTCCCATTAGTTGCTATGAGTACATAGGCAATTACTTTTCAAACAAGAAGTCCTGGTTTAATGTGCAGAAAAAGGATAAACCTTGCTAGGGAAAGCGCTCTTCGGGGGATAGTGGTCCACCTGATTTGATACATGCTTGGTAACCGAAGACCGTTCTGAACAAATTTCTACGTTCCCTTAGAGTGAGGGTTAAGAGAGGTTGCGTGCTCCGTTCAATGTTGAGTGATATTAGAGGTGCCCAGAAAGTTCTGACAGTTGAGTTTCCCTCAGGTTGCAGACCGAGGTTGAGTAGACTGCCGATTCAGAGGTTTTTTTCTTAGACTTCTGGAGTTTATGGTGGTTGAGTTATTCCCAAACCCTTATTCTTCAAGAGTGGCGGTTGAGTAGACTGCCGATTCAGAGGTTTTTTTCTTAGACTTCTGGAGTTTATGGTGGTTGAGTTATTCCCAAACTCTTATTTTTCAAGAGCGGTGGTTGAGTTTCCTGCTGATTCAGAGATTCTTTTTTACATTTCTGGAGATGGACAGCGGTTGAGTTTCCCCCGCGGACCGGGGTTGAGTTTGGTTATTGTGCATGGCCGTGCGATTGCTGCCTGATGAGCAGCTAGTAGACTGTCAGTACTGCAAGGGACAATACTCTAAGTGTAGACTCCGCCAAGGCGGAAGTAAAAAGGAGCGTACCTCTTAGTAATCAGACGATACCAGTAAAAAGCAATTAATTAACACTAAAAGGTTGCCAAGCATGAGGGGGCAATAAGAGCTCATTGACCCCGAGAGATGAGGTGGACTGGCTATCGCCACTGGTGGGTTAGATGAGACCTATATTCTACTTAGACACTATGCAACAAAACCTTGTGAATGAATGGACGTGAAAATTGAGGCATGAACGTGTGCGGTGCATGAATGACTGAATGATGACACGTTACGTATGCCTGAGAGAACCGTGTTGTGAGTGCGAATGTGCCGTGGACGTGTCATAGAATGATTGACCGATGAATGGCTGTTTGACTACACATGTTCCTCTGTTTCACCTTCTTTTCCTCCTGGGTTCTGATGCACTTGATCTTCTCCCTGTTTTTGCCAATTATGTAGTGGGGTGTTCAGAAAACACTGCTGCTTGTTAAAAATTAAGGTTTTAGGCCTTGGGCCTTCTAAAAAGTTACCAGGTTTTAAAGGTTTTTTTCTGGGTGTTTAAAAACACCAAACGACGTTTTTATATATGATACCACTTTCAGTGGAATGACTGGCTTTGACCTTGACTGACCTTACTGTTCATGTTCAGTGTCCATGTTTTTTGTTGTTATGTGTATACTCGTTGTGGTGTGCACTTGTCTACGTCTTCGTCTTAGTTGTTGTTATTATGTAGCTTTTTCCAAAATACAGGTCGCTGTAAGGAGACGAATCAGATCCAACTAAAGAAAAGAGATATTTTAAATTATCCAGTTAAGTCTTAATGGTTTCCTCTCTTTCTGTTTCTGAGTGTTTCCTAACAGAATGCCACCGCCTTTTCGACTCCGATCCTGTCTCCTCCAGCCGCCATGCCTGGTCACTGCTTCTTATGATGAAGGATGAGAATTAAAGGGAAGTATTGTCCATAACTGTAACTGGGAAGCAAAGGGGAAATAGATTGAAATAGACACGTGACAATATGACATATTGTGGATGTTCTAACATAATATCTATTCCAGAGACTACAGAGACTTCCAATCCAACTGCGAAAGTGGGGAAAGATCTTCAAATTTCCAAAAGGAGCGTACAGTTGACCCTGGCTTTGACCTTTATGGCTGAGGAGAAGGAGGTCGAGGAGGTTGGAGGGCACAAAGGCAGGCGGACACAAGAGAGAGGAAAACGGAGACACATCCAAAATGATCAGATAAGTGATTTTCCAATGATATTTATCATATGGTTTTAAGAATCCAAATATATTCTTATGTAAAAAAGGGAAGGGAGGGGCCAACGTCCCTCTGATTTTTGATTTATATTTTATCATAGGAAAATAATATACCCCAAAACCCTCCAACCATTTTCTTCTTGTTCCAACAGCGTGCAAGACCATAAAACACCTTCACTGGGTTTAGACACGTTTAAGGGAAAAATTAAGTATTCTCAACATTGGGTTGGTGGCCCAATCTGGGTCGCCTGAGATTTAAAAAAGGGTCCTCCTGAAAATCTTGATAATTGATTGAAATAAGAGATAGTTTAAAGTTAAGTAACTTCCAGGCATTTAAGGAAGCTCTCCAAACCGTGCTGGGGCTCGTCACCCCTACGAATGGGATAAATACAGAGAGCAAAAGACAATATGATTGTTCGACTCAACTTAACTTTAATTCTGTCTAACCTTAAAGGGCCAATAATCTTGCTAAACTCTGGTTCAGACACAGAATAGGAGACGCTTTTGCCACCAATTGACCTTCAAAATTAAGTAAATTACATCTCAAATAATAATTATGAGGGAAAATAATGAAATAAATGAACTGACAAATTCAGCTCTATAAAAGAATTAGGCTATGTAATCAGGTGTGGAGTGTTAACATTATTCAGAATAAATAAAGGATAGAATAAGATTTCTCCTTCACAAATAAGAGATAGCAACGAAAAATGAAACAAACAATTTAAATAAATAAATAACATTATTTATTTATTTGGTTAAACTCATTTAGCTTTCTCACATCTCCATGTCTCCCAATTGTATGTATTCATCTTGAGAAGACATGTAATCACACTCCACACTTCTCCGTCTGACTTGCATGTCCTTCTCCGTCCGACTTGCATGTCCTTGTAAACAGTGGTTCTCAAATTGTTGCTTCTCACCAGGTAAGTAGATGTACCACAGATAATCACTGCAACTCCAGCTATGCTTCTCCCTACTCCAGGAAAAGAAAATCGAATTAATACTTCCTGCTTTTCTTTCAGCCTCATATTTTCCCACTCGCGTGCGAATGGGCTACAGAGCTAGCATGGCTAAAAGCTCACTAACCCACACCTAACCATTGTGTGATTGTGCAGCAGCACCTTTTAGGATCTGAAAAGCTCTCAGATCCTGACCTCTGACCTGTCTCTGCCTTCCTGGCCATACTAACTATTCATTTAGTTAGTTAACTAAACCTAACACCCCTAAAACTTCTATTCTGTTCTATTCTATTCTATTCTATTCTGTTCTGTTCTGTTCTGTTCTGTTCTGTTTTGTTTTGGGTGAGTGTGTTTCCCCCCCCCCCCCCCCCCCCCCCGTTTTTTTTTCGGTCCAGGTACCAGCTAAAGCCTACCAGGTACCAGGTACCAGCTAAAGCCTCAGTAGTGGGATCGCGCCTGTGTTCAGGTACCAGCCAATCCCAAGAGTTCTGTTTCGGTGTTTTTCCCCCTCTTCTGTTCAGGTACCTTCCGATCCCAAGAGAGGTTGCCAGGTGTGTGGAGACTACCCTTCCTCAGACAACAACCAATCATCTACAACGCCGACCGGAAATGAACGACCCACACGGCAGTGAAGGTCGCGGAGCAGGCAACATGGATCCAAGATGATTGCCGACACCAGCTGATGCTGAGACGGAGGCTGACCGAACAATGAAGGGGGAACCGACAAGGCCACTGAGACACACACAAGAAAACGCTCTAGAACAAGGGCCTAGCTTTGTTTATAAGCCACACCAAATGCTCATAGCTAGGTTGAGGGAGGACAACGTCACACCTAGCTGCAGGAATACAGTCATAAACCCTTCTGCTACGATTGAGGAAAATACTCAAGGTTCTTCACTCATGATGCTATTGGTTACCCCAGTTACCACTGAACTCAGCCGATGAAGACGAGTGATGTCCTTGATGCAAATGATGATTTTTGCTTATCTAGATGCAATAAAGGATGATTTTTGATGATTCATGCCATTGATAATAATGATGAAGTTTTTTTTTTTTTTTTTTTAAAGGTTTATTTCCACATTTTTCTTGATATATCTGTGCCTCATAAAAGAAGAATATATCCAATGTATGACAATAACGATGCTAATGGTTAACCCTGACAGACAGCAAAGGTGGAATATAATAATTTTGTTTCTTGATTTGGTCGTTGAGGCGACCAAAAGTGGGGAATGTTATGGCAATTTTTATATTCATCATCATATCCTCAAATGTATGTTCATGTGTACAATTTGTCATGTTTTAATACATGACGACTCCATTACTCATTACACTTTTGAACATCTGATTAAACAGTACAGATCGTATTATTCTCAGTGCAGCACAGTCTCTGCCAAGGCCAGAATCTCTGCTCGCATGCAGCACACACTATCATGGAGATAAGGGTGGCGCCACATCTTCTTCATAACATAACATCTTCATCATCCTCCAACATTTCCACTATGGGCATCTGACTCCCTCCCTTTTGTCTCTCACTGTTGGGACCTTTTCTTATCTGTATAAAAAGCTTAGGCTTTGAAACTGTTGGAGCGGGGCGCGGCACTTCCTTCGGACGTCCGCCTGGACGGACGCTAATTTTGTTTCACTTTGTTCCATCTTGTAACCTTTTTACTTAGCAATAGAATAAACTTTTTATATAAAATCATCAATGCTTCTCCTGGATTCCATCATTCAACCAGAGCAATGAATCATGTCACTAAATGAGGTCAACCGTAAATTCTGCCGTAACAACGTCATCTGTTACTGAGCAGTAAAAATAAATTAGGGACTCGTAAAAAAAAAAAGACCGACTGTGGTTGTTGGAACATTTCAAAAGTAGTAAAGGTTAAAGAAGGTGTTATTTAGTCAATTTATCATAGGAAACAACTGAAGCATGTGATCACACACTGATCGTGTGCGTTTGATAAGTTTTTTTTTTTTTTTTTTTACAAACGTCAGCGTTTAATAAAAGAGATGATGTAACTCACAAATAAATAACATGTAGTTTATGAAACTTGAGTGTTTGATGATTAGTTAGTTGAATTCAGCACTAAATGATCAGCGGGAGCAGCAGCAGTGCCGTTGGATGCTGTTGGATGTCACATCCAACACTGTAGACGCTGAAGCCCCTCCCTCTCTGTATAATCACAGCTTTCTCATTATTAATCTCTGATCAATAAATGGACACATTTATACCGTGCGGTAAACGGAGGAGATGGATACGCACGTATCCTTATATATTATTAATATGGATGGTTTAAATACATGGAGACTGATATTTCATTAAAAATACGGTACACATTAAACATGTAATAAAACAATGATTATATCGTCATTTGTATAAATTTAAAATCATAATAAAACATTTACCATGATATTATTTTCAATTTCCTTTTAAAGTACCGTATTAAAGCGGTAAAAAAAGTAAAACAAGTCTCTTTGACTCATTTTTCCTTTTGTAGATTGTTGTTGAGTGTTTTAAAGCATCACTATTTGACTTCTTTAATAATAATGATGACGTGGTGCGTCAGCAGCTTAAGCCAAGCCTGCTGCTTAAATCTGGTCAGGAGCAGGAATGTGTTACTATGGTAACCAAGGTGTTTTCTCGTTGATGAAATCGCTGTTCCAGTTAGAACTCGGCTTAATGAGCCAGACTCTCAGGTTAAACCTGGACTTAAACCTGAGCTGGGTTTGATGAAATACCCCCAGGGGTTTTAAACCAGCAAATTCCATATGTTTTTTTTAAATTTATTTATATTTTAAGAACTTGTAGAATACTGGTACATGGAAAAAAGTTAAATATGTTACCCTTGAACACCTGGAGAATTTAGCACTCATAATGAATACAATTTGTAAAATAATGAAAAAAAAAAAGTGCAAATGTTCAATGAAACCCAGAGCAGCTTTGAGTTTAACATTTTTATGAATTTGTAAAACTTGTCACATGGACATAAAATAAATCTGTTACCCTATATGAACACACGGAGAATTTAGCACACATTATTGTGTAAATAAAATGTTTCAAGCTTCTCCTCCAGCTTTTTAAAAAATTTTAAAATTTAAAAATTTAAATTTTTTAAAATTAAAAATTTAAATTTTTTAAATTTAAAAATTTAAATTTTTTAAATTTTATTTATTTGTTGGGCGGAATGGAGAGCATGGCGATAACAGAGGCGTTTGGAGGTTGGATAATGCTTCTTTGATGGGATTATAACTGTGATGCTCAATGAACTGATCCAGTGTGTTTAAAGCTCTCTGTGATACTTGTGGGGGGCGAAATTATTAGTTCATATATTTTAATCCTTAAGCCTTGGGTAACTTTCCATTGTGTGATTTTCATGTCTTCAACTTTGCTGGGTCAAACTGCCTTGTCAAACGCACACGATATCTCCTCAAAACAATAAACGCACAAAGACGCATAGGCACTCTGTGTGAGCACTCACATGCTCACACAGTCACATGTCACACACACACGCCATACACATTCATTCACACACACAAACACATAAACGCACACTCCTCCGTCTCTATGACAACCGGCAGATAACAGAACTGGTTGTTTAGACCCAAAGAACAAACTGTCTTTTCTTTTTCACCCTCTGTCCTCACCTCCTCCCTCTGCCTCTATCTCTATCTCCTGGGGGGAGGAGGGAGGGGGACTGAGGGGAATATACGTGTTGGATCAGAACTGTGTCTCACTCAATCATCGGACCTCCGGCCGGGACGGTCACTTCTTTTGTTCCATCTTGTACCTTTTTTTCTTAGTTTAGAATAAACTTTTTTTATATAAAATCATCAATGCTTCTCCTGGACTCCATCATTCAACCAGAGCAATAAATCATGTCTCCAAATGAGGTCAACCGTAAATTCAGCCGTAACAATTGGCGATCACGAACAAGGACCATCTTCTGTCCACCCCTCGGACAGAGACTGGATCATGAACCATCGGTTGAACCTCAAACACCAATTCGGACTAAATTAAAGCTGCCTTTATAAACATATATATATAAATTTTCATTTACATATATATTCGCTCTGTGTTGATTTTTTTGTAACCAGTCAAGCATTGTATTGATTTTCAGCTTTGATCTTGATCCTCAGCTGTTCTGTGTTTTGACAGTGAATAGAGAGAAGGGCTCAAATGGTTGAAGTTTATATTGTTTATGCATAAAATAGGTTGAAGTTTATATTGTTTATGCATAAAATACGGCTGGTCATTATTTACTTTGGTTTTGTTCGGACACCCACAGCCTGTGAGGTCCTGACCATAGATAGACGGGCAACCAAAGTTTCCAAAACATCCCAGCGGTGCCATGATCTGAGTTCACCTCTGTACCGAAAGCAAAATAGATTAAAACCCCGAACCTAACCTAAATTGTGTTTCTGTGAATCAAACAGATGAAGAATCCAATAAACAAATAATATATGCATACGCATATACAATCTTGGTATGATGTGAACTCAGATCATGCTTTCGGTGAGTTTTACTTCTTTTTTTTGTAGTTTTTTGGCTTTAAGGCTCTCATTTTGGAGAGAGCCGGCTTTGGGTTTTTTTTTTGTTTTGTTTTTCTCTCGCAGTGAGAAGACACACGTCGGCTGCTGTGTTTCGGCTTTGGTTTTCTTTTTAACACACACACACACACACACACACACACACACACACACACACACACACACACACACACACACACACACACACACACACACACACACACACACACACACACACAGAGAGAGAGAGAAGGGGAGAGAAAGAGAGAGAGCCAAACACGCACGCACGCACCCACGCACAGAGAGAGAGAGGGAAGCACGCGCACGGGCGCACACGCGCACGCACAGCGCACGCGCACGCAAAGAGAGGCAGAGAGCCACACCCACGAGAGACACACGCACGCACTCAAACAAGAGAGAGGTAGCGCCCCTCACTGGCCAGTTTAGTGAAAGGTCACATGGTGACACAACATTGTGATTTCTCACCTCTCCCCCTGCCGACAGAATAGTGCCATTACACACAGACACTGCTTTTATTTTTATTTTAAATTTTATTTTGATTTCATGTTTGATGGGTTCACTCTAAAATAAATATGAGCAACACACACTCAAACACACACACACAGATGAATACAGTATTTCATTTTATTTTATTTTAATATTACTGTTATCATCATTATCATTTTTTATTATTTCAATGTTAGTTTCTGTTGGCTTTGCGGTTGCCCCTGAAGAAACGACATCTTCAATGAAAGAATGAAATCACCTTCAACTCTTATGCTAATGAAATGTCAACATCATTCAAAGGACCAAGCATCAGAAGGAAATGGACAATCAAAGGTCTGTGACCTTTCAGGACTCAAGGACTCAACTCCCATTCAGCAAAGCAATGCTGAAATAACTCGCTCAGTCCCAAGTCAACTCTTCATCGTCTATGAATGGGCCGCATGCCAATGCTGGGATTAACACATCCTGCCCCATCATCAAAGACTGAGAACCTGTGGGCGTCGGAGTGATTCGACACTCCCCCACCAATGAGTTGAAACGCCACGACTACTGCCTGAATGATGGGCAGCAACTGCAGACTGGTCACACGTCTGCTGGAAATCTTCACCAAAAAAGACACTGTTTCAAAAGCCACAAGGATACCAAGCCACAAGAAGTCCACCACAGCCTTTGGTGGTAGTGCTAAATCACTTTAGCCTTGAACTTTGGCATGGAGGGGGACAACTAGCAAATAGCCAACAAGCTTCTCCTTCGATAGGACCCCTCTATCTTCTGACTGTGCACTAGATTATTTTGTTTTCATTTATTCTCTCACACGCAGACAGACCAGACATACAGTCACACACCCACATTCATAACTATGAGAAACACAGGACCACCAGAACTTCAAACAGAACCCTTCTGTTTGCCACATGAGACCATGTGTGCCCATCATTTATCTTTGCTTTTATTTATTATGTTGCTCATTTATTTACACTGCTTTTGCCTTTATGAGAAAAGAACAAACAAAAGGGAAGAAAATAATGTTACTGATAAGGTTGTTTTTGTTTGCTTTTCTTTCATTTTATTTTCTTGTTGAGGGGAGGCCCCCCCACAATGCAAGATATGGTTACATCCGCTGAAGAAAGAGCCCTATGTTGCCTCAGCTTTTGGAGCTGAAGTTTTAATTTTTATTCTTTTATTGGCTCACACGTTTTTCTCCTTTGTTATTTCTGGACGATTCTTCTTTTTCTCTTTTGTTTTTACTCAATTTCAGGAAAATTGAGACAGAGATTGAGGACTGCAGCCTCAACCAAGTTTACATTTTGACATTTTTGACCGATACCCTCGTAAACAATATGTATCTTACCCTTTTTGAAGCTGCTTGCGACAGACAGCCTAGTTCAACATTCATTGTTTTCATTTTGCCCGCCTCCCCCTTACCGCGTCGGACTGTTTGGCCGGCCCAAAGCCACTCGACAGCAGGGGGGGGTACCAAATTTTTCCTGAGAAAAAATGTCCCATTAGTTGCTATGAGTACATAGGCAATTACTTTTCAAACAAGAAGTCCTGGTTTAATGTGCAGAAAAAGGATAAACCTTGCTAGGGAAAGCACTCTTCGGGGGATAGTGGTCCACCTGATTTGATACATGCTTGGTAACCGAATACCGTTCTGAACAAATTTCTACGTTCCCTTAGAGTGAGGGTTATTAGAGGTTGCGTGCTCCGTTCAATCTTAGAGGTGCTCAATAAAGTCCTGACAGTTGAGTTTCCCTCAGGTTGCAGACCGAGGTTGAGTTTCCTGCCGATTCAGAGGTTTTTTTCTTAGACTTCTGGAGTTTATGGTGGTTGAGTTATTCCCAAACTCTTATTCTTCAAGAGTGGAGGTTGAGTTTCCTGCTGATTCAGAGGTTTTTTCCTAGACTTCTGGAGTTTATGGTGGTTGAGTTATTCCCAAACTCTTATTTTTCAAGAGCGGTGGTTGAGTTTCCTGCTGATTCAGAGATTCTTTTTTACATTTCTGGAGACGGACAGCGGTTGAGTTTCCCCCAGGTTCGGTACCGGGGTTGAGTTTGGTTATTGTGCACGAGCGTGCGAGTTCTGCCTGATCAGCAGCTAGTAGACTGTCGGTACTGCAACGGGCAATAATCTAAGTGTAGACTCCGCAAAGGCGGAAGTACAAAGGAGCGTACCTCTTAGTAATCAGACGATACCAGTAAAAAGCAATTAATTAACACTAAAAGGTTGCCAAGCATGAGGGGGCAATAAGAGCTCATTGACCCCGAGAGAGGAGGTGGACTGGCTATCGCCGCTGGTGGGTTAGATGAGGCCTATATTCTACTTAAACATTATGCAGCAAAACCTTGTGAATGCATGGACGTGAAAATTGAGGCATGAACGTGTGCGGTGCATGAATGACTGAATGATGACACGTTACGTATGCCTGAGAGAACCGCGTTGTGAGTGCGAATGTGCCGTGGACGTGTCATTGAGTGATTGACCGATGAATGGCTGTTTGACTACACATGTTCCTCTGTTTCACCTTCTTTTCCTCCTGGGTTCTGATGCACTAGATCTTCTCCCTGTTTTTGCCAATTATGTAGTGGGGTGTTCAGAAAACACTGCTGCTTGTTAAAAAAATTATGGTTTTAGGCCTTGGGCCTTCTAAAAAGTTTACCAGGTTTTAAAGGTTTTTTTCTGGGTGTTTAAAAACACCAAACGACGTTTTTTATATATGATACCACTTTCAGTGGAATGACTGGCTTTGACCTTGACTGACCTTACTGTTCATGTTCAGTGTCCATGTTTTTGTTGTTATATGTGTATACTCGTTGTTGTGTGCACTTGTCTATGTCTTCGTCTTAGTTGTTGTTATTGTGTCGTTTTTTTCCAATATACAGGCCGCCGGCTGTATACTCAAAGGAGACTAATCAAATCCAACTAAAGAAAAGAGATATTTTAAATTATCCAGTTAAGTCTTAATGTTTTCCTCTCTTTCTGTTTCTGAGTGTTTCCTAACAGACAATGCCACCGCCTTCTCGACTCCGATCCTGCCTCCCCCAGCCGCCATGCCTGGTCACTGCTTCTTATGATGAAGGATGAGAATTAAAGGGAAGTATTGTCCATAACTGTAACTGGGAAGCAAAGAGGAAATAGATTGAAATAGACACGTGACAATATGACATATTGTGGATGTTCTAACATAATATCTATTCCAGAGACTACAGAGACTTCCAATCCAACTGCGAAAGTGGGGACAGATCTTCAAATTTCCAAAGGGAGCGTGCAGTTGACCCTGGCTTTGACCTTTTAAGGCTGAGGAGGAGGAGGTCGAGGAGGTTGGAGGGCACAAAGGCAGGCGGACACAAGAGAGAGGAAAACGGAGACACATCCAAAATGATCAGATAAGTGATTTTCCAATGATATTTATCATATGGTTTTAAGAATCCAAATGTATTCTTATGTAAAAAAAAATGGAAGGGAGCAGGCCAACGTCCCTCTGATTTCTTGATTTATATTTTATCATAGGAAAATATACCTCAAACCCTCCAACCATTTTCTTCTTGTTCCAACAGCACTTAGCGTGCAAGACCATAAAACACCTTCACTGGGTGTAGACACTTTTAAGGGAAAAATTAAGTGTTCTCAACATTGGGTTGGTGGCCCAATCTGGGTCGCCTGAGATTTAAAAAGGGTCCTCCTGAAATTTTTGATAATTGATTGAAATAAGAAATAGTTTAAAGTTAAGTAACTTCCAAGCATTTAAAGAAGCTCTCCAAACCGTGCTGGGGCTCGTCACCCCTACGAATGGGATAAATACAGAGAGCAAAAGACAATATGATTGTTCGACTCAACTTAACTTTAATTCTGTCTAACCTTAAAGGGCCAATAATCTTGCTTAACTCTAACTCAGACACAGAATAGGAGACACTTTTGCCACCAATTGACCTTCAAAATTAAGTAAATTACATCTCAAATAATAATTATGAGGGAAAATAATGAAATAAATGAACTGCTCTATAAAAGAATTAGGCTATGTAATTAGGTGTGGAGTGTTAACGTTATTCAGAATAAATAAAGGATAGAATAAGATTTTTCCTTCACAAATAAGAGATAGCAAAGAAAAATAAAACAAACAATTTAAATAAATAAATAACATTATTTATTTATTTGGTTAAACTCATTTAGCTTTCTCACATCTCCATGTCTCCCAATTGTATGTATTCATCTTGAGAAGACATGTAACCACACTCCACACTCGTCCGACTTGCATGTCCTTCTCCGTCCGACTTGCATGTCCTTATAAACAGTGGTTCTCAAATTGTTGCTTCTCACCAGGTAAGTAGACGTACCACAGATAATCACTGCAACTCCAGCTAAACTCCAGTAAAAAACTGACTACACTACGCGATGACACATCTTCCGCTATGTATGTAGATTACACGCGATCCACACTTTTTTCCCTTCTGTTTCGCCAGAAACGGAACTCGCAATTTTACTTAGTCCTGAATGCGACACCGCACATAATTCGCACACATGTGCCCACGTTCATACACCCGGGACTAATAGCTTTCATCCACACGACGATCTGGGGTACGGCTGCGCGTCGAAACCTTAGAATACAGGTTTAAGTCCTTCGTTAACGCGTCATTTTTGGCCCTTACTGGCCTCTCGGGGGGAAATCACGAATATACGCTTAATGGTCCCATGAAGTAGAATGGTCCTAGACCTACAGACTGTGGCCAAAGGAGGCGTTTGCGCAATGGTAGGTGCATCTTGCCACGCGACGCCATGAACAAAGACCGCCACGTCCTATAACCCTTCCGCCGCCGGAAGCCCAGCCTGAAGTGTTTATGATGAGTGTTTTTGATGTCTCAGATGATGACTCTGCTTACTGATGACACCTACATATGTTTTTGTTGCTGTGCTGTGCTGACATTTATACCATGTGTGTTTTTTGCTACTAGTGATATATATATATATATATATATATATATATATATATATATATATATATATATTCCATATTCATTGATTACCAATGATGTTAGTTGCTAAGGATATTTGATTTTATTGTGCAGATGGTCTTGTCTCACGTAATATTCATTATGTGTTCATGGGGTTCTTTGCCTTCTTGCCTGTGTCCCCTGGGAAAAAAAAATAAAAAATAATGCTTATATCCATAGTGTTATAACGGTGTCAATATCATTAGTCCTACGGACCATGAGGTTGCGCTAGAATTACACTAATTTTGATTAATATTTTATGTGTTTTGGGCTGTGCTAAAGTTAAACAACTTACTAACTAATTTCGCTTTTTTTTGTGATGGACTTTGTCCAAAAAGAGTGGATTGTGGGGGGCGAAATTATTAGTTCATATATTTTAATCCTTAAGCCTTGGGTAACTTTCCATTGTGTGATTTTCATGTCTTCAACTTTGCTGGGTCAAACTGCCTTGTCAAAAGCACACGATATCTCCCCAAAACAATAAACGCACAAGGACGCATAGGCACTCTGTGTGCGCACTCACATGCTCACACAGTCACATGTCACACACACACGCCATACACATTCATTCACACACACAAACACTCACACACTCCTCCGTCTCCATGACAACCGGCAGATAACAGAACTGGTTGTTTAGACCCAAAGAACAAACTGTCTTTTCTTTTTCACCCTCTGTCCTCACCTCCTCCCTCTGCCTCTATCTCTATCTCCTGGGGGGAGGAGGGAGGGGGACTGAGGGGAATATACGTGTTGGATCAGAACTGTGTCTCACTCAATCATCAGACCTCCGGCCGGGACGGTCACTTCTTTTGTTCCATCTTGTACCTTTTTTTCTTAGTTTAGAATAAACTTTTTTTATATAAAATCATCAATGCTTCTCCTGGACTCCATCATTCAACCAGAGCAATAAATCATGTCTCCAAATGAGGTCAACCGTAAATTCAGCCGTAACATTCTTTATCTTTCAGAGTTTCGCACAGGGAAGACACAACTGTCTCACACACTTTGTGGTGAGTGAGGAGCTTCTTTGTTAGTTAAGCTTTGAAAAAAAAAAAAAAAACCTTTAAATTAAATATTGTAAATACTTTTTGGTTTAGTAACTGCTCAGCTGCCAGGAGAGGACGGCTACTTGGGTGGAAAAGTCATCTTCATCGACACAGAGAACACCTTGTATCCTATTTTAAATCAATCAAAGAGAATAGTTGTTGGTGTGTATTTCGTGTTTGATTGAGTATACAATACAATCAAAAGCAGTATTATTAACCTCTAGTCAACTGGTTCTCAACCTTGGGGTCTGGAGACACTGGGCGGGGGTCACCATATGCCTTCAAGAAACTAAGAATATTTATTCAACAATTTGAGCCATTTTTTCTTATTTTTACCCTTTTTTTGCAACGACACCAAACTTGCCATATTTTAACCAACTTTATCACTTTTTCTTGCCATATTTTTGCTCCGTTTAATGCATTTTTGCTACATTACTCTTATTCCTGCCACTTTTCTATCAAATTTCAATACCTTTTCTGCACACTTTTCCACTTTCAAGACATTTTCAGCACTTATAAATCCTTCCCACCTAATGTCACATATCTTGACCCATTATTGTCACTTTTAACCTCTTTTCACCACATTTCATGCTTATTTTCGCCAATTTAACCACATTCACACTATGTCATGCCCATTATTTGCCAGTTTAAACAAAGTGTCTGCCACTTTTAAGCCAATATCGACACTTTGAACCCTTTTTACCACTTTTTGTGTTCGTTTTTGGCCAATTTGAAACTTTTAATCAATTTCCATCCATCCATTTTCAGACAAGCTTGTTCCTGTTTTTCTGGGTCGTGGGGTTCTGCTGGTGCCCACACTGGGCGTAAGGCAGGGGTACACCCTGGACAGAGCGCCAGTCCATCACAGATTTTAAAAATCAATTTCTGTGGTTTTTAAAATCCCATTTCACCATATTTTTACACCACTTTTAACCCACTTTATTTCTGATTTAAACAAGGATTTACATGTTTAAGATGACTATGTACTATGGTACAAATAATAATAAACTTCCTGGATACCAGTGGATATTATTCAGATAAATAAATAAATGTGGTTATCACAGATTCATCGAACAATGGACCATCATTTAGCAGATTTAATGGATGTGCCCCAAAGAGTTCTCCTTTACCCCCCTTATAGATGGCCCTGTCTCCACATGACTGTTCTTCAATGTTCATGTCTGTGTTCAACCACCTTCAGGTATAGTGGGGGCCCCGGGGTTTCTGGAACCTATATTTTGGGGGTCATGGGCTGAAAAGGTTGAGAACCACTGCTCTAGTCTGTGATTTATCGACCTTGACGTGTTCCTGTTCCAGTCGTCCTGACAGACTGAGAGAAGTTGCTGACAGGTTCAATGTGGACCACGACGCTGTGCTGGACAATGTGCTTTATGCACGTGCCTATACTAGTAGGAGCTTGTAGAAGTGTATTTACACTAGTGCTAATATTTGACAGTCAAACATTGCTCAGATTGGTTGAAATGTGGCTCTGATCTCAGGTGAACACCAGATGGAGCTGCTGGACTTTGTGGCAGCCAGGTTTCATGAAGAAGGAGGAGTTTTTAAACTGCTGGTGAGTTCTTAAAAGTGAAGGTATTTGTGCGCTCTCACCTCTGACCTTTGCCTCTTTCTTTTTGTCCTCCTCTTGTTTAGATTATTGACTCCATCATGGCTTTGTTCAGAGTTGACTTCTCTGGTCGAGGAGAGTTGGCTGAACGGCAGCAGAAACTTGCTCAGATGCTGTCGAGGCTGCAGAAGATTTCTGAAGGTTTTGATCTAAAATGTGCCTTTGTGTGTGTGTATGTATGTGTATATACATATATATATATATAATAATGTATAATACAGGGTACCCGCAGATCCTTAAAATGTTTTAAACAGTGGGACTTTGCGCGTCATGCTTGTAGCAACTTTTAACAAAATGGGGAAATGTAAATTTCATTAAAATGACCTGTCAAACAAAGATTTTTCGAAATGTTTTTTTTTTTTTTGTATTTTTGTTTTATAGATTTCATCTTGTGTGTTTTGAAGGGTGATTTTGATTACTTTAGTTTAATTGTTTTAGTTTTTTGTGTGTGTCAGTAAATCAGAGATTTTATTCCCTACCTCGTTGTTGTGCTTCGTGCATTTTATTTTTTGTTTAAATTATGTATATATATATATATATATATATATATATATATATATAATAAACAATTTTGTTATTTAAGCTCATTTATTGATTTTATTGATTCAGTCATGTACCAAAATCCATTTAAATTGCAAAATGTTGTCTCTCGTGTCAAATACTGTTGTGAGATTAATTTATTACAGAGTCTCTAATTAATTACAATATTTTTTTAAACGAGTCCCACCTCTAATAGATAAAATGTTTTTTACCTGGACATATTCAGTATCTTCCTAAATTAATTCACCCTCATGTTTAATCTTGTGGTTGTGTTTTATTCCCTCAGAGTACAACGTGGCTGTGTTTGTGACAAATCAGTTTTTGGTTCCTTCAGTAACATATTATTTGTTCTAAACACAATGCTATTTGTGTTTGGTGTGTGTGTGTGTGTGTGTGTGTGTGTGTGTGTGAATAGTCCCAACATGCCAGAAAACGAAGCCACCTTTGCCATCACGGGAGGAGGAGTCACTGATGCCAAAGAGTGACAAAGCTTCCAGTATCATCTTAATGTTCTACGCTCACCTATTTAATGTGTTTGTTGTTATTTATTGAGTTTCTGTACTGAAGTGATTCATTCTACGGTGGTCATTGTAATACAATGCTGTGTTTTAAAATATTAAAGTAAATTAAAACAAATGTGTTGTTAATTTTACAGTTAAATTCCGACAATAACACTAAATTAGAATATGTTTGTAATTGTTTTACTGGTAACACTTTATAATAACCATCTATAAAGGGTAATTAATGGTAAATAGATCATTAATTAACCTTTAGTTAATAGTTATAGTTAATGTCTTAATTATTTGTAATGCTATAATTGATGTCATATTAACAGTTTATTGATGCACACATTTCATACACTTTATAAAGTGTTCGTTAATGATTAACAGGATTAGTAAACCTTGATTATGGTTCATAAACATTGCAGAGACACGTGGACCAGATATTTGTTTATGGCTTATAAATGTTTTATAAAGTATTATTATTTGGTTAAATATTATAAAATTAGAACTGTAGATTATAATCCTTTACTAATGCTTTATAAAGCATCTATAGGCATGTTTTAGATAGATAATTAATACTTTAATAATTGGCTTATAAACTCTACAATCATTATCTGGATGGTTATTATAAAGATGTTTATAATACTTTGTAAATGGTTATTAAACACTGTAGAGCATCATAAACATTAGTTGGATGGTCATTATAAAGTTGAATTGATGTTTATAAAATTTTAACAATTGCTTCATACATGCTTTATAAACTATTTAAATATATGTTAATGAATATTACAAAGTTGCGACTAATTATTGTAATATTTATAACTAATGAATTATTAACTAACCCTAACCCAGATAACCTGGTTATGATAGAGTGGAACAAATGGTGAATTAGTTTATTGCAAGTCTTGCCTTTATTTATTCATTTTTAGCAACACTGCTAATGACTTCCACAGATTCAAGATTTTTTTACCCCCAAAAAACTTTTTTTAAGCTAAAAGTGCTACATTAGCCCCGCTCAGAATCATGCATTATTTTGAATTTCCCACGAGTGACAGTTGAGCCAAAACCAGGCGGTATCGCTTTAAATGCAGCTCATTGTTTACAGGTAGTCATGGTAACGCATGGTAAAAGTTGAAAGACAAAAAGATTCTACCGCAGTGTGAGTTCTACAGCTGGACCTACAACAGTGAAAGCACTAAAGACTCTCAGATACGACTAAAGGAGGTCTAATATCATTAAAACCAGTCCGTAAACATTGACCAGCAGAGGTCAGCAGTGACCAAGGTTTGTGACCAAAGCTTTTTAGTCATATTGTCAACTTTAATGATTAATTAGTGATATTCCTGAATCACGTTAGTAAATACCGCTGGATTTGTAATATTGTAAATATGGTTATGTTTTCAGATAAATTCCTGAATCTAGTAAAAATTAAAATACTGTTTGTTTTATAATATTGACATATTAGTTATAATCCAGTGTGTGTTAAAGTTTTTAGATTTAGATATAAATGTATCATTTAGATTTAACTTTACATTTAGATTCAACATTTATATTAAGATTCAACATTTACAATTAGATTTATTTTTCATGTGTACATATTTTTTTTTAGCAATGATAGAACATGCTGTTTTTCATGAATTTGTCTCTCAAATGAAAGAAAAAATGAACTAAATGTGAGGAAAGTGAGCTAAATGTTTAAAATATGTCGGCTATGAAACAGTGACCAAGTTTCTTTGCTACCGGACTCAAAACGCCCTCACTTTCTTCTTCTTGTGTACACTAGTGCCCCATTTTTCAAATGACTACTCCTCCGTTAGTTCTTGTTAGATCGAGATGCAGTTTGGTATGAAAACTTTATGAATGACTATGATGAGACGCTCACCGCCCTTTTTTTTTCTTTAAATGGGGCCCGGGGGCCCACCCCCCATTTCCAGTAATTTCAAAATGTATGGGAACATATTAGTGTGATATATCATTTCAAAGGTAATTCAGTGTAGATTATGATTATGCCTCGCATAATTCAATTAGGGGCCCACTCCCCTTTTTTTCGGTAATTTCCATTAAAGTCGTTTTCTCATTTATTTGTGAGTCAAATAATGCGACAGTTGGTGGTACCAAATCATTGACATATATCAATATATGAATGGGGCCTATTACTCCGTATGTGCCACGGGGGCACAAGGGGGTCCCACTTTTTTAAAATGACTACTCCTCCATTAATGCTCGTTGAATCGGGCAGTAATTTCACATGGATATTCTATGAGCGGATGTCAACAGCCTCTAGGAGACCTTTTTGAACCAGTAATTTCTAAACTTATTGGAACATAGTCATGTGATATATTGTTTCAAAGGCAATTCAACGTAGATTACTATTTCACGTCACACAATTTCATTTGTTTTATTCAGTGGAACCGAGTCATTTAACTGAATTCTTGGGAACGTGGGACGTGCTATTTGGCGCGGGTCGCGGACCCGGCCATAGTTCAGCAGAACTTGTTACATTAATCACCACATAAAACTGACTAAAGACTAATGTGTTCTGACCTCATTGTTCTGGTTAAGAACCAAGCTGCAGCAAACTGCTATTTTTCTATGTGTTTTTTTATTGTTGATTTTTCCACTCTTTCATTTTTCATGCCAGTTTGAACATCTTCAGTCACAAACCAAGATAACGGTCTCGACAATGCCTAAAGCTAAAAGGTTTAAGGCAAACAGGGTGGAGATGTACCCAAAGGATCAGGTCCAGGGGTCCAAATCTACCCCCCTTGATGACAGCCTGACCAGCCTCGACTGGCTACAGAACTATTCCATCCAGATCTCAGACCCACATCGGCCCAGCGTCCCCGAGTGAGTTTACATAATTGACTTTGTAATTGTAATTGCCATAAAAATTCTATAAAAATTGTCAATTATATTTTAACGCAAAACTGGGGATTTATGTTACAGTTCTATGTTCAGCTCTACACATAGTTAATTATTAAAATAATTAATAATTTCATTTCAAGCTTTCTCAGATTTTATCATTTGAAAAAAAATGAAACAGGGGACATACTGACAAAAAAAGGCTCAAGTGGCCACACCAAAAATATTAAAACATGTATTTTCATTGATGAGGAAGTTTAACAAAATAACCAATAGATATGAAATAAATTAGATATTTGTTTTTAGTGTATTTTACAGCAGATTTAGGACCAGTTATCATAAGAGATGCTAACAGAAAGCTAACACAAGAGGAAGGTTAACTTTTATTAGGTTATTTATTACAGTCTCAGTAATTGTGATTAATTGTAATTGAACTTTAGTAATTTAATATGTAATTGCAATTGACTTTCTGAGATTAAAAAAATAATTGCAATTTAATTGTAATTGGAAAAAATGCTGGTCACTGTAATTGTAATTTCATTGTAATTGAATACGGGTAATTGAAAACAGAATTCTAACTGAAAAATGTAATTGACCCCAACCCAGGTACCCTCTGGAGGTGGACTACAAGACCAACCCCAAAGCCAAACCACCTCATTCCCACGCTTCTCTCATCTACAAGGCCATGCAGGCCAGCGGACAATCCAAAGTCACTTTGTCCACCATCTATGAGTGGATAGAAGAGAATTTCTGCTACTACAGACACGCAAAGCCCACCTGGCAGGTAACTGACACCCACTTTTATTATTTATGAGTGTCCATCTCCCTTCATGTCTCATTTACTCATATTTGCTCAATGGCTTTGTAATAAAATCTTGCTTTTATTGTGTCTTTGTTACAGAACTCTATTCGTCACACTTTGACCTTCAACAAGTGCTTCAAAAAGGTCCCTCGACAGAAAGGTGAGCCCGGCAAGGGAGGGTTCTGGCAAATCGACCCAGAGCATTCAGACATGTTTGACCATTGGATCCTCAGACGTAGGAAACTGCCAGAGAACCATTACAGAACGCTGCTAAGGAACAAACTTTTTCAGGGTTATCAGGGCACTACAAGCACTTCTGTTCATGGAGTTGTGCGTCCTGAACAGAAGCCCCTGTCATCTACAGAAAACAGAGAGACCACGGGGTCTACAGGGACACCACTTGATTATGACATTGTAGCAGCAGCTTGTAAAGACATTATTGGTGGGGATTGTAGCACCTGGAAGGATTTGGAAAGCACCGCTGCTGTTGGGGTTCTGGAACCAACAGGAGAGCAGGCAAGGTGGTGGGAAGGAGGAGGAGATGTGATGAACCACTACCTATCCTACGGCTACATGGACATGTGCACCACCACCATGGAAGGCACAGGAAACCAAGCAGAGCTCCAAATGCCTCTGCAGGATCTCCATCAGCATCAGGACCAACAGCATTTGGTGCATCTGGATGAGTCCTCGGTGAAATTATCTGAGCAACCATGCGTGGAGGTCACAGTGGTGACAGAGAACGTACCTCCAACCCTGGATCAAGGCTTTGGTGTGAGTGAGGGCGTCTTCACAGCTACCTGTGACCTTCCACCACCAACAACACTGACTGTCCTATAATCCTCCTATATAATACAATCCTCCTCAGAATACGTGTAATATGAATATATTGTAGCACTCAGCATCCCACTCACTCATAACCCAATCCCATTGCCATGACAGTCATGTCAATAACATCTTTTTTGATCTTCAATAAATATGTTGTTCATTATTTTCATTTGTCTTTTGATATTAATTTTTGTGAACTTTGTTTATATTTAGTTATCCTCATTTATATTGAATGTGTGCTAAATAAATACATGAAATAAAATGAAACAACTCACATGGACATTTCTTCCATAACCTGCTTTGCTCCCTGGGACTGTAAATATTTTTTTTACTCTTTCACTGAAAATCAAGGATGATGACATCACACCAACACAGCTCACCCTAAAAAATGACACAATGAAGGACAGGCTGAAGACACAGTCTTTCTTATTCCTTTGATTATTGTATTTAAAGCTAATGTTTTCTGAAATGTGGGATTAAATAACACATTATTACTGAATGGTAATAATCAATGAAAGGAAAACTTTACGTCTGAATATATTGGCTTAAATATATAATAGTGATGTGGCAGTCAAAATTCAAATGAGATATTTCATTTCGAAGCTATAATACTTAGTTAGAGGTAAATGTAATGGATTACAAGTACTCACGTTACTGTAATTGAGAAGCTTTTATGGGGATATGAGTATATTTCTAAATCAGTAATTTGACTTGTACTTAGGTATGTTTTTAAAAAAGTAATTTGTTACCTTTCTGACAACCATTACTTAGTAATTTTTAATTTTTGTTTTAAAATGATCAATGGACATTGTGAAACTACAAAAAAAGTAAATCACCCGACAACAATCAAATGCATCACATCATAGCCGACCAATCAGATTAAAGGTAATGCACGGAACCAAAACAGCTTTGAATGCTGGTTATTTTCTTCAGTTTTAGAGATAATAAATGTAGTTATACTAATAGCCTGAGATTTTTTTTATTATTATTATGAATTGAATTCATTTGGGTTATTCAAGTTAACAAATAATTGTACATTTTGGCAGAACATTTTTTTTTATACAGGTGCCTTTGTGGAAAAATAAATGACGTTCCAATTGTGCAAGATTTCATCTCTTCCTTTTTATTTTAAGTTTATACATGAGATGTTTACTGGATGCAAGGGAACCGTAGCAAGATTTGTTACGGATCAGGTTCGTGAAAGGATAGGACACTGAGTACCTCACATAACACGGTCTAATTTGTGTTTTGCAAGAGAAATACTAGTCTTCAGTACTCAAGTAAAAGTGTACTGCCCCTTGTGGGAAGAGTTATTTACGTTTTGAGTTTCTTGTGTTTTGTCCACACAGGGCTAACATAGTTCTTGTGTTTTTGCCCACATAGAGCTTCCGTAGTTCAGTCATGCTCCTAACATTCTCACATCAAGTCACACTTCACAGTGTTTAAGCCTGTAACATCCCATTTTGGCTCTACAAAAATATCTGTCTGTAAGTATTTGAATGATAGTAATCTTAGCTTCTATTAGATACCAACATTAGTCATTTTAAGAAATGACTAATGAAATTTTAAGAAAATATTCGGCGCTAATACCGTTAGCATCCCTATGGCAGTTTCCATGTAAATTAGCATTGTGCTAATCGCTTGTTAACACTAACATGCCCAGAGAGGTGTCATTTGACACCTATACCTTTAAAGTCCAAGCTGGTGTCAGATGGTGGGTGTGAACAACTCAGCTTGTGACCATTGTTATGTTACTGAGGCCACTACTCCCGCCTCAGCTAGGGTGGGGGGGTGGCTGAGTAGGTTCAGGACACAAAGACCTTTTGTATTCTCCTTTGTGTTTCCCATACAGCAGCTACATAGAAGTTGCAACTTATATTTCAACTTTTGCGACAGAAAGTAGTAAGTAGTAATAGGGAGACGTCAACACAGTTTGTTTGCATTCTTGGTGAAATTTATTTATTAGAGATTTTGTGAACATTTCTGGCACTGCCACACCTCCTTTATGCATTTGCCACATGCAAACTTGTCACAATGCACGGTTTTTCCTGCAGCAACACTTCACCTGGCACAATGCCCTTTTCCCCACATCAGGTGTGGGTGGTTGTTGCTGAAGGTTTTGCTCATTCACCTCCTTGGCTGCCATATGAGATTGGGCAAGCTCATTTGCAAGCTCCAGCAAGAAGTCCACCCTTCTCTCCTTGACCCCAGTGCATGCCTGATAAAGCACATGTGCGTTCAGCGCTGCAATGTCAATCATGTTGTAAAACACAGCGACTGGCCAACGGCGTGTTCCTGAACGCACAGTGTACTTTCGAACCATCTGGTCCATGACATCCACACTGCATTTCATGCTGTTGTAGTCGGTGACTGTGTTCGGCTTTTTTTTTCGAGTAACAACCCGTAAATTAGAGAGAATGTGGCGCTCCAATAAAACAGAGGAGTCACGAATACTCTGGCAAGAAAGCCATAGTAAATACATGACAGCCTTACGACATAGTCGATCTACATACTGTTCCTCACTAATTGAAGAAAATAAAAATAATCCGAGGTACCTTTTCAGCACTGTAGCCAGGCTAACACAAAGTCAGAGCTCTATTGAGCCCATGATTCCTCTAGCCCTCAGCTGTGAGGACTTTATGACATTTTTTAACAATAAAATTCATAAGATTAGAGATAAAATTAGCCACTCCCTGCCTTCACCTGGGCCTGCTGTACCATTAAATGTAAATAGGCCTAACCTAAACTGTTTCACACATATAGGACTTCAGGAACTTAACTCTATTATTTCATCCTCCAAACCATCGACCTGCCTTTCAGATCCGATCCCAACTAAGCTGTTTAAAGAAGTTGTTCCCCTAGTCTGCCCATCTTTGTTGGAGACAATAAATATATCCCTATCAATAGGTTACGTGCCACCGTCCTTTAAAGTAGCTGTAATCAAACCCCTTCTCAAAAAACCTACTCTTGATTCCAGCACTTTAGCAAACTACAGGCCTATATCTAATCTTCCTTTTATTTCAAAGATTCTTGAGAAAGTTGTGGCGGCTCAGCTCTGTGAATTTCTTCAAAACAACAGCCTGTTCGAGGACTTCCAGTCAGGTTTTAGAGCTCAACACAGCACAGAGACTGCTTTAGTTAAAGTAACTAATGATCTACTCTGGGCTTCAGATGAAGGACGACTCTCAGTGCTGGTTTTATTAGATCTTAGTGCAGCTTTTGACACTATAGATCACTATATTCTACTAGAGAGATTAGAGAAATTACTTGGAATCACAGGGACTGCCCTAAACTGGTTTAAGTCCTACCTATCTGATAGGTACCAGTTTGTACACGTGAATAATAGGTCTTCTGTGTACACTAAAGTAAGCTACGGGGTTCCTCAGGGCTCTGTGCTAGGTCCAATCCTCTTCTGTATCTATATGCTCCCCCTTGGTAATGTTATGAGAAAATACTCTGTTAACTTTCATTGCTATGCTGATGATACCCAACTGTATGTATCAATGAAGCCAGGTGAGACAAATCAGCTATCTAAACTTGAGGTCTGTCTAAAGGACATTAGGGCCTGGATGGACCAAAAATTTCTTCTTCTCAACTCAGACAAGACTGAGGTCATTGTACTGGGCCCACGACACCTTAGAGAAAACTTTGCTAGCCTAACTGCCCCAGATGGCATTACTCTGGCACGAAGCATAACTGTTAGAAACCTTGGGGTTCTATTTGATCAGGACTTATCCTTCAACTCTCACATAAAACAAACTTCAAGAACTGCCTTCTTTCATCTCCGTAACATTGCTAAAATCAGATCTATCCTGTCTCAGGGCGACGCCGAAAAACTAGTCCATGCTTTTGTTACCTCTAGACTGGATTATTGTAATTCTCTTTTAGCAGGCTGCCCGAGCAAGTCGCTTAAGACACTTCAGCTGGTTCAAAATGCTGCAGCATGTGTACTGACTAAAACTAGGAGAAGAGATCACATTACTCCTGTATTAGCCTCTCTGCATTGGCTTCCCATAAAATATAGAATAGAATTCAAGATTCTTCTTCTCACTTATAAAGCCCTAAATGGACAGGCACCAGTCTATCTCAAGGAGCTTGTAGTGTCATACAATCCCCCCAGAACACTACACTCTCAAAATGCTGGACTACTCGTTGTTCCATTTGTCTCTAAAAGTAGTATAGGAGGAAGAGCTTTCAGTTATCAGGCCCCACTTCTCTGGAACCATCTACCAACCACGGTTCGGGGGGCAGACACCCTCTCTACCTTTAAGGTTAGGCTCAAAACATTCCTCTTTGGTAAAGCTTTTAGTTAGGAACCAGCTCATAGCTCATAATTAAGATGCAATAGGCATAGACTGCCGGGGGGGGGTCTGGCATGCTCGGTTGGAGAGAGGTTGGACAGGGCGTTAAGAGAGAGGTCATTTAGGCTAGAGAGGGACCGGAGAGGGTCCCATTCCTCTCTCAAACACTCCCTCTATGTCTGCTTCTTCCCTTGTGTGTTTGCTCCTGTACTCCTTCTGGCTTTTGTCTTGCAGGTCCGTGGGATCCTTAGTGTGGAGTTACAGAGTCTCAGCGGCTCTGTCTCCACCCTTTCCTCTGCACACACCCAACACAGCATAACGTGGATGGCTGTTCATCATAGGAATGGGATCCACACAAGGTTCCTGCTGCTTAACAGAAGGTTTTCCTTGCCGCCATGATGAATTTATGTTGGGTGTGGGATACATATGTATGTGTATATACGTATATATGCATATGTGTGTATCCATAAAATGAAGAGTCCGTCCTTAAGACTGCTCTACTGTAAAGTGCCTTGAGATACCATTGGTTATGATTTGGCGCTATACAAATAAAGATTGATTGATTGATTGCTGATAACCTCAGTCTCCACCACGCTGTGCACACTACTGAGGAGGCAGACAGTCTTCTTTCGTTTGGGCACATAAACAGTCAATGTGGCACCAGAGGTTGAAAACACTTGTGTGCTGAATTCCTCACGAGCCAAATTCTTTTTAGCTGAATCTAGAAGCTCCCGGCGAATCTTATTGACTGTGCCAAGGAGGGTGGTCTTCCGGCTGTGCAGTCGACGTGCTAGTGACAATGAAGTGAAAAAACTGTCGGTTGTAACAGTTCTTCCTTTGTCCATAAACGGTTCCATAAGCTTCATCACCACATTTTCAGACAGTCTCTCCCCAGGTGGACGACTGGGGTCTTTGCCAAGATATGGGATGATTTTGCACACATACTTGGATTTAAGGTCACATGCCTCCCAGAACTTGATACCAAACTTGTCCGGCTTCGTTGCAATGTATTGCAAGAAACAGCAGCGAGTCTTAGTTGGAAAAAGTTGCTCATCTATGGTGATGTGCCTGCCTGGGTTGTACGAAGTGATGCAGTTGGCAACAAAAGACCCCCAAACGTCAGAGATTGCAGCAAACAGTCCTTTTCACACTCAGAAATCTCGCTTTACCATAAATAGCAACAATACATTTTATTTATAAGCACTTTTCAAAAACAATAAAGGTAAATAGTGAATACTGTTAATACTGTTTTTCTTTTTCTAATTTTATTTATTGTGGTTTATTAATTGATCACAACACACATGGCTCATATTAATTTGGCCATTCTTATCCAATAATTCCATATAATGTTATTTGGATTAACAAACATCTACCTGGGAGAAACTGGTTTCTCAACACTGGCCATCATTTACACCAACCCCCAAAGTTTGTCACTGCCCAGCTGCACATTCCGATCGAATGGCTGTATTTTCACATCTCTGGTCTTTGGAGAGAGCAGACGTGTTTTCATTCGCTCCGATAACACGACCTTGGCTACAGCTGGCTACAGCTGAACAGCCTGAAAAATTGGGCCCAAGACTGAAGGAAAATGGTGAAAAAACCACAGGGAGGCCCTTCAGAACCCAATTCGGGTTTGGAAGAGGTCAAGGAGATGATACGCGAGGGTCTACAAAACCTATCTGCCGAGATAAAGTCGTTGGAAAAGACGCTGGAAAACTCACTGGAAAACCTACAAAGTGAAGCAAAGGTACTGAAAGAAAAGAATGAAAGAAATGCTGAAGAGATAAAATTGTTGAACGCCAGGGTTGAACAGCTGGAACAAAAGGAAAGAGAGAAAGATGTCATCATCACAGGCCTAAAGATAAAACCCAGGAGTTACGCGAGTGACGAAGAAACAAAATCGATTGAACAACAGGTCATTGACTACCTGGAGTCGAAGGACATTGTCCTGAACCCTGACTACATCAACTCCTGCCATCTCCTGCCAAAGAAAAATGATAACAGAGCTGTAAAAATAACCTTCACGAATATGAAATTCAAAGGGGAACTACTGAAGCAAGGAAGAAAGCTGAAGGAAATGAAGGTTTTTATTAATGAAAGCCTGACAAAAAAAATGCAAGCATCGCATGGAAGGCAAGCCAAATAAAAAAAGGAGGAAAGATTCTAAAGACGTGGACAAGGAACTGCAGAATTTACATCACACCACTGGGAGAAGAGAACGGAAAACCAATCCTCATCAAAACGATGGAAGACTTGGGAAAATACGAAGGATCCACCTAAACAACAACATTACTGATGGTAATCATGGATATGGACCCAGATCTATATAAACACTGGAAACAAAACTCAGACTGTGATTATTTTACGGAGACTGAATTAAATGTGGAAACCAAGAGTAAAAAAGGTCTGTCATTTATTCATTTCAATTGCTAGGTGGTGGGGTGATTAAGGATTACATTAAATTTAAATTCAAAGTGTTTATTGTCATATGTGCAGTTAGAAACACGTTTTCCTGTACAATGAAATTACTACCTTGCTTATGAACTAAGATATAATAATGTGTTTATACAAGTTAAATCTAACAGTGGAAAATGCAACACTGCCAATAGAACTAACAACAGCTGGATTAACCTTGATGTAGAGACAAAACAAGCTGCAAACTTGTGTGTCCAAAAGAGACATTCCCGAGTGGTGACATTATGGATGAAAAGGGAAAAAAACTTCCAAACACCTTCGAAAGAGGAACTATTCTTGCACTGGAGGAATGCTAACGTCTGGCAGGGAACAAGGCCAACACGAACAACGATAGAGAGGAGGAGGGAAGAAAAAAAAAGACAACACTGACTACAGATGAGAATACACAAAAAAGGACTGTTCAGAACAATTCAAGAATGTTTGACCAGAGAGACATGTAAACCAATGTAAATTTGCGATGGTAAAACAGGGGACGGGACCCAGATAAGCAAACTGCTTCTCTCGTCTCCTTTTTCGGCATGTACAAAAAAAAAAAAAAATGTAAAAAAAAAAAAAAGTGAATGTAACAATGTCGGAAATAAACTGGATAAATAAATAAATAAATATTTACATTAGAGAGGTGGCCCACTGAGTTGCAAATCAGTGCCATTTGGCGACCTCTGGGCAGGGCAACAGGAGTTAGAAAATCTTGGGCATGCTAGTGTTAATGCTGCTGTTTTTTGAGGGTTTTTGTTAATTCTAAGCTACTTATTTTATGTTGCAATGTATATTTGCCCATTAAGATTGTAATATGCATTCTCTTTGTTTCTGTATGTTACAGTTTTACAGTCTATCCAGTAAAACACACCAAAACAGCAAGACGCTTCCTGGTCCTTTATTGGAGACTGTTCACTATCTGTAAAGCTAGTTCACACACACTAGTACAGGCAGAATAAAAAGTATAGAGACTTGAAAAAATAATGACTCTAGTAAAAGTTAAAGTATTGAAGTTGTTCCCTTACTTGAGTAAAAGTAAAAAAGTACATGCTACTAAATGTCCTGTACTGTAAGTAAAAAAGTAAAACAAATGTCCCCAGGTGTAATGATTAGAGTGACGGCGCATGCGCTGCAGCTTTTACGAAGAATGGGAAAACAATAGGAACCAATGCTGAGACCAACAGGACGTGACGTCATCTGTTACTGAGCAGTAAAAATAAATTAGGGACTCGTAAAAAAAAAAAAGACCGACTGTGGTTGTTGGAACATTTCAAAAGTAGTAAAGGTTAAAGAAGGTGTTATTTAGTCAATTTATCATAGGAAACAACTGAAGCATGTGATCACACACTGATCGTGTGCGTTTGATAAGTTTTTTTTTTTTTTAAACGTCAGCGTTTAATAAAAGAGATGATGTAACTCACAAATAAATAACATGTAGTTTATGAAACTTGAGTGTTTGATGATTAGTTAGTTGAATTCAGCACTAAATGATCAGCGGGAGCAGCAGCAGTGCCGTTGGATGCTGTTGGATGTCACATCCAACACTGTAGACGCTGAAGCCCCTCCCTCTCTGTATAATCACAGCTTTCTCATTATTAATCTCTGATCAATAAATGGACACATTTATACCGTGCGGTAAACGGAGGAGATGGATACGCACGTATCCTTATATATTATTAATATGGATGGTTTAAATACATGGAGACTGATATTTCATTAAAAATACGGTACACATTAAACATGTAATAAAACAATGATTATATCGTCATTTGTATAAATTTAAAATCATAATAAAACATTTACCATGATATTATTTTCAATTTCCTTTTAAAGTACCGTATTAAAGCGGTAAAAAAAGTAAAACAAGTCTCTTTGACTCATTTTTCCTTTTGTAGATCGTTGTTGAGTGTTTTAAAGCATCACTATTTGACTTCTTTAATAATAATGATGACGTGGTGCGTCAGCAGCTTAAGCCAAGCCTGCTGCTTAAATCTGGTCAGGAGCAGGAATGTGTTACTATGGTAACCAAGGTGTTTTCTCGTTGATGAAATCGCTGTTCCAGTTAGAACTCGGCTTAATGAGCCAGGCTCTCAGGTTAAACCTGGACTTAAACCTGAGCTGGGTTTGATGAAATACCCCCAGGGGTTTTAAACCAGCAAATTCCATATGTTTTTTTTAAATTTATTTATATTTTAAGAACTTGTAGAATACTGGTACATGGAAACAAGTTAAATATGTTACCCTTGAACACCTGGAGAATTTAGCACTCATAATGAATACAATGTAAAATAATGAAAAAAAAAAGTGCAAATGTTCAATGAAACCCAGAGCAGCTTTGAGTTTAACATTTTTATGAATTTGTAAAACTTGTCACATGGACATAAAATAAATCTGTTACCCTATATGAACACACGGAGAATTTAGCACACATTATTGTGTAAATAAAATGTTTCAAGCTTCTCCTCCAGCTTTTTTTAAATTTTTTAAATTTAAAAATTTAAATTTTTTAAATTTTATTTATTTGTTGGGCGGAATGGAGAGCATGGCGATAACAGAGGCGTTTGGAGGTTGGATAATGCTTCTTTGATGGGATTATAACTGTGATGCTCAATGAACTGATCCAGTGTGTTTAAATCTCTCTGTGATACTTGTGGGGGGCGAAATTATTAGTTCATATATTTTAATCCTTAAGCCTTGGGTAACTTTCCATTGTGTGATTTTCATGTCTTCAACTTTGCTGGGTCAAACTGCCTTGTCAAAAGCACACGATATCTCCCCAAAACAATAAACGCACAAGGACGCATAGGCACTCTGTGTGCGCACTCACATGCTCACACATTCACATGTCACACACACACGCCATACACATTCATTCACACACACAAACACATAAACGCACACTCCTCCGTCTCTATGACAACCGGCAGATAACAGAACTGGTTGTTTAGACCCAAAGAACAAACTGTCTTTTCTTTTTCACCCTCTGTCCTCACCTCCTCCCTCTGCCTCTATCTCTATCTCCTGGGGGGAGGAGGGAGGGGGACTGAGGGGAATATACGTGTTGGATCAGAACTGTGTCTCACTCAATCATCGGACCTCCGGCCGGGACGGTCACTTCTTTTGTTCCATCTTGTACCTTTTTTTCTTAGTTTAGAATAAACTTTTTTTTATATAAAATCATCAATGCTTCTCCTGGACTCCATCATTCAACCAGAGCAATAAATCATGTCTCCAAATGAGGTCAACCGTAAATTCAGCCGTAACAATTGGCGATCACGAACAAGGACCATCTTCTGTCCACCCCTCGGACAGAGACTGGATCACGAACCATCGGTTGAACCTCAAACACCAATTCGGACTAAGGTAAAGCTGCCTTTATAAACATATATATATAAATTTTCATTTACATATATATTCGCTCTGTGTTGATTTTTTTGTAACCAGTCAAGCATTGTATTGATTTTCAGCTTTGATCTTGATCCTCAGCTGTTCTGTGTTTTGACAGTGAATAGAGAGAAGGGCTCAAATGGTTGAAGTTCTTTGCTTTATAATGCTGTAGGTTCCCTCTGGTTTTCTTCGGGCTCGGATATTTTGTTTAGGCATAAAATACGGCTGGTCATTATTTACTTTGGTTTTGTTCGGACACCCACAGCCTGTGAGGTCCTGACCATAGATAGACGGGCAACCAAAGTTTCCAAAACATCCCAGCGGTGCCATGATCTGAGTTCACCTCTGTACCGAAAGCAAAATAGATTAAAACCCCGAACCTAACCTAAATTGTGTTTCTGTGAATCAAACAGATGAAGAATCCAATAAACAAATAATATATGCATACGCATATACAATCTTGGTATGATGTGAACTCAGATCATGCTTTCGGTGAGTTTTACTTCTTTTTTTTGTAGTTGTTTGGCTTTAAGGCTCTCATTTTGGAGAGAGCCGGCTTTGGGTTTTTTTTTTGTTTTGTTTTTCTCTCGCAGTGAGAAGACACGTCGGCTGCTGTGTTTCTGCTTTGGTTTTCTTTTTTTTGGGTTTTTTTTTCTCTCAGAACAGTGAACACACACACACACACACACACACACACACACACACACACACACACACACACACAGACACACACACACACACACACACACACACACACACACACACACACACACACACACACACAGAGAGAGAAGGGGAGAGAAAGAGAGAGAGCCAAACACGCACGCACGCACCCACGCACAGAGAGAGAGAGGGAAGCACGCGCACGGGCGCACACGCGCACGCAAAGAGAGGCAGAGAGCCACACCCACGAGAGACACACGCACACACTCAAACAAGAGAGAGGTAGCGCCCCTCACTGGCCAGTTTAGTGAAAGGTCACATGGTGACACAACATTGTGATTTCTCACCTCTCCCCCTGCCGACAGAATAGTGCCATTACACACAGACACTATTTTTATTTTTATTTTAAATTTTATTTTGATTTCATGTTTGATGGGTTCACTCTAAAATGAATATGAGCAACACACACTCAAACACACACACACAGATGAATACAGTATTTCATTTTATTTTATTTTAATATTACTGTTATCATCATTATCATTTTTTATTATTTCAATGTTAGTTTCTGTTGGCTTTGCGGTTGCCCCTGAAGAAACGACATCTTCAATGAAAGAATGAAATCACCTTCAACTCTTATGCTAATGAAATGTCAACATCATTCAAAGGACCAAGCATCAGAAGGAAATGGACAATCAAAGGTCTGTGACCTTTCAGGACTCAAGGACTCAACTCCCATTCAGCAAAGCAATGCTGAAATAACTCGCTCAGTCCCAAGTCAACTCTTCATCGTCTATGAATGGGCCGCATGCCAATGCTGGGATTAACACATCCTGCCCCATCATCAAAGACTGAGAACCTGTGGGCGTCGGAGTGATTCGACACTCCCCCACCAATGAGTTGCGAGTTAAACGCCACGACTACTGCCTGAATGATGGGCAGCAACTGCAGACTGGTCACACGTCTGCTGGAAATCTTCACCAAAAAAGACACTGTTTCAAAAGCCACAAGGATACCAAGCCACAAGAAGTCCACCACAGCCTTTGGTGGTAGTGCTAAATCACTTTAGCCTTGAACTTTCGCATGGAGGGGGACAACTAGCAAATAGCCAACAAGCTTCTCCTTCGATAGGACAATACTAACCCCTCTATCTTCTGACTGTGCACTAGATTATTTTGTTTTCATTTATTTTCTCACACGCAGACAGACCAGACATACAGTCACACACCCACATTCATAACTATGAGAAACACAGGACCACCAGAACTTCAAACAGAACCCTTCTGTTTGTCACATGAGACCATGTGTGCCCATCATTTATCTTTGCTTTTATTTATTATGTTGCTCATTTATTTACACTGCTTTTGCCTTTATGAGAAAAGAACAAACAAAAGGGAAGAAAATAATGTTACTGATAAGGTTGTTTTTGTTTGCTTTTCTTTCATTTTATTTTCTTGTTGAGGGGAGGCCCCCCCACAATGCAAGATATGGTTACATCCACTGAAGAAAGAGCCCTCTGTTGCCTCAGCTTTTGGAGCTGAAGTTTTAATTTTTATTCTTTTATTGGCTCACACGTTTTTCTCCTTTGTTATTTCTGAACGATTCTTCTTTTTCTCTTTTGTTTTTACTCAATTTCAGGAAAATTGAGACAGAGATTGAGGACTGCAGCCTCAACCAAGTTGACATTTTGACATTTTTGACCGATACCCTCGTACACAATCTGTACCTTACCCTTTTTGAAGCTGCTTGCAACAGACAGCCTAGTTCAACATTCATTGTTTTCATTTTCATTTTGCATTTTCCCCCTTACCGCGTCGGACTGTTTGGCCGGCCCAAAGCCACTCGACAGCAGGGGGGGGGTACCAAATTTTTCCTGAGAAAAAATGTCCCATTAGTTGCTATGAGTACATAGGCAATTACTTTTCAAACAAGAAGTCCTGGTTTAATGTGCAGAAAAAGGATAAACCTTGCTAGGGAAAGCACTCTTCGGGGGATAGTGGTCCACCTGATTTGATACATGCTTGGTAACCGAATACCGTTCTGAACAAATTTCTACGTTCCCTTAGAGTGAGGGTTATTAGAGGTTGCGTGCTCCGTTCAATCTTAGAGGTGCCCAATAAAGTCCTGACAGTTGAGTTTCCCTCAGGTTGCAGACCGAGGTTGAGTTTCCTGCCGATTCAGAGGTTTTTTTCTTAGACTTCTGGAGTTTATGGTGGTTGAGTTATTCCCAAACTCTTATTCTTCAAGAGTGGAGGTTGAGTTTCCTGCTGATTCAGAGGTTTTTTCCTAGACTTCTGGAGTTTATGGTGGTTGAGTTATTCCCAAACTCTTATTTTTCAAGAGCGGTGGTTGAGTTTCCTGCTGATTCAGAGATTCTTTTTTACATTTCTGGAGACGGACAGCGGTTGAGTTTCCCCCAGGTTCGGTACCGGGGTTGAGTTTGGTTATTGTGCACGAGCGTGCGAGTTCTGCCTGATCAGCAGCTAGTAGACTGTCGGTACTGCAACGGGCAATAATCTAAGTGTAGACTCCGCAAAGGCGGAAGTAAAAAGGAGCGTACCTCTTAGTAATCAGACGATACCAGTAAAAAGCAATTAATAAACACTAAAAGGTTGCCAAGCATGAGGGGGCAATAAGAGCTCATTGACCCCGAGAGAGGAGGTGGACTGGCTATCGCCGCTGGTGGGTTAGATGAGGCCTATATTCTACTTAAACATCATGCAGCAAAACCTTGTGAATGCATGGACGTGAAAATTGAGGCATGAACGTGTGCGGTGCATGAATGACTGAATGATGACACGTTACGTATGCCTGAGAGAACCGCGTTGTGAGTGCGAATGTGCCGTGGACGTGTCATTGAGTGATTGACCGATGAATGGCTGTTTGACTACACATGTTCCTCTGTTTCACCTTCTTTTCCTCCTGGGTTCTGATGCACTAGATCTTCTCCCTGTTTTTGCCAATTATGTAGTGGGGTGTTCAGAAAACACTGCTGCTTGTTAAAAAAATTATGGTTTCAGGCCTTGGGCCTTCTAAAAAGTTTACCAGGTTTTAAAGGTTTTTTTCTGGGTGTTTAAAAACACCAAACGACATTTTTTATATATGATACCACTTTCAGTGGAATGACTGGCTTTGACCTTGACTGACCTTACTGTTCATGTTCAGTGTCCATGTTTTTGTTGTTATATGTGTATACTCATTGTTGTGTGCACTTGTCTATGTCTTCGTCTTAGTTGTTGTTATTGTGTCGTTTTTTTCCAATATACAGGCCGCCGGCTGTATACTCAAAGGGGACGAATCAAATCCAACTAAAGAAAAGAGATATATTAAATTATCCAGTTAAGTCTTAATGTTTTCCTCTCTTTCTGTTTCTGAGTGTTTCCTAACAGACAATGCCACCGCCTTCTCGACTCCGATCCTGCCTCCCCCAGCCGCCATGCCTGGTCACTGCTTCTTATGATGAAGGATGAGAATTAAAGGGAAGTATTGTCCATAACTGTAACTGGGAAGCAAAGGGGAAATAGATTGAAATAGACACGTGACAATATGACATATTGTGGATGTTCTAACATAATATCTATTCCAGAGACTACAGAGACTTCCAATCCAACTGCGAAAGTGGGGACAGATCTTCAAATTTCCAAAGGGAGCGTGCAGTTGACCCTGGCTTTGACCTTTTAAGGCTGAGGAGGAGGAGGTCGAGGAGGTTGGAGGGCACAAAGGCAGGCGGACACAAGAGAGAGGAAAACGGAGACACATCCAAAATGATCAGATAAGTGATTTTCCAATGATATTTATCATATGGTTTTAAGAATCCAAATGTATTCTTATGTAAAAAAAATGGAAGGGAGCGGGCCAACGTCCCTCTGATTTCTTGATTTATATTTTATCATAGGAAAATAATATACCCCAAAACCCTCCAACCATTTTCTTCTTGTTCCAACAGCACTTAGCGTGCAAGACCATAAAACACCTTCACTGGGTGTAGACACTTTTAAGGGAAAAATTAAGTGTTCTCAACATTGGGTTGGTGGCCCAATCTGGGTCGCCTGAGATTTAAAAAGGGTCCTCCTGAAATTTTTGATAATTGATTGAAATAAGAGTTTAAAGTAAAGTAACTTCCAAGCATTTAAAGAAGCTCTCCAAACCGTGCTGGGGCTCGTCACCCTTACGAATGGGATAAATACAGAGAGCAAAAGACAATATGATTGTTCGACTCAACTTAACTTTAATTCTGTCTAACCTTAAAGGGCCAATAATCTTGCTTAACTCTAACTCAGACACAGAATAGGAGACACTTTTGCCACCAATTGACCTTCAAAATTAAGTAAATTACATCTCAAATAATTAAGGCTGGGCGATATATCGATTTTATCTATTAAGTCGAATTTAACGTTTAGGGGGATTTCTTTTTAATGAAAATCGATTTTCTCTTTAACTTCCGCGACCGACGCTCCCCTTGGGCTTCCGTAGTTAAGAGTGGGATCAGCCCCCCCGCCTTTTCCTTACAGCTACACAGACATCATGGCCGTGAACAGGGAAGAGCTCGTTCAAAAGAAAGGCACAGGTACATCCGTTGTTTGGAATTGGTTCGCGTTTTCAGTGTCAGACGCAGAACAAATAACGCCACATTGCAAAGTGTGCTTAAAAGCTATTGCTACCAAAGGTAGCAGCACTACAAACTTGTTCCAGCATCTTAAACAGAAGCATGCAGCCGAGTGGGAGGTATGTGCCTCTCAACGAAACGAACAGGACCGCAGTTCAAACAAGCCCGCTAAAAAACAAACTACAGTCTTGGAAAGTTTTTCGAACTGTATCCCCTATGACAAGAAAGGGCCCCGGTGGAAAGCAATCACAGATGCAGTGGCGAAATATATTGCAGGAGGTATGGTACCCATATACACAGTGGAAAAGCCGTGGTTTATTAGGATGCTAAAAGTTGTCGACCCCAGGTATGCGCTACCAAGCCGCAAATATTTTGCCGAAGTTGCATTGCCTCGCCTGTACAACAGTACTCGTGAAAAGATCGCTAGAGAGCTGGAGGGGGTGTCGTTTTACTCCGCCACAACGGACCTGTGGTCCAGTCGAACGATGCAGCCCTATATGAGTTTGACGGTGCATTTTATTGACAACTGGACTCTGCGAAGCGTCTGCCTTCAAACAGCCTACTTTCCCGAGGACCATAAAGGTGAAACAATTGCGCACGGGCTAAAAGATGCACTGAGCTCCTGGAACCTTGATGAAAAACGACTCACCTGTATGACAACGGACAGCGGCACCAACATCATAAAAGCTCTGAGAGTCAACGAGTGGCCCAACCTCCAATGCTTTGGACATAAACTGCACAATGCAATAGGTAAGAGTCTAATGGCTATGCATTCAAATGATGTTTGTTTTTTTACATACATGATCAGAACAGCTCAATTAATGCATTCTCTGATGCATGAATTATTCAACACTTTTGTTTATTTTCACTATTATTGGACTTTTTATTTTATTTATGTAGCTTCATCTATTTTATGAAAATATGAATAAAATGGCATGTTCTCCTAGCTTTTTATTATAAAATCCTTTAAAAATATTGCTGCATAATTTTCTTTTCCTGGTTTTCCTGTCCTGATATATTAGATTTTAAACTATCTACTTTTCAGTGAGTGGGCAGTGTATTGAATGACTCACTAATGTCCAGTGAAGTGGTTAATTTGCTAATTTACCATCCTGACCCATGCAGATACTCGAAAACAGCCTTTAGGTGGACACTAGTGGACACTATGCATTAAAGGTAGGGCTGGGCGATATATCGAATATACTCGATATATCGCAGCTTGTAGTCTGTGCGGTGTTGAAAATGACCATACCGTTAAACTCGCGGACTTTTTTTTTTTTTTTTTTTTTTTTAAATATCTTAGTGACATTATGCAGAAAAGGTGCACTTAAATTTAGTGTTGTTTTGAAATGTCATCTTAATGACAACATGCACAAAAGGGCACTATTTGTTTTAAAATATTGTAGTGGCATTATGTACAAAAAGTGCACTTTAATTTTGTGTTTTGAAATGCCATGTGAGTTGCATCCTGCACTAATGTCTTGTTTTGAAATGTCTCTGTGACAATTTTGCACAGAACGTGCACTTTCTGTTGACAATTTTATGTTTGAGCCACTCACTGTTTAATAAATACAGTTATGTCAACTTTGACTTAGTTGTGATATCCCCTTTTTTGCATGAAAGTTTAAAATTGGCATATATTAATGCAGTATGATCAAGAATGTTTTAATGTAGACATATAGAATCATCATACTGGTGTGATTTTGTGCATCAAAGTGTTAATTCAAGGGTAATGCAAAATATCGAGATATATATCGTGTATCGTGACATGGCCTAAAAATATCGCGGTATTTAAAAAAAAGGCCATATCGCCCAGCCCTAATTAAAGGGTTAATGCAATTTTATGAAATAAAAAATTAATCATAATGGTGTGTATGTGTGTGTGTGTCCACGTGTGTGGGTACGCCTTCAGTGTGCATTAAGAATGTGGAAATGTGAAAAAGACTTGTTTTGACAATGCTGTGTTTTCTTTCTTTCTTTATTATACAGAGAATGGTGTGAAGGACCCGCGAATCGATCGTGCCATTGGAGTTTGTAAAAAGGCAGTTGCTGCCTTTTCCTATAGTTGGATAAAAAGAAGAGAGATGGGTGAAGTACAGGCTGAGCTTGGTCTACCCACTCATCAGCTGGTAACAGAGTCCCCGACAAGATGGGGTTCACGTCAAAAAATGATTGAGAGATTTCTTGAACAGGAGAAGGCCATAGTTCGTGTCCTGGGGTCCGACAAGAAAAGCCGTCATCTTGTGCCCACTTGGCAAGATATTGAGGTTTTAGAGTCTGTAAATAAAGCTGTCAAACCACTCCAAGAATTTACAGACGCCCTGTCCAGGGAGGCTTATGTCAGTGTCTCCTACATTAAACCGGTGCTGCATTTGTTCAAAACAAATCTCCTACAGCCAGTGGAGGAGGACACTGAACTCACTAAGACAATAAAAATAAACATAATGCGGTACCTTGATGACAAATACAGTGACCCTGTGAAGAATGAACTTTTGGATATGTCCTCACTGATGGACCCCAGGTTCCGTACCACCTACATTGACCCAGACAAGGTGGAACAGGTCAAGAAAAGAGCCGTCACTGAGCTGATGTCTCTGCCTGCTGAGAAAATCAAACCACAGCAGCCTGGTCCTGCTGTGCATGTGTGCCAAAGAGAAGCACAGTCTCCACCCAATAAGAAAATGGCTTTAGCTGCTTTCTTCAAGAAGAAAGTGCCAGAACCAGAGCCATCTTCTCACCAATCAGAGGCACTGAAAGTAGAGACAGAACTGGCAACCTACCTACTGACCCCTGAGGTAGACTCAGACACTGAACCACTTCCGTGGTGGAAGCGTCACGAACCAAACTTCCCAAGGCTCAGTAATCTGGCCAAAAAATACTTGTCTGTCCCTGCAACAAGTGCCCCATCAGAGAGGCTTTTCAGTGTGGGAGGGGGCATTGTTACATGTAACCGGGCATGCCTCAAGCCAGAGGTAGTAGACAGGCTTGTCTTCCTGGCTAAAAATGCATAAATGAAGAATGAAACTAAAGTAATGGATGCAGATTTTTTATTTTGTTTACAATTTCAGGGATTCAGGAAAACTGTTTAAAGTTTTGTTTGCACTTTATGAATACAACTGCTGTTTTTGTATTCTAATTTTGTCATTTTTGCTACATTTATTTGACAAAAAATGGACACACAATTTTATTTATATTTTAAGTTATTTTGAAGGTGCATTGTGTCACTATAAGTTACATGTAACTGGGCATGCCTCAAGCCAGAGGTAGTAGACAGGCTTGTCTTCTTGGCTTAAATGCATAAAAGAAGAATGTTAAACTAAAGTAATGGATGCAGGTTTTTTCATTTTGTTTACAATTTCAGGGATTCAGGAAAACTGTTTAAAGTTTTGTTTGCACTTTATGAATACAACTGCTGTTTTTGTATTCTAATTTAGTCATTTTTGCTACATTTATTTGACCAAAAAGGGACACACAATTTTATTTATATTCTAAGTTATTTTGAAGGTGCATTGTGTCATTGTACGTGAAGTTATTAGAAAACTGATAAGCTGCATTTTCACTCTTTCCAATGGCAGGGCCTGCTATGTCGTTTACAAGCATGTTTTAAGGCTTGTTTCCTGTTGCCCCAAGGGGAAATGTAGATTAAACTGCATAAAGGAAAATCAGAACAAAATAAAGAGCACATTTGTTTTGAGCAATTTCTTTGTGAGTTGTAGTTTGTTTTTAAATAGAAAAAAATTAATTGATTAAAATCGAAAATTGGGTTTGGTATGGAAAAATCGGAGATTTTTTTTTAAAGCCATATCGCCCAGCCCTACAAATAATAATTATGAGGGAAAATAATGAAATAAATGAACTGCTCTATAAAAGAATTAGGCTATGTAATTAGGTGTGGAGTGTTAACGTTATTCAGAATAAATAAAGGATAGAATAAGATTTTTCCTTCACAAATAAGAGATAGCAAAGAAAAATAAAACAAACAATTTAAATAAATAAATAACATTATTTATTTATTTGGTTAAACTCATTTAGCTTTCTCACATCTCCATGTCTCCCAATTGTATGTATTCATCTTGAGAAGACATGTAACCACACTCCACACTCGTCCGACTTGCATGTCCTTCTCCGTCCGACTTGCATGTCCTTATAAACAGTGGTTCTCAAATTGTTGCTTCTCACCAGGTAAGTAGACGTACCACAGATAATCACTGCAACTCCAGCTATGCTTCTTCTTGCTCCAGGAAAAGAATTAATACTTCCTGCTTTCCTTTCAGCCTCATATTTTCCCACTCGCATGCGAATGCTACAGATAACATTGAGCTAGCTCACTAACCCACACCTAACCATTGTGTGATTGTGCAGCAGCACCTTTCAGGATCTGAAAAGCTCTCAGATCCTGACCTCTGACCTCTGACCTGTCTCTGCGTTCCTGGCCATACTAACTATTCATTTAGTTAGTTAACTAACCCTAACACCCCTCATCTACAACGCCGACCTAGAAATGAACGACCGAAGGTGGACCGACACTTTCCGAATTCAACTTACGACCCACACGGCAGTGAAGGTCGCGGAGCGAGCCACGTGGATTCACGCATCACACTCCAGGAAGGTGCCAACAACACCACTGATCGTGGAACCGCAGTAAGGAGCGTTTCCTCTTTTCTGGATTAGGAGCAGTGTTTTGAGGAGCCTTTGTTTGCCTTGAAAGTTGCAACGAAAGGCAGAAAAAAAGACCCCGGGGTTACAAGCTAATCTAACGGGGCATATGGTCTGTTGAAACCTTTGAAATCTAACCTTGAGGACATCGTGGGAGATCACAAGCATTTTCCCGCTGTGATTGAAGAGGTCACGAGCCCCTCTGTTTATGCCCCAGGAGCAGGCTGGAATTATGCCACTATTCTGTCGTTTCATGTTCTGGCCATCGATTGGCACGATGGTCCTGTCCGCAATTCCAGTACTCCTCTGGCTCCTGGCCTCTAGGGGGACAATCGAGGACACTGGACTTGAACCAATGAATGCAAGTGTTGTTCCTAATGAATGCTTCTTTTTACAGGGTGACTAATGCAAGCAGAAATAAACGTTGGATAAACAACATCGTCCTCCACAACACTTTAGCTGCGACCAATGTCACTCATCCGGTTTTCACGAACACCTGGTACCGATACGCGCACTATCAAGCCTATCCAACTGTTTTTGTTCTTACATGCCTGTGTCATCAACACACCCCCGCTTAACCGCGATACCAATGGATGCTTTCGACTCCTTTTGTTATTTGTCTCACTATAACTTCGGCATGGGGGACCCCAACCGTTGTTCTAAACCGCCAGTAAAAAACTGACTACACTACGCGATGACACATCTTCCGCTATGTATGTAGATTACACGCGATCCACACTTTTTTCCCTTCTGTTTCGCCAGAAACGGAACTCGCAATTTTACTTAGTCCTGAATGCGACACCGCACATAATTCGCACACATGTGCCCACGTTCATACACCCGGGACTAATAGCTTTCATCCACACGACGATCTGGGGTACGGCTGCGCGTCGAAACCTTAGAATACAGGTTTAAGTCCTTCGTTAACGCGTCATTTTTGGCCCTTACTGGCCTCTCGGGGGGAAATCACGAATATACGCTTAATGGTCCCATGAAGTAGAATGGTCCTAGACCTACAGACCGTGGCCAAAGGAGGCGTTTGCGCAATGGTAGGTGCATCTTGCCACGCGACGCCATGAACAAAGACCGCCACGTCCTATAACCCTTCCGCCGCCGGAAGCCCAGCCTGAAGTGTTTATGATGAGTGTTTTTGATGTCTCAGATGATGACTCTGCTTACTGATGACACCTACATATGTTTTTGTTGCTGTGCTGTGCTGACATTTATACCATGTGTGTTTTTTGCTACTAGTGATATATATATATATATATATATATATATATATATTCCATATTCATTGATTACCAATGATGTTAGTTGCTAAGGATATTTGATTTTATTGTGCAGATGGTCTTGTCTCACGTAATATTCATTATGTATTCATGGGGTTCTTTGCCTTCTCCTCCTTTTTCTTGCTCCGACTTTGAGGGATGCCTGTGTCCCCTGGGAAAAAAAAATAAAAAATAATGCTTATATCCATAGTGTTATAACGGTGTCAATATCATTAGTCCTACGGACCATGAGGTTGCGCTAGAATTACACTAATTTTGATTAATGTTTTATGTGTTTTGGGCTGTGCTAAAGTTAAACAACTTACTAACTAATTTCGTTTTTTTTTGTGTTGGACTTTGTCCAAAAAGAGTGGATTGTGGGGGGCGAAATTATTAGTTCATATATTTTAATCCTTAAGCCTTGGGTAACTTTCCATTGTGTGATTTTCATGTCTTCAACTTTGCTGGGTCAAACTGCCTTGTCAAAAGCACACGATATCTCCCCAAAACAATAAACGCACAAGGACGCATAGGCACTCTGTGTGCGCACTCACATGCTCACACAGTCACATGTCACACACACACGCCATACACATTCATTCACACAGACAAACACATAAACGCACACTCCTCCGTCTCTATGACAACCGGCAGATAACAGAACTGGTTGTTTAGACCCAAAGAACAAACTGTCTTTTCTTTTTCACCCTCTGTCCTCACCTCCTCCCTCTGCCTCTATCTCTATCTCCTGGGGGGAGGAGAGAGCGGGACTGAGGGGAATATACGTGTTGGATCAGAACTGTGTCTCACTCAATCATCGGACCTCCGGCCGGGACGGTCACTTCTTTTGTTCCATCTTGTACCTTTTTTTCTTAGTTTAGAATAAACTTTTTTTATATAAAATCATCAATGCTTCTCCTGGACTCCATCATTCAACCAGAGCAATAAATCATGTCTCCAAATGAGGTCAACCGTAAATTCAGCCGTAACATACTTTATCTTTCAGAGTTTCGCACAGGGAAGACACAACTGTCTCACACACTTTGTGGTGAGTGAGGAGCTTCTTTGTTAGTTAAGCTTTGAAAAAAAAAAAAAAAAACCTTTAAATTAAATATTGTAAATACTTTTTGGTTTAGTAACTGCTCAGCTGCCAGGAGAGGACGGCTACTTGGGTGGAAAAGTCATCTTCATCGACACAGAGAACACCTTGTATCCTATTTTAAATCAAAGAGAATAGTTGTTGGTGTGTATTTCGTGTTTGATTGAGTATACAATACAATCAAAAGCAGTATTATTAACCTCTAGTCAACTGGTTCTCAACCTTGGGGTCTGGAGACACTGGGCGGGGGTCACCATATGCCTTCAAGAAACTAAGAATATTTATTCAACAATTTGAGCCCATTTTTTCTTATTTTTACCCTTTTTTTGCAACGACACCAAACTTGCCATATTTTAACCAACTTTATCACTTTTTCTTGCCATATTTTTGCTCCGTTTAATGCATTTTTGCTACATTACTCTTATTCCTGCCACTTTTCTATCAAATTTCAATACCTTTTCTGCACACTTTTCCACTTTCAAGACATTTTCAGCACTTATAAATCCTTCCCACCTAATGTCACATATCTTGACCCATTATTGTCACTTTTAACCTCTTTTCACCACATTTCATGCTTATTTTCACCAATTTAACCACATTCACACTATGTCATGCCCATTATTTGCCAGTTTAAACAAAGTGTCTGCCACTTTTAAGCCAATATCGACACTTTGAACCCTTTTTACCACTTTTTGTGTTCGTTTTTGGCCAATTTGAAACTTTTAATCAATTTCCATCCGTCCATTTTCAGACCCGCTTGTTCCTGTTTTTCTGGGTCGTGGGGTTCTGCTGGTGCCCACACTGGGCGTAAGGCAGGGGTACACCCTGGACAGAGCGCCAGTCCATCACAGATTTTAAAAATCAATTTCTGTGGTTTTTAAAATCCCATTTCACCATATTTTTACACCACTTTTAACCCACTTTATTTCTGATTTAAACAAGGATTTACATGTTTAAGATGACTATGTACTATGGTACAAATAATAATAAACTTCCTGGATACCAGTGGATATTATTCAGATAAATAAATAAATGTGGTTATCACAGATTCATCGAACAATGGACCATCATTTAGCAGATTTAATGGATGTGCCCCAAAGAGTTCTCCTTTACCCCCCTTATAGATGGCCCAGTCTCCACATGACTGTTCTTCAATGTTCATGTCTGTGTTCAACCACCTTCAGGTATAGTGGGGGCCCCGGGGTTTCTGGAACCTATATTTTGGGGGTCATGGGCTGAAAAGGTTGAGAACCACTGCTCTAGTCTGTGATTTATCGACCTTGACGTGTTCCTGTTCCAGTCGTCCTGACAGACTGAGAGAAGTTGCTGACAGGTTCAATGTGGACCACGACGCTGTGCTGGACAATGTGCTTTATGCACGTGCCTATACTAGTAGGAGCTTGTAGAAGTGTATTTACACTAATATTTGACAGTCAAACATTGCTCAGATTGGTTGAAATGTGGCTCTGATCTCAGGTGAACACCAGATGGAGCTGCTGGACTTTGTGGCAGCCAGGTTTCATGAAGAAGGAGGAGTTTTTAAACTGCTGGTGAGTTCTTAAAAGTGAAGGTATTTGTGCGCTCTCACCTCTGACCTTTGCCTCTTTCTTTTTGTCCTCCTCTTGTTTAGATTATTGACTCCATCATGGCTTTGTTCAGAGTTGACTTCTCTGGTCGAGGAGAGTTGGCTGAACGGCAGCAGAAACTTGCTCAGATGCTGTCGAGGCTGCAGAAGATTTCTGAAGGTTTTGATCTAAAATGTGCCTTTGTGTGTGTGTATGTATGTGTATATACATATATATATATATAATAATGTATAATACAGGGTACCCGCAGATCCTTAAAATGTTTTAAACAGTGGGACTTTGCGCGTCATGCTTGTAGCAACTTTTAACAAAATGGGGAAATGTAAATTTCATTAAAATGACCTGTCAAACAAAGATTTTTCGAAATGTTTTTTTTTTTTTTGTATTTTTGTTTTATAGATTTCATCTTGTGTGTTTTGAAGGGTGATTTAGATTACTTTAGTTTAATTGTTTTAGTTTTTTGTGTGTGTCAGTAAATCAGAGATTTTATTCCCTACCTCGTTGTTGTGCTTCGTGCATTTTATTTTTTGTTTAAATTATGTATATATATATATATAATAAACAATTTTGTTATTTAAGCTCATTTATTGATTTTATTGATTCAGTCATGTACCAAAATCCATTTAAATTGCAAAATGTTGTCTCTCGTGTCAAATACTGTTGTGAGATTAATTTATTACAGAGTCTCTAATTAATTACAATATTTTTTAAACGAGTCCCACCTCTAATAGATAAAATGTTTTTTACCTGGACATATTCAGTATCTTCCTAAATTAATTCACCCTCATGTTTAATCTTGTGGTTGTGTTTTATTCCCTCAGAGTACAACGTGGCTGTGTTTGTGACAAATCAGTTTTTGGTTCCTTCAGTAACATATTATTTGTTCTAAACACAATGCTATTTGTGTTTGGTGTGTGTGTGTGTGTGTGTGTGTGTGTGTGTGTGTGTGTGTGTGTGTGTGTGTGTGTGTGTGTGTGTGTGAATAGTCCCAACATGCCAGAAAACGAAGCCACCTTTGCCATCACGGGAGGAGGAGTCACTGATGCCAAAGAGTGACAAAGCTTCCAGTATCATCTTAATGTTCTACGCTCACCTATTTAATGTGTTTGTTGTTATTTATTGAGTTTCTGTACTGAAGTGATTCATTCTACGGTGGTCATTGTAATACAATGCTGTGTTTTAAAATATTAAAGTATATTAAAACAAATGTGTTGTTAATTTTACAGTTAAATTCTGACAATAACACTAAATTAGAATATGTTTGTAATTGTTATATTGGTAACACTTTATAATAACCATCTATAAAGAGTAATTAATGGTAAATAGATAATTAATTAACCTTTAGTTAATAGTTATAGTTAATGTCTTAATTATTTGTAATGCTATAATTGATGTCATATTAACAGTTTATTGATGCACACATTTCATACACTTTATAAAGTGTTCGTTAATAATTAACAGGATTAGTAAACCTTGATTATGGTTCATAAACATTGCAGAGACACATGGACCAGATATTTGTTTATGGCTTATAAATGTTTTATAAAGCATTATTATTTGGTTAAATATTATAAAATTAAAACTGTAGATTATAATCCTTTACTAATGCTTTATAAAGCATCTATAAGCATGTTTTAGATAGATAATTAATACTTTAATAATTGGCTTATAAACTGTCTACAATCATTGTCTGGATGGTTATTATAAAGATGTTTATAATACTTTGTAAATGGTTAATAAACACTGTGTAGAGCATCATAAACATTAGTTGGATGGTCATTATAAAGTTGAATTGATGTTTATAAAATTTTAACAATTGCTTCATACATGCTTTATAAACTATTTAAATATATGTTAATGAATATTACAAAGTTGCGACTAATTATTGTAATATTTATAACTAATGAATTATTAACTAACCCTAACCCAGATAACCTGGTTATGATAGAGTGGAACAAATGGTGAATTAGTTTATTGCAAGTCTTGCCTTTATTTATTCATTTTTAGCAACACTGCTAATGACTTCCACAGATTCAAGATTTTTTAACCCCCAAAATACTTTTTTTAAGCTAAAAGTGCTACATTAGCCCCGCTCAGAATCATGCATTATTTTGAATTTCCCACGAGTGACAGTTGAGCCAAAACCAGGCGGTATCGCTTTAAATGCAGCTCATTGTTTACAGGTAGTCATGGTAACGCATGGTAAAAGTTGAAAGACAAAAAGATTCTACCGCAGTGTGAGTTCTACAGCTGGACCTACAACAGTGAAAGCACTAAAGACTCTCAGATACGACTAAAGGAGGTCTAATATCATTAAAACCAGTCCGTAAACATTGACCAGCAGAGGTCAGCAGTGACCAAGGTTTGTGACCAAAGCTTTTTAGTAATATTGTCAACTTTAATGATTAATTAGTGATATTCCTGAATCACGTTAGTAAAAACCGCTGGATTTGTAATATTGTAAATATGGCTATGTATTCAGATAAATTCCTGAATCTAGTAAAAATTAAAATACTGTTTGTTTTTAAATATTGACATATTAGTTATAATCCAGTGTGTGTTAAAGTTTTTAGATTTAGATATAAATGTATCATTTAGATTTAACTTTACATTTAGATTTAACTTTACATTTAGATTTAACTTTACATTTAGATTTAACTTTACATTTAGATTCAACATTTATATTAAGATTCAACATTTACAATTAGATTTATTTTTCATGTGTACATATTTTTTTTTAGCAATGATAGAACATGCTGTTTTTCATGAATTTGTCTCTCAAATGAAAGAAAAAATGAACTAAATGTGAGGAAAGTGAGCTAAATGTTTAAAATATGTCGGCTATGAAACAGTGACCAAGTTTCTTTGCTACCGGACTCAAAACGCCCTCACTTTCTTCTTCTTGTGTACACTAGTGCCCCATTTTTCAAATGACTACTCCTCCGTTAGTTCTTGTTAGATCGAGATGCAGTTTGGTATGAAAACTTTATGAATGACTATGATGAGACGCTCACCGCCCTTTTTTTTTCTTTAAATGGGGCCCGGGGGCCCACCCCCCATTTCCAGTAATTTCAAAATGTATGGGAACATATTAGTGTGATATATCATTTCAAAGGTAATTCAGTGTAGATTATGATTATGCCTCGCATAATTCAATTAGGGGCCCACTCCCCTTTTTTTCGGTAATTTCCATTAAAGTCGTTTTCTCATTTATTTGTGAGTCAAATAATGCGACAGTTGGTGGTACCAAATCATTGACATATATCAATATATGAATGGGGCCTATTACTCCGTATGTGCCACGGGGGCACAAGGGGGTCCCACTTTTTTAAAATGACTACTCCTCCATTAATGCTCGTTGAATCGGGCAGTAATTTCACATGGATATTCTATGAGCGGATGTCAACAGCCTCTAGGAGACCTTTTTGAACCAGTAATTTCTAAACTTATTGGAACATAGTCATGTGATATATTGTTTCAAAGGCAATTCAACGTAGATTACTATTTCACGTCACACAATTTCATTTGTTTTATTCAGTGGAACCGAGTCATTTAACTGAATTCTTGGGAACGTGGGACGTGCTATTTGGCGCGGGTCGCGGACCCGGCCATAGTTCAGCAGAACTTGTTACATTAATCACCACATAAAACTGACTAAAGACTAATGTGTTCTGACCTCATTGTTCTGGTTAAGAACCAAGCTGCAGCAAACTGCTATTTTTCTATGTGTTTTTTTATTGTTGATTTTTCCACTCTTTCATTTTCCATGCCAGTTTGAACATCTTCAGTCACAAACCAAGATAACGGTCTCGACAATGCCTAAAGCTAAAAGGTTTAAGGCAAACAGGGTGGAGATGTACCCAAAGGATCAGGTCCAGGGGTCCAAATCTACCCCCCTTGATGACAGCCTGACCAGCCTCGACTGGCTACAGAACTATTCCATCCAGATCTCAGACCCACATCGGCCCAGCGTCCCCGAGTGAGTTTACATAATTGACTTTGTAATTGTAATTGCCATAAAAATTCTATAAAAATTAATTAATTATATTTTTAATTATATTTTAACGCAAAACTGGGGATTTATGTTACAGTTCTATGTTCAGCTCTACACATAGTTAATTATTAAAATAATTAATAATTTCATTTCAAGCTTTCTCAGATTTTATGATTTGAAAAAAAATGAAACAGGGGACATACTGACAAAAAAAGGCTCAAGTGGCCACACCAAAAATATTAAAACATGTATTTTCATTGATGAGGAAGTTTAACAAAATAACCAATAGATATGAAATAAATTAGATATTTGTTTTTAGTGTATTTTACAGCAGATTTAGGACCAGTTATCATAAGAGATGCTAACAGAAAGCTAACACAAGAGGAAGGTTAACTTTTATTAGGTTATTTATTACAGTCTCAGTAATTGTGATTAATTGTAATTGAACTTTAGTAATTTAATATGTAATTGCAATTGACTTTCTGAGATTAAAAAAATAATTGCAATTTAATTGTAATTGGAAAAAATGCTGGTCACTGTAATTGTAATTTCATTGTAATTGAATACGGGTAATTGAAAACAGAATTCTAACTGAAAAATGTAATTGACCCCAACCCAGGTACCCTCTGGAGGTGGACTACAAGACCAACCCCAAAGCCAAACCACCTCATTCCCACGCTTCTCTCATCTACAAGGCCATGCAGGCCAGCGGACAATCCAAAGTCACTTTGTCCACCATCTATGAGTGGATAGAAGAGAATTTCTGCTACTACAGACACGCAAAGCCCACCTGGCAGGTAACTGACACCCACTTTTATTATTTATGAGTGTCCATCTCCCTTCATGTCTCATTTACTCATATTTGCTCAATGGCTTTGTAATAAAATCTTGCTTTTATTGTGTCTTTGTTACAGAACTCTATTCGTCACACTTTGACCTTCAACAAGTGCTTCAAAAAGGTCCCTCGACAGAAAGGTGAGCCCGGCAAGGGAGGGTTCTGGCAAATCGACCCAGAGCATTCAGACATGTTTGACCATTGGATCCTCAGACGTAGGAAACTGCCAGAGAACCATTATAGAACGCTGCTAAGGAACAAACTTTTTCAGGGTTATCAGGGCACTACAAGCACTTCTGTTCATGGAGTTGTGCGTCCTGAACAGAAGCCCCTGTCATCTACAGAAAACAGAGAGACCACGGGGTCTACAGGGACACCACTTGATTATGACATTGTAGCAGCAGCTTGTAAAGACATTATTGGTGGGGATTGTAGCACCTGGAAGGATTTGGAAAGCACCGCTGCTGTTGGGGTTCTGGAACCAACAGGAGAGCAGGCAAGGTGGTGGGAAGGAGGAGGAGATGTGATGAACCACTACCTATCCTACGGCTACATGGACATGTGCACCACCACCATGGAAGGCACAGGAAACCAAGCAGAGCTCCAAATGCCTCTGCAGGATCTCCATCAGCATCAGGACCAACAGCATTTGGTGCATCTGGATGAGTCCTCGGTGAAATTATCTGAGCAACCATGCGTGGAGGTCACAGTGGTGACAGAGAACGTACCTCCAACCCTGGATCAAGGCTTTGGTGTGAGTGAGGGCGTCTTCACAGCTACCTGTGACCTTCCACCACCAACAACACTGACTGTCCTATAATCCTCCTATATAATACAATCCTCCTCAGAATACGTGTAATATGAATATATTGTAGCACTCAGCATCCCACTCACTCATAACCCAATCCCATTGCCATGACAGTCATGACAATAACATCTTTTTTGATCTTCAATAAATATGTTGTTCATTATTTTCATTTGTCTTTTGATATTAATTTTTGTGAACTTTGTTTATATTTAGTTATCCTCATTTATATTGAATGTGTGCTAAATAAATACATGAAATAAAATGAAACAACTCACATGGACATTTCTTCCATAACCTGCTTTGCTCCCTGGGACTGTAAATATTTTTTTTACTCTTTCACTGAAAATCAAGGATGATGACATCACACCAACACAGCTCACCCTAAAAAATGACACAATGAAGGACAGGCTGAAGACACAGTCTTTCTTATTCCTTTGATTATTGTATTTAAAGCTAATGTTTTCTGAAATGTGGGATTAAATAACACATTATTACTGAATGGTAATAATCAATGAAAGGAAAACTTTACGTCTGAATATATTGGCTTAAATATATAATAGTGATGTGGCAGTCAAAATTCAAATGAGATATTTCATTTCGAAGCTATAATACTTAGTTAGAGGTAAATGTAATGGATTACAAGTACTCACGTTACTGTAATTGAGAAGCTTTTATGGGGATATGAGTATATTTCTAAATCAGTAATTTGACTTGTACTTAGGTATGTTTTTAAAAAAGTAATTTGTTACCTTTCTGACAACCATTACTTAGTAATTTTTATTTTTGTTTTAAAATGATCAATGGACATTGTGAAACTACAAAAAAAGTAAATCACCCGACAACAATCAAATGCATCACATCATAGCCGACCAATCAGATTAAAGGTAATGCACGGAACCAAAACAGCTTTGAATGCTGGTTATTTTCTTCAGTTTTAGAGATAATAAATGTAGTTATACTAATAGCCTGAGATTTTTTTTATTATTATTATGAATTGAATTCATTTGGGTTATTCAAGTTAACAAATAATTGTACATTTTGGCAGAACATTTTTTTTTATACAGGTGCCTTTGTGGAAAAATAAATGACGTTCCAATTGTGCAAGATTTCATCTCTTCCTTTTTATTTTAAGTTTATACATGAGATGTTTACTGGATGCAAGGGAACCGTAGCAAGATTTGTTACGGATCAGGTTCGTGAAAGGATAGGACACTGAGTACCTCACATAACACGGTCTAATTTGTGTTTTGCAAGAGAAATACTAGTCTTCAGTACTCAAGTAAAAGTGTACTGCCCCTTGTGGGAAGAGTTATTTACGTTTTGAGTTTCTTGTGTTTTGTCCACACAGGGCTAACATAGTTCTTGTGTTTTTGCCCACATAGAGCTTCCGTAGTTCAGTCATGCTCCTAACATTCTCACATCAAGTCACACTTCACAGTGTTTAAGCCTGTAACATCCCATTTTGGCTCTACAAAAATATCTGTCTGTAAGTATTTGAATGATAGTAATCTTAGCTTCTATTAGATACCAACATTAGTCATTTTAAGAAATGACTAATGAAATTTTAAGAAAATATTCGGCGCTAATACCGTTAGCATCCCTATGGCAGTTTCCATGTAAATTAGCATTGTGCTAATCGCTTGTTAACACTAACATGCCCAGAGAGGTGTCATTTGACACCTATACCTTTAAAGTCCAAGCTGGTGTCAGATGGTGGGTGTGAACAACTCAGCTTGTGACCATTGTTATGTTACTGAGGCCACTACTCCCGCCTCAGCTAGGGTGGGGGGGTGGCTGAGTAGGTTCAGGACACAAAGACCTTTTGTATTCTCCTTTGTGTTTCCCATACAGCAGCTACATAGAAGTTGCAACTTATATTTCAACTTTTGCGACAGAAAGTAGTAAGTAGTAATAGGGAGACGTCAACACAGTTTGTTTGCATTCTTGGTGAAATTTATTTATTAGAGATTTTGTGAACATTTCTGGCACTGCCACACCTCCTTTATGCATTTGCCACATGCAAACTTGTCACAATGCACGGTTTTTCCTGCAGCAACACTTCACCTGGCACAATGCCCTTTTCCCCACATCAGGTGTGGGTGGTTGTTGCTGAAGGTTTTGCTCATTCACCTCTTTGGCTGCCATATGAGATTGGGCAAGCTCATTTGCAAGCTCCAGCAAGAAGTCCACCCTTCTCTCCTTGACCCCAGTGCATGCCTGATAAAGCACATGTGCGTTCAGCGCTGCAATGTCAATCATGTTGTAAAACACAGCGACTGGCCAACGGCGTGTTCCTGAACGCACAGTGTACTTTCGAACCATCTGGTCCATGACATCCACACTGCATTTCATGCTGTTGTAGTCGGTGACTGTGTTCGGCTTTTTTTTTCGAGTAACAACCCGTAAATTAGAGAGAATGTGGCGCTCCAATAAAACAGAGGAGTCACGAATACTCTGGCAAGAAAGCCATAGTAAATACATGACAGCCTTACGACATAGTCGATCTACATACTGTTCCTCACTAATTGAAGAAAATAAAAATAATCCGAGGTACCTTTTCAGCACTGTAGCCAGGCTAACACAAAGTCAGAGCTCTATTGAGCCCATGATTCCTCTAGCCCTCAGCTGTGAGGACTTTATGACATTTTTTAACAATAAAATTCATAAGATTAGAGATAAAATTAGCCACTCCCTGCCTTCACCTGGGCCTGCTGTACCATTAAATGTAAATAGGCCTAACCTAAACTGTTTCACACATATAGGACTTCAGGAACTTAACTCTATTATTTCATCCTCCAAACCATCGACCTGCCTTTCAGATCCGATCCCAACTAAGCTGTTTAAAGAAGTTGTTCCCCTAGTCTGCCCATCTTTGTTGGAGACAATAAATATATCCCTATCAATAGGTTACGTGCCACCGTCCTTTAAAGTAGCTGTAATCAAACCCCTTCTCAAAAAACCTACTCTTGATTCCAGCACTTTAGCAAACTACAGGCCTATATCTAATCTTCCTTTTATTTCAAAGATTCTTGAGAAAGTTGTGGCGGCTCAGCTCTGTGAATTTCTTCAAAACAACAGCCTGTTCGAGGACTTCCAGTCAGGTTTTAGAGCTCAACACAGCACAGAGACTGCTTTAGTTAAAGTAACTAATGATCTACTCTGGGCTTCAGATGAAGGACGACTCTCAGTGCTGGTTTTATTAGATCTTAGTGCAGCTTTTGACACTATAGATCACTATATTCTACTAGAGAGATTAGAGAAATTACTTGGAATCACAGGGACTGCCCTAAACTGGTTTAAGTCCTACCTATCTGATAGGTACCAGTTTGTACACGTGAATAATAGGTCTTCTGTGTACACTAAAGTAAGCTACGGGGTTCCTCAGGGCTCTGTGCTAGGTCCAATCCTCTTCTGTATCTATATGCTCCCCCTTGGTAATGTTATGAGAAAATACTCTGTTAACTTTCATTGCTATGCTGATGATACCCAACTGTATGTATCAATGAAGCCAGGTGAGACAAATCAGCTATCTAAACTTGAGGTCTGTCTAAAGGACATTAGGGCCTGGATGGACCAAAAATTTCTTCTTCTCAACTCAGACAAGACTGAGGTCATTGTACTGGGCCCACGACACCTTAGAGAAAACTTTGCTAGCCTAACTGCCCCAGATGGCATTACTCTGGCACGAAGCATAACTGTTAGAAACCTTGGGGTTCTATTTGATCAGGACTTATCCTTCAACTCTCACATAAAACAAACTTCAAGAACTGCCTTCTTTCATCTCCGTAACATTGCTAAAATCAGATCTATCCTGTCTCAGGGCGACGCCGAAAAACTAGTCCATGCTTTTGTTACCTCTAGACTGGATTATTGTAATTCTCTTTTAGCAGGCTGCCCGAGCAAGTCGCTTAAGACACTTCAGCTGGTTCAAAATGCTGCAGCATGTGTACTGACTAAAACTAGGAGAAGAGATCACATTACTCCTGTATTAGCCTCTCTGCATTGGCTTCCCATAAAATATAGAATAGAATTCAAGATTCTTCTTCTCACTTATAAAGCCCTAAATGGACAGGCACCAGTCTATCTCAAGGAGCTTGTAGTGTCATACAATCCCCCCAGAACACTACACTCTCAAAATGCTGGACTACTCGTTGTTCCATTTGTCTCTAAAAGTAGTATAGGAGGAAGAGCTTTCAGTTATCAGGCCCCACTTCTCTGGAACCATCTACCAACCACGGTTCGGGGGGCAGACACCCTCTCTACCTTTAAGGTTAGGCTCAAAACATTCCTCTTTGGTAAAGCTTTTAGTTAGGAACCAGCTCATAGCTCATAATTAAGATGCAATAGGCATAGACTGCCGGGGGGGGGTCTGGCATGCTCGGTTGGAGAGAGGTTGGACAGGGCGTTAAGAGAGAGGTCATTTAGGCTAGAGAGGGACCGGAGAGGGTCCCATTCCTCTCTCAAACACTCCCTCTATGTCTGCTTCTTCCCTTGTGTGTTTGCTCCTGTACTCCTTCTGGCTTTTGTCTTGCAGGTCCGTGGGATCCTTAGTGTGGAGTTACAGAGTCTCAGCGGCTCTGTCTCCACCCTTTCCTCTGCACACACCCAACACAGCATAACGTGGATGGCTGTTCATCATAGGAATGGGATCCACACAAGGTTCCTGCTGCTTAACAGAAGGTTTTCCTTGCCGCCATGATGAATTTATGTTGGGTGTGGGATACATATGTATGTGTATATACGTATATATGCATATGTGTGTATCCATAAAATGAAGAGTCCGTCCTTAAGACTGCTCTACTGTAAAGTGCCTTGAGATACCATTGGTTATGATTTGGCGCTATACAAATAAAGATTGATTGATTGATTGCTGATAACCTCAGTCTCCACCACGCTGTGCACACTACTGAGGAGGCAGACAGTCTTCTTTCGTTTGGGCACATAAACAGTCAATGTGGCACCAGAGGTTGAAAACACTTGTGTGCTGAATTCCTCACGAGCCAAATTCTTTTTAGCTGAATCTAGAAGCTCCCGGCGAATCTTATTGACTGTGCCAAGGAGGGTGGTCTTCCGGCTGTGCAGTCGACGTGCTAGTGACAATGAAGTGAAAAAACTGTCGGTTGTAACAGTTCTTCCTTTGTCCATAAACGGTTCCATAAGCTTCATCACCACATTTTCAGACAGTCTCTCCCCAGGTGGACGACTGGGGTCTTTGCCAAGATATGGGATGATTTTGCACACGTACTTGGATTTAAGGTCACATGCCTCCCAGAACTTGATACCAAACTTGTCCGGCTTCGTTGCAATGTATTGCAAGAAACAGCAGCGAGTCTTAGTTGGAAAAAGTTGCTCATCTATGGTGATGTGCCTGCCTGGGTTGTACGAAGTGATGCAGTTGGCAACAAAAGACCCCCAAACGTCAGAGATTGCAGCAAACAGTCCTTTTCACACTCGGAAATCTCGCTTTACCATAAATAGCAACAATACATTTTATTTATAAGCACTTTTCAAAAACAATAAAGGTAAATAGTGAATACTGTTAATACTGTTTTTCTTTTTCTAATTTTATTTATTGTGGTTTATTAATTGATCACAACACACATGGCTCATATTAATTTGGCCATTCTTATCCAATAATTCCATATAATGTTATTTGGATTAACAAACATCTACCTGGGAGAAACTGGTTTCTCAACACTGGCCATCATTTACACCAACCCCCAAAGTTTGTCACTGCCCAGCTGCACATTCCGATCGAATGGCTGTATTTTCACATCTCTGGTCTTTGGAGAGAGCAGACGTGTTTTCATTCGCTCCGATAACACGACCTTGGCTACAGCTGGCTACAGCTGAACAGCCTGAAAAATTGGGCCCAAGACTGAAGGAAAATGGTGAAAAAACCACAGGGAGGCCCTTCAGAACCCAATTCGGGTTTGGAAGAGGTCAAGGAGATGATACGCGAGGGTCTACAAAACCTATCTGCCGAGATAAAGTCGTTGGAAAAGACGCTGGAAAACTCACTGGAAAACCTACAAAGTGAAGCAAAGGTACTGAAAGAAAAGAATGAAAGAAATGCTGAAGAGATAAAATTGTTGAACGCCAGGGTTGAACAGCTGGAACAAAAGGAAAGAGAGAAAGATGTCATCATCACAGGCCTAAAGATAAAACCCAGGAGTTACGCGAGTGACGAAGAAACAAAATCGATTGAACAACAGGTCATTGACTACCTGGAGTCGAAGGACATTGTCCTGAACCCTGACTACATCAACTCCTGCCATCTCCTGCCAAAGAAAAATGATAACAGAGCTGTAAAAATAACCTTCACGAATATGAAATTCAAAGGGGAACTACTGAAGCAAGGAAGAAAGCTGAAGGAAATGAAGGTTTTTATTAATGAAAGCCTGACAAAAAAAATGCAAGCATCGCATGGAAGGCAAGCCAAATAAAAAAAGGAGGAAAGATTCTAAAGACGTGGACAAGGAACTGCAGAATTTACATCACACCACTGGGAGAAGAGAACGGAAAACCAATCCTCATCAAAACGATGGAAGACTTGGGAAAATACGAAGGATCCACCTAAACAACAACATTACTGATGGTAATCATGGATATGGACCCAGATCTATATAAACACTGGAAACAAAACTCAGACTGTGATTATTTTACGGAGACTGAATTAAATGTGGAAACCAAGAGTAAAAAAGGTCTGTCATTTATTCATTTCAATTGCTAGGTGGTGGGGTGATTAAGGATTACATTAAATTTAAATTCAAAGTGTTTATTGTCATATGTGCAGTTAGAAACACGTTTTCCTGTACAATGAAATTACTACCTTGCTTATGAACTAAGATATAATAATGTGTTTATACAAGTTAAATCTAACAGTGGAAAATGCAACACTGCCAATAGAACTAACAACAGCTGGATTAACCTTGATGTAGAGACAAAACAAGCTGCAAACTTGTGTGTCCAAAAGAGACATTCCCGAGTGGTGACATTATGGATGAAAAGGGAAAAAAACTTCCAAACACCTTCGAAAGAGGAACTATTCTTGCACTGGAGGAATGCTAACGTCTGGCAGGGAACAAGGCCAACACGAACAACGATAGAGAGGAGGAGGGAAGAAAAAAAAAGACAACACTGACTACAGATGAGAATACACAAAAAAGGACTGTTCAGAACAATTCAAGAATGTTTGACCAGAGAGACATGTAAACCAATGTAAATTTGCGATGGTAAAACAGGGGACGGGACCCAGATAAGCAAACTGCTTCTCTCGTCTCCTTTTTCGGCATGTACAAAAAAAAAAAAAAAATGTAAAAAAAAAAAAAGTGAATGTAACAATGTCGGAAATAAACTGGATAAATAAATAAATAAATATTTACATTAGAGAGGTGGCCCACTGAGTTGCAAATCAGTGCCATTTGGCGACCTCTGGGCAGGGCAACAGGAGTTAGAAAATCTTGGGCATGCTAGTGTTAATGCTGCTGTTTTTTGAGGGTTTTTGTTAATTCTAAGCTACTTATTTTATGTTGCAATGTATATTTGCCCATTAAGATTGTAATATGCATTCTCTTTGTTTCTGTATGTTACAGTTTTACAGTCTATCCAGTAAAACACACCAAAACAGCAAGACGCTTCCTGGTCCTTTATTGGAGACTGTTCACTATCTGTAAAGCTAGTTCACACACACTAGTACAGGCAGAATAAAAAGTATAGAGACTTGAAAAAATAATGACTCTAGTAAAAGTTAAAGTATTGAAGTTGTTCCCTTACTTGAGTAAAAGTAAAAAAGTACATGCTACTAAATGTCCTGTACTGTAAGTAAAAAAGTAAAACAAATGTCCCCAGGTGTAATGATTAGAGTGACGGCGCATGCGCTGCAGCTTTTACGAAGAATGGGAAAACAATAGGAACCAATGCTGAGACCAACAGGACGTGACGTCATCTGTTACTGAGCAGTAAAAATAAATTAGGGACTCGTAAAAAAAAAAAAGACCGACTGTGGTTGTTGGAACATTTCAAAAGTAGTAAAGGTTAAAGAAGGTGTTATTTAGTCAATTTATCATAGGAAACAACTGAAGCATGTGATCACACACTGATCGTGTGCGTTTGATAAGTTTTTTTTTTTTTTTTTTTTTTAAACGTCAGCGTTTAATAAAAGAGATGATGTAACTCACAAATAAATAACATGTAGTTTATGAAACTTGAGTGTTTGATGATTAGTTAGTTGAATTCAGCACTAAATGATCAGCGGGAGCAGCAGCAGTGCCGTTGGATGCTGTTGGATGTCACATCCAACACTGTAGACGCTGAAGCCCCTCCCTCTCTGTATAATCACAGCTTTCTCATTATTAATCTCTGATCAATAAATGGACACATTTATACCGTGCGGTAAACGGAGGAGATGGATACGCACGTATCCTTATATATTATTAATATGGATGGTTTAAATACATGGAGACTGATATTTCATTAAAAATACGGTACACATTAAACATGTAATAAAACAATGATTATATCGTCATTTGTATAAATTTAAAATCATAATAAAACATTTACCATGATATTATTTTCAATTTCCTTTTAAAGTACCGTATTAAAGCGGTAAAAAAAGTAAAACAAGTCTCTTTGACTCATTTTTCCTTTTGTAGATCGTTGTTGAGTGTTTTAAAGCATCACTATTTGACTTCTTTAATAATAATGATGACGTGGTGCGTCAGCAGCTTAAGCCAAGCCTGCTGCTTAAATCTGGTCAGGAGCAGGAATGTGTTACTATGGTAACCAAGGTGTTTTCTCGTTGATGAAATCGCTGTTCCAGTTAGAACTCGGCTTAATGAGCCAGGCTCTCAGGTTAAACCTGGACTTAAACCTGAGCTGGGTTTGATGAAATACCCCCAGGGGTTTTAAACCAGCAAATTCCATATGTTTTTTTTAAATTTATTTATATTTTAAGAACTTGTAGAATACTGGTACATGGAAACAAGTTAAATATGTTACCCTTGAACACCTGGAGAATTTAGCACTCATAATGAATACAATGTAAAATAATGAAAAAAAAAAGTGCAAATGTTCAATGAAACCCAGAGCAGCTTTGAGTTTAACATTTTTATGAATTTGTAAAACTTGTCACATGGACATAAAATAAATCTGTTACCCTATATGAACACACGGAGAATTTAGCACACATTATTGTGTAAATAAAATGTTTCAAGCTTCTCCTCCAGCTTTTTTTAAATTTTTTAAATTTTATTTATTTGTTGGGCGGAATGGAGAGCATGGCGATAACAGAGGCGTTTGGAGGTTGGATAATGCTTCTTTGATGGGATTATAACTGTGATGCTCAATGAACTGATCCAGTGTGTTTAAAGCTCTCTGTGATACTTGTGGGGGGCGAAATTATTAGTTCATATATTTTAATCCTTAAGCCTTGGGTAACTTTCCATTGTGTGATTTTCATGTCTTCAACTTTGCTGGGTCAAACTGCCTTGTCAAAAGCACACGATATCTCCCCAAAACAATAAACGCACAAGGACGCATAGGCACTCTGTGTGCGCACTCACATGCTCACACATTCACATGTCACACACACACGCCATACACATTCATTCACACACACAAACACATAAACGCACACTCCTCCGTCTCTATGACAACCGGCAGATAACAGAACTGGTTGTTTAGACCCAAAGAACAAACTGTCTTTTCTTTTTCACCCTCTGTCCTCACCTCCTCCCTCTGCCTCTATCTCTATCTCCTGGGGGGAGGAGGGAGGGGGACTGAGGGGAATATACGTGTTGGATCAGAACTGTGTCTCACTCAATCATCGGACCTCCGGCCGGGACGGTCACTTCTTTTGTTCCATCTTGTACCTTTTTTTCTTAGTTTAGAATAAACTTTTTTTTATATAAAATCATCAATGCTTCTCCTGGACTCCATCATTCAACCAGAGCAATAAATCATGTCTCCAAATGAGGTCAACCGTAAATTCAGCCGTAACAATTGGCGATCACGAACAAGGACCATCTTCTGTCCACCCCTCGGACAGAGACTGGATCACGAACCATCGGTTGAACCTCAAACACCAATTCGGACTAAGGTAAAGCTGCCTTTATAAACATATATATATAAATTTTCATTTACATATATATTCGCTCTGTGTTGATTTTTTTGTAACCAGTCAAGCATTGTATTGATTTTCAGCTTTGATCTTGATCCTCAGCTGTTCTGTGTTTTGACAGTGAATAGAGAGAAGGGCTCAAATGGTTGAAGTTCTTTGCTTTATAATGCTGTAGGTTCCCTCTGGTTTTCTTCGGGCTCGGATATTTTGTTTAGGCATAAAATACGGCTGGTCATTATTTACTTTGGTTTTGTTCGGACACCCACAGCCTGTGAGGTCCTGACCATAGATAGACGGGCAACCAAAGTTTCCAAAACATCCCAGCGGTGCCATGATCTGAGTTCACCTCTGTACCGAAAGCAAAATAGATTAAAACCCCGAACCTAACCTAAATTGTGTTTCTGTGAATCAAACAGATGAAGAATCCAATAAACAAATAATATATGCATACGCATATACAATCTTGGTATGATGTGAACTCAGATCATGCTTTCGGTGAGTTTTACTTCTTTTTTTTGTAGTTGTTTGGCTTTAAGGCTCTCATTTTGGAGAGAGCCGGCTTTGGGTTTTTTTTTTGTTTTGTTTTTCTCTCGCAGTGAGAAGACACGTCGGCTGCTGTGTTTCTGCTTTGGTTTTCTTTTTTTTGGGTTTTTTTTTCTCTCAGAACAGTAAACACACACACACACACACACACACACACACACACACATACAGAGAGAGAAGGGGAGAGAAAGAGAGAGAGCCAAACACGCACGCACGCACCCACGCACAGAGAGAGAGAGGGAAGCACGCGCACGGGCGCACACGCGCACGCAAAGAGAGGCAGAGAGCCACACCCACGAGAGACACACGCACACACTCAAACAAGAGAGAGGTAGCGCCCCTCACTGGCCAGTTTAGTGAAAGGTCACATGGTGACACAACATTGTGATTTCTCACCTCTCCCCCTGCCGACAGAATAGTGCCATTACACACAGACACTATTTTTATTTTTATTTTAAATTTTATTTTGATTTCATGTTTGATGGGTTCACTCTAAAATGAATATGAGCAACACACACTCAAACACACACACACAGATGAATACAGTATTTCATTTTATTTTATTTTAATATTACTGTTATCATCATTATCATTTTTTATTATTTCAATGTTAGTTTCTGTTGGCTTTGCGGTTGCCCCTGAAGAAACGACATCTTCAATGAAAGAATGAAATCACCTTCAACTCTTATGCTAATGAAATGTCAACATCATTCAAAGGACCAAGCATCAGAAGGAAATGGACAATCAAAGGTCTGTGACCTTTCAGGACTCAAGGACTCAACTCCCATTCAGCAAAGCAATGCTGAAATAACTCGCTCAGTCCCAAGTCAACTCTTCATCGTCTATGAATGGGCCGCATGCCAATGCTGGGATTAACACATCCTGCCCCATCATCAAAGACTGAGAACCTGTGGGCGTCGGAGTGATTCGACACTCCCCCACCAATGAGTTGCGAGTTAAACGCCACGACTACTGCCTGAATGATGGGCAGCAACTGCAGACTGGTCACACGTCTGCTGGAAATCTTCACCAAAAAAGACACTGTTTCAAAAGCCACAAGGATACCAAGCCACAAGAAGTCCACCACAGCCTTTGGTGGTAGTGCTAAATCACTTTAGCCTTGAACTTTCGCATGGAGGGGGACAACTAGCAAATAGCCAACAAGCTTCTCCTTCGATAGGACAATACTAACCCCTCTATCTTCTGACTGTGCACTAGATTATTTTGTTTTCATTTATTTTCTCACACGCAGACAGACCAGACATACAGTCACACACCCACATTCATAACTATGAGAAACACAGGACCACCAGAACTTCAAACAGAACCCTTCTGTTTGTCACATGAGACCATGTGTGCCCATCATTTATCTTTGCTTTTATTTATTATGTTGCTCATTTATTTACACTGCTTTTGCCTTTATGAGAAAAGAACAAACAAAAGGGAAGAAAATAATGTTACTGATAAGGTTGTTTTTGTTTGCTTTTCTTTCATTTTATTTTCTTGTTGAGGGGAGGCCCCCCCCACAATGCAAGATATGGTTACATCCACTGAAGAAAGAGCCCTCTGTTGCCTCAGCTTTTGGAGCTGAAGTTTTAATTTTTATTCTTTTATTGGCTCACACGTTTTTCTCCTTTGTTATTTCTGAACGATTCTTCTTTTTCTCTTTTGTTTTTACTCAATTTCAGGAAAATTGAGACAGAGATTGAGGACTGCAGCCTCAACCAAGTTGACATTTTGACATTTTTGACCGATACCCTCGTAAACAATCTGTACCTTACCCTTTTTGAAGCTGCTTGCAACAGACAGCCTAGTTCAACATTCATTGTTTTCATTTTCATTTTGCATTTTCCCCCTTACCGCGTCGGACTGTTTGGCCGGCCCAAAGCCACTCGACAGCAGGGGGGGGTACCAAATTTTTCCTGAGAAAAAATGTCCCATTAGTTGCTATGAGTACATAGGCAATTACTTTTCAAACAAGAAGTCCTGGTTTAATGTGCAGAAAAAGGATAAACCTTGCTAGGGAAAGCACTCTTCGGGGGATAGTGGTCCACCTGATTTGATACATGCTTGGTAACCGAATACCGTTCTGAACAAATTTCTACGTTCCCTTAGAGTGAGGGTTATTAGAGGTTGCGTGCTCCGTTCAATCTTAGAGGTGCCCAATAAAGTCCTGACAGTTGAGTTTCCCTCAGGTTGCAGACCGAGGTTGAGTTTCCTGCCGATTCAGAGGTTTTTTTCTTAGACTTCTGGAGTTTATGGTGGTTGAGTTATTCCCAAACTCTTATTCTTCAAGAGTGGAGGTTGAGTTTCCTGCTGATTCAGAGGTTTTTTCCTAGACTTCTGGAGTTTATGGTGGTTGAGTTATTCCCAAACTCTTATTTTTCAAGAGCGGTGGTTGAGTTTCCTGCTGATTCAGAGATTCTTTTTTACATTTCTGGAGACGGACAGCGGTTGAGTTTCCCCCAGGTTCGGTACCGGGGTTGAGTTTGGTTATTGTGCACGAGCGTGCGAGTTCTGCCTGATCAGCAGCTAGTAGACTGTCGGTACTGCAACGGGCAATAATCTAAGTGTAGACTCCGCAAAGGCGGAAGTAAAAAGGAGCGTACCTCTTAGTAATCAGACGATACCAGTAAAAAGCAATTAATAAACACTAAAAGGTTGCCAAGCATGAGGGGGCAATAAGAGCTCATTGACCCCGAGAGAGGAGGTGGACTGGCTATCGCCGCTGGTGGGTTAGATGAGGCCTATATTCTACTTAAACATCATGCAGCAAAACCTTGTGAATGCATGGACGTGAAAATTGAGGCATGAACGTGTGCGGTGCATGAATGACTGAATGATGACACGTTACGTATGCCTGAGAGAACCGCGTTGTGAGTGCGAATGTGCCGTGGACGTGTCATTGAGTGATTGACCGATGAATGGCTGTTTGACTACACATGTTCCTCTGTTTCACCTTCTTTTCCTCCTGGGTTCTGATGCACTAGATCTTCTCCCTGTTTTTGCCAATTATGTAGTGGGGTGTTCAGAAAACACTGCTGCTTGTTAAAAAAATTATGGTTTCAGGCCTTGGGCCTTCTAAAAAGTTTACCAGGTTTTAAAGGTTTTTTTCTGGGTGTTTAAAAACACCAAACGACATTTTTTATATATGATACCACTTTCAGTGGAATGACTGGCTTTGACCTTGACTGACCTTACTGTTCATGTTCAGTGTCCATGTTTTTGTTGTTATATGTGTATACTCATTGTTGTGTGCACTTGTCTATGTCTTCGTCTTAGTTGTTGTTATTGTGTCGTTTTTTTCCAATATACAGGCCGCCGGCTGTATACTCAAAGGGGACGAATCAAATCCAACTAAAGAAAAGAGATATATTAAATTATCCAGTTAAGTCTTAATGTTTTCCTCTCTTTCTGTTTCTGAGTGTTTCCTAACAGACAATGCCACCGCCTTCTCGACTCCGATCCTGCCTCCCCCAGCCGCCATGCCTGGTCACTGCTTCTTATGATGAAGGATGAGAATTAAAGGGAAGTATTGTCCATAACTGTAACTGGGAAGCAAAGGGGAAATAGATTGAAATAGACACGTGACAATATGACATATTGTGGATGTTCTAACATAATATCTATTCCAGAGACTACAGAGACTTCCAATCCAACTGCGAAAGTGGGGACAGATCTTCAAATTTCCAAAGGGAGCGTGCAGTTGACCCTGGCTTTGACCTTTTAAGGCTGAGGAGGAGGAGGTCGAGGAGGTTGGAGGGCACAAAGGCAGGCGGACACAAGAGAGAGGAAAACGGAGACACATCCAAAATGATCAGATAAGTGATTTTCCAATGATATTTATCATATGGTTTTAAGAATCCAAATGTATTCTTATGTAAAAAAAAATGGAAGGGAGCGGGCCAACGTCCCTCTGATTTCTTGATTTATATTTTATCATAGGAAAATAATATACCCCAAAACCCTCCAACCATTTTCTTCTTGTTCCAACAGCACTTAGCGTGCAAGACCATAAAACACCTTCACTGGGTGTAGACACTTTTAAGGGAAAAATTAAGTGTTCTCAACATTGGGTTGGTGGCCCAATCTGGGTCGCCTGAGATTTAAAAAGGGTCCTCCTGAAATTTTTGATAATTGATTGAAATAAGAGTTTAAAGTAAAGTAACTTCCAAGCATTTAAAGAAGCTCTCCAAACCGTGCTGGGGCTCGTCACCCTTACGAATGGGATAAATACAGAGAGCAAAAGACAATATGATTGTTCGACTCAACTTAACTTTAATTCTGTCTAACCTTAAAGGGCCAATAATCTTGCTTAACTCTAACTCAGACACAGAATAGGAGACACTTTTGCCACCAATTGACCTTCAAAATTAAGTAAATTACATCTCAAATAATTAAGGCTGGGCGATATATCGATTTTATCTATTAAGTCGAATTTAACGTTTAGGGGGATTTCTTTTTAATGAAAATCGATTTTCTCTTTAACTTCCGCGACCGACGCTCCCCTTGGGCTTCCGTAGTTAAGAGTGGGATCAGCCCCCCCGCCTTTTCCTTACAGCTACACAGACATCATGGCCGTGAACAGGGAAGAGCTCGTTCAAAAGAAAGGCACAGGTACATCCGTTGTTTGGAATTGGTTCGCGTTTTCAGTGTCAGACGCAGAACAAATAACGCCACATTGCAAAGTGTGCTTAAAAGCTATTGCTACCAAAGGTAGCAGCACTACAAACTTGTTCCAGCATCTTAAACAGAAGCATGCAGCCGAGTGGGAGGTATGTGCCTCTCAACGAAACGAACAGGACCGCAGTTCAAACAAGCCCGCTAAAAAACAAACTACAGTCTTGGAAAGTTTTTCGAACTGTATCCCCTATGACAAGAAAGGGCCCCGGTGGAAAGCAATCACAGATGCAGTGGCGAAATATATTGCAGGAGGTATGGTACCCATATACACAGTGGAAAAGCCGTGGTTTATTAGCATGCTAAAAGTTGTCGACCCCAGGTATGCGCTACCAAGCCGCAAATATTTTGCCGAAGTTGCATTGCCTCGCCTGTACAACAGTACTCGTGAAAAGATCGCTAGAGAGCTGGAGGGGGTGTCGTTTTACTCCGCCACAACGGACCTGTGGTCCAGTCGAACGATGCAGCCCTATATGAGTTTGACGGTGCATTTTATTGACAACTGGACTCTGCGAAGCGTCTGCCTTCAAACAGCCTACTTTCCCGAGGACCATAAAGGTGAAACAATTGCGCACGGGCTAAAAGATGCACTGAGCTCCTGGAACCTTGATGAAAAACGACTCACCTGTATGACAACGGACAGCGGCACCAACATCATAAAAGCTCTGAGAGTCAACGAGTGGCCCAACCTCCAATGCTTTGGACATAAACTGCACAATGCAATAGGTAAGAGTCTAATGGCTATGCATTCAAATGATGTTTGTTTTTTTACATACATGATCAGAACAGCTCAATTAATGCATTCTCTGATGCATGAATTATTCAACACTTTTGTTTATTTTCACTATTATTGGACTTTTTATTTTATTTATGTAGCTTCATCTATTTTATGAAAATATGAATAAAATGGCATGTTCTCCTAGCTTTTTATTATAAAATCCTTTAAAAATATTGCTGCATAATTTTCTTTTCCTGGTTTTCCTGTCCTGATATATTAGATTTTAAACTATCTACTTTTCAGTGAGTGGGCAGTGTATTGAATGACTCACTAATGTCCAGTGAAGTGGTTAATTTGCTAATTTACCATCCTGACCCATGCAGATACTCCAAAACAGCCTTTAGGTGGACACTAGTGGACACTATGCATTAAAGGTAGGGCTGGGCGATATATCGAATATACTCGATATATCGCAGCTTGTAGTCTGTGCGGTGTTGAAAATGACCATACCGTTAAACTCGCGGACTTTTTTTTTTTTTTTTTTTTTTTTAAATATCTTAGTGACATTATGCAGAAAAGGTGCACTTAAATTTAGTGTTGTTTTGAAATGTCATCTTAATGACAACATGCACAAAAGGGCACTATTTGTTTTAAAATATTGTAGTGGCATTATGTACAAAAAGTGCACTTTAATTTTGTGTTTTGAAATGCCATGTGAGTTGCATCCTGCACTAATGTCTTGTTTTGAAATGTCTCTGTGACAATTTTGCACAGAACGTGCACTTTCTGTTGACAATTTTATGTTTGAGCCACTCACTGTTTAATAAATACAGTTATGTCAACTTTGACTTAGTTGTGATATCCCCTTTTTTGCATGAAAGTTTAAAATTGGCATATATTAATGCAGTATGATCAAGAATGTTTTAATGTAGACATATAGAATCATCATACTGGTGTGATTTTGTGCATCAAAGTGTTAATTCAAGGGTAATGCAAAATATCGAGATATATATCGTGTATCGTGACATGGCCTAAAAATATCGCGGTATTTAAAAAAAAGGCCATATCGCCCAGCCCTAATTAAAGGGTTAATGCAATTTTATGAAATAAAAAATTAATCATAATGGTGTGTATGTGTGTGTGTGTCCACGTGTGTGGGTACGCCTTCAGTGTGCATTAAGAATGTGGAAATGTGAAAAAGACTTGTTTTGACAATGCTGTGTTTTCTTTCTTTCTTTATTATACAGAGAATGGTGTGAAGGACCCGCGAATCGATCGTGCCATTGGAGTTTGTAAAAAGGCAGTTGCTGCCTTTTCCTATAGTTGGATAAAAAGAAGAGAGATGGGTGAAGTACAGGCTGAGCTTGGTCTACCCACTCATCAGCTGGTAACAGAGTCCCCGACAAGATGGGGTTCACGTCAAAAAATGATTGAGAGATTTCTTGAACAGGAGAAGGCCATAGTTCGTGTCCTGGGGTCCGACAAGAAAAGCCGTCATCTTGTGCCCACTTGGCAAGATATTGAGGTTTTAGAGTCTGTAAATAAAGCTGTCAAACCACTCCAAGAATTTACAGACGCCCTGTCCAGGGAGGCTTATGTCAGTGTCTCCTACATTAAACCGGTGCTGCATTTGTTCAAAACAAATCTCCTACAGCCAGTGGAGGAGGACACTGAACTCACTAAGACAATAAAAATAAACATAATGCGGTACCTTGATGACAAATACAGTGACCCTGTGAAGAATGAACTTTTGGATATGTCCTCACTGATGGACCCCAGGTTCCGTACCACCTACATTGACCCAGACAAGGTGGAACAGGTCAAGAAAAGAGCCGTCACTGAGCTGATGTCTCTGCCTGCTGAGAAAATCAAACCACAGCAGCCTGGTCCTGCTGTGCATGTGTGCCAAAGAGAAGCACAGTCTCCACCCAATAAGAAAATGGCTTTAGCTGCTTTCTTCAAGAAGAAAGTGCCAGAACCAGAGCCATCTTCTCACCAATCAGAGGCACTGAAAGTAGAGACAGAACTGGCAACCTACCTACTGACCCCTGAGGTAGACTCAGACACTGAACCACTTCCGTGGTGGAAGCGTCACGAACCAAACTTCCCAAGGCTCAGTAATCTGGCCAAAAAATACTTGTCTGTCCCTGCAACAAGTGCCCCATCAGAGAGGCTTTTCAGTGTGGGAGGGGGCATTGTTACATGTAACCGGGCATGCCTCAAGCCAGAGGTAGTAGACAGGCTTGTCTTCCTGGCTAAAAATGCATAAATGAAGAATGAAACTAAAGTAATGGATGCAGATTTTTTATTTTGTTTACAATTTCAGGGATTCAGGAAAACTGTTTAAAGTTTTGTTTGCACTTTATGAATACAACTGCTGTTTTTGTATTCTAATTTTGTCATTTTTGCTACATTTATTTGACAAAAAATGGACACAATTTTATTTATATTTTAAGTTATTTTGAAGGTGCATTGTGTCACTATAAGTTACATGTAACTGGGCATGCCTCAAGCCAGAGGTAGTAGACAGGCTTGTCTTCTTGGCTTAAATGCATAAAAGAAGAATGTTAAACTAAAGTAATGGATGCAGGTTTTTTCATTTTGTTTACAATTTCAGGGATTCAGGAAAACTGTTTAAAGTTTTGTTTGCACTTTATGAATACAACTGCTGTTTTTGTATTCTAATTTAGTCATTTTTGCTACATTTATTTGACCAAAAAGGGACACACAATTTTATTTATATTCTAAGTTATTTTGAAGGTGCATTGTGTCATTGTACGTGAAGTTATTAGAAAACTGATAAGCTGCATTTTCACTCTTTCCAATGGCAGGGCCTGCTATGTCGTTTACAAGCATGTTTTAAGGCTTGTTTCCTGTTGCCCCAAGGGGAAATGTAGATTAAACTGCATAAAGGAAAATCAGAACAAAATAAAGAGCACATTTGTTTTGAGCAATTTCTTTGTCAGTTGTAGTTTGTTTTTAAATAGAAAAAAATTAATTGATTAAAATCGAAAATCGGGTTTGGTATGGAAAAATCGGAGATTTTTTTTTTAAAGCCATATCGCCCAGCCCTACAAATAATAATTATGAGGGAAAATAATGAAATAAATGAACTGCTCTATAAAAGAATTAGGCTATGTAATTAGGTGTGGAGTGTTAACGTTATTCAGAATAAATAAAGGATAGAATAAGATTTTTCCTTCACAAATAAGAGATAGCAAAGAAAAATAAAACAAACAATTTAAATAAATAAATAACATTATTTATTTATTTGGTTAAACTCATTTAGCTTTCTCACATCTCCATGTCTCCCAATTGTATGTATTCATCTTGAGAAGACATGTAACCACACTCCACACTCGTCCGACTTGCATGTCCTTCTCCGTCCGACTTGCATGTCCTTATAAACAGTGGTTCTCAAATTGTTGCTTCTCACCAGGTAAGTAGACGTACCACAGATAATCACTGCAACTCCAGCTATGCTTCTTCTTGCTCCAGGAAAAGAATTAATACTTCCTGCTTCCTTTCAGCCTCATATTTTCCCACTCGCATGCGAATGCTACAGATAACATTGAGCTAGCTCACTAACCCACACCTAACCATTGTGTGATTGTGCAGCAGCACCTTTCAGGATCTGAAAAGCTCTCAGATCCTGACCTCTGACCTCTGACCTGTCTCTGCGTTCCTGGCCATACTAACTATTCATTTAGTTAGTTAACTAACCCTAACACCCCTCATCTACAACGCCGACCTAGAAATGAACGACCGAAGGTGGACCGACACTTTCCGAATTCAACTTACGACCCACACGGCAGTGAAGGTCGCGGAGCGAGCCACGTGGATTCACGCATCACACTCCAGGAAGGTGCCAACAACACCACTGATCGTGGAACCGCAGTAAGGAGCGTTTCCTCTTTTCTGGATTAGGAGCAGTGTTTTGAGGAGCCTTTGTTTGCCTTGAAAGTTGCAACGAAAGGCAGAAAAAAAGACCCCGGGGTTACAAGCTAATCTAACGGGGCATATGGTCTGTTGAAACCTTTGAAATCTAACCTTGAGGACATCGTGGGAGATCACAAGCATTTTCCTGCTGTGATTGAAGAGGTCACGAGCCCCTCTGTTTATGCCCCAGGAGCAGGCTGGAATTATGCCACTATTCTGTCGTTTCATGTTCTGGCCATCGATTGGCACGATGGTCCTGTCCGCAATTCCAGTACTCCTCTGGCTCCTGGCCTCTAGGGGGACAATCGAGGACACTGGACTTGAACCAATGAATGCAAGTGTTGTTCCTAATGAATGCTTCTTTTTACAGGGTGACTAATGCAAGCAGAAATAAACGTTGGATAAACAACATCGTCCTCCACAACACTTTAGCTGCGACCAATGTCACTCATCCGGTTTTCACGAACACCTGGTACCGATACGCGCACTATCAAGCCTATCCAACTGTTTTTGTTCTTACATGCCTGTGTCATCAACACACCCCCGCTTAACCGCGATACCAATGGATGCTTTCGACTCCTTTTGTTATTTGTCTCACTATAACTTCGGCATGGGGGACCCCAACCGTTGTTCTAAACCGCCAGTAAAAAACTGACTACACTACGCGATGACACATCTTCCGCTATGTATGTAGATTACACGCGATCCACACTTTTTTCCCTTCTGTTTCGCCAGAAACGGAACTCGCAATTTTACTTAGTCCTGAATGCGACACCGCACATAATTCGCACACATGTGCCCACGTTCATACACCCGGGACTAATAGCTTTCATCCACACGACGATCTGGGGTACGGCTGCGCGTCGAAACCTTAGAATACAGGTTTAAGTCCTTCGTTAACGCGTCATTTTTGGCCCTTACTGGCCTCTCGGGGGGAAATCACGAATATACGCTTAATGGTCCCATGAAGTAGAATGGTCCTAGACCTACAGACCGTGGCCAAAGGAGGCGTTTGCGCAATGGTAGGTGCATCTTGCCACGCGACGCCATGAACAAAGACCGCCACGTCCTATAACCCTTCCGCCGCCGGAAGCCCAGCCTGAAGTGTTTATGATGAGTGTTTTTGATGTCTCAGATGATGACTCTGCTTACTGATGACACCTACATATGTTTTTGTTGCTGTGCTGTGCTGACATTTATACCATGTGTGTTTTTTGCTACTAGTGATATATATATATATATATATATATATATATATATATATATATATATATATATATATATATTCCATATTCATTGATTACCAATGATGTTAGTTGCTAAGGATATTTGATTTTATTGTGCAGATGGTCTTGTCTCACGTAATATTCATTATGTATTCATGGGGTTCTTTGCCTTCTCCTCCTTTTTCTTGCTCCGACTTTGAGGGATGCCTGTGTCCCCTGGGAAAAAAAAATAAAAAATAATGCTTATATCCATAGTGTTATAACGGTGTCAATATCATTAGTCCTACGGACCATGAGGTTGCGCTAGAATTACACTAATTTTGATTAATGTTTTATGTGTTTTGGGCTGTGCTAAAGTTAAACAACTTACTAACTAATTTCGTTTTTTTTTGTGTTGGACTTTGTCCAAAAAGAGTGGATTGTGGGGGGCGAAATTATTAGTTCATATATTTTAATCCTTAAGCCTTGGGTAACTTTCCATTGTGTGATTTTCATGTCTTCAACTTTGCTGGGTCAAACTGCCTTGTCAAAAGCACACGATATCTCCCCAAAACAATAAACGCACAAGGACGCATAGGCACTCTGTGTGCGCACTCACATGCTCACACAGTCACATGTCACACACACATGCCATACACATTCATTCACACAGACAAACACATAAACGCACACTCCTCCGTCTCTATGACAACCGGCAGATAACAGAACTGGTTGTTTAGACCCAAAGAACAAACTGTCTTTCTTTTTCACCCTCTGTCCTCACCTCCTCCCTCTGCCTCTATCTCTATCTCCTGGGGGGAGGAGAGAGCGGGACTGAGGGGAATATACGTGTTGGATCAGAACTGTGTCTCACTCAATCATCGGACCTCCGGCCGGGACGGTCACTTCTTTTGTTCCATCTTGTACCTTTTTTTCTTAGTTTAGAATAAACTTTTTTTATATAAAATCATCAATGCTTCTCCTGGACTCCATCATTCAACCAGAGCAATAAATCATGTCTCCAAATGAGGTCAACCGTAAATTCAGCCGTAACATACTTTATCTTTCAGAGTTTCGCACAGGGAAGACACAACTGTCTCACACACTTTGTGGTGAGTGAGGAGCTTCTTTGTTAGTTAAGCTTTGAAAAAAAAAAAAAAAAACCTTTAAATTAAATATTGTAAATACTTTTTGGTTTAGTAACTGCTCAGCTGCCAGGAGAGGACGGCTACTTGGGTGGAAAAGTCATCTTCATCGACACAGAGAACACCTTGTATCCTATTTTAAATCAAAGAGAATAGTTGTTGGTGTGTATTTCGTGTTTGATTGAGTATACAATACAATCAAAAGCAGTATTATTAACCTCTAGTCAACTGGTTCTCAACCTTGGGGTCTGGAGACACTGGGCGGGGGTCACCATATGCCTTCAAGAAACTAAGAATATTTATTCAACAATTTGAGCCCATTTTTTCTTATTTTACCCTTTTTTTGCAACGACACCAAACTTGCCATATTTTAACCAACTTTATCACTTTTTCTTGCCATATTTTTGCTCCGTTTAATGCATTTTTGCTACATTACTCTTATTCCTGCCACTTTTCTATCAAATTTCAATACCTTTTCTGCACACTTTTCCACTTTCAAGACATTTTCAGCACTTATAAATCCTTCCCACCTAATGTCACATATCTTGACCCATTATTGTCACTTTTAACCTCTTTTCACCACATTTCATGCTTATTTTCACCAATTTAACCACATTCACACTATGTCATGCCCATTATTTGCCAGTTTAAACAAAGTGTCTGCCACTTTTAAGCCAATATCGACACTTTGAACCCTTTTTACCACTTTTTGTGTTCGTTTTTGGCCAATTTGAAACTTTTAATCAATTTCCATCCGTCCATTTTCAGACCCGCTTGTTCCTGTTTTTCTGGGTCGTGGGGTTCTGCTGGTGCCCACACTGGGCGTAAGGCAGGGGTACACCCTGGACAGAGCGCCAGTCCATCACAGATTTTAAAAATCAATTTCTGTGGTTTTTTAAATCCCATTTCACCATATTTTTACACCACTTTTAACCCACTTTATTTCTGATTTAAACAAGGATTTACATGTTTAAGATGACTATGTACTATGGTACAAATAATAATAAACTTCCTGGATACCAGTGGATATTATTCAGATAAATAAATAAATGTGGTTATCACAGATTCATCGAACAATGGACCATCATTTAGCAGATTTAATGGATGTGCCCCAAAGAGTTCTCCTTTACCCCCCTTATAGATGGCCCAGTCTCCACATGACTGTTCTTCAATGTTCATGTCTGTGTTCAACCACCTTCAGGTATAGTGGGGGCCCCGGGGTTTCTGGAACCTATATTTTGGGGGTCATGGGCTGAAAAGGTTGAGAACCACTGCTCTAGTCTGTGATTTATCGACCTTGACGTGTTCCTGTTCCAGTCGTCCTGACAGACTGAGAGAAGTTGCTGACAGGTTCAATGTGGACCACGACGCTGTGCTGGACAATGTGCTTTATGCACGTGCCTATACTAGTAGGAGCTTGTAGAAGTGTATTTACACTAATATTTGACAGTCAAACATTGCTCAGATTGGTTGAAATGTGGCTCTGATCTCAGGTGAACACCAGATGGAGCTGCTGGACTTTGTGGCAGCCAGGTTTCATGAAGAAGGAGGAGTTTTTAAACTGCTGGTGAGTTCTTAAAAGTGAAGGTATTTGTGCGCTCTCACCTCTGACCTTTGCCTCTTTCTTTTTGTCCTCCTCTTGTTTAGATTATTGACTCCATCATGGCTTTGTTCAGAGTTGACTTCTCTGGTCGAGGAGAGTTGGCTGAACGGCAGCAGAAACTTGCTCAGATGCTGTCGAGGCTGCAGAAGATTTCTGAAGGTTTTGATCTAAAATGTGCCTTTGTGTGTGTGTGTATATATGTGTATATACATATATATATATAGTAATGTATAATACAGGGTACCCGCAGATCCTTAAAATGTTTTAAACAGTGGGACTTTGCGCGTCATGCTTGTAGCAACTTTTAACAAAATGGGGAAATGTAAATTTCATTAAAATGACCTGTCAAACAAAGATTTTTCGAAATGTTTTTTTTTTTTTGTATTTTTGTTTTATAGATTTCATCTTGTGTGTTTTGAAGGGTGATTTAGATTACTTTAGTTTAATTGTTTTAGTTTTTTGTGTGTGTCAGTAAATCAGAGATTTTATTCCCTACCTCGTTGTTGTGCTTCGTGCATTTTATTTTTTGTTTAAATTATGTATATATATATATATAATAAACAATTTTGTTATTTAAGCTCATTTATTGATTTTATTGATTCAGTCATGTACCAAAATCCATTTAAATTGCAAAATGTTGTCTCTCGTGTCAAATACTGTTGTGAGATTAATTTATTACAGAGTCTCTAATTAATTACAATATTTTTTTAAACGAGTCCCACCTCTAATAGATAAAATGTTTTTTACCTGGACATATTCAGTATCTTCCTAAATTGATTCACCCTCATGTTTAATCTTGTGGTTGTGTTTTATTCCCTCAGAGTACAACGTGGCTGTGTTTGTGACAAATCAGTTTTGGTTCCTTCAGTAACATATTATTTGTTCTAAACACAATGCTATTTGTGTTTGGTGTGTGTGTGTGTGTGTGTGTGTGTGTGTGTGTGTGTGTGTGTGTGTGTGTGTGTGTGTGTGTGTGTGAATAGTCCCAACATGCCAGAAAACGAAGCCACCTTTGCCATCACGGGAGGAGGAGTCACTGATGCCAAAGAGTGACAAAGCTTCCAGTATCATCTTAATGTTCTACGCTCACCTATTTAATGTGTTTGTTGTTATTTATTGAGTTTCTGTACTGAAGTGATTCATTCTACGGTGGTCATTGTAATACAATGCTGTGTTTTAAAATATTAAAGTATATTAAAACAAATGTGTTGTTAATTTTACAGTTAAATTCTGACAATAACACTAAATTAGAATATGTTTGTAATTGTTATATTGGTAACACTTTATAATAACCATCTATAAAGAGTAATTAATGGTAAATAGATAATTAATTAACCTTTAGTTAATAGTTATAGTTAATGTCTTAATTATTTGTAATGCTATAATTGATGTCATATTAACAGTTTATTGATGCACACATTTCATACACTTTATAAAGTGTTCGTTAATAATTAACAGGATTAGTAAACCTTGATTATGGTTCATAAACATTGCAGAGACACATGGACCAGATATTTGTTTATGGCTTATAAATGTTTTATAAAGCATTATTATTTGGTTAAATATTATAAAATTAAAACTGTAGATTATAATCCTTTACTAATGCTTTATAAAGCATCTATAAGCATGTTTTAGATAGATAATTAATACTTTAATAATTGGCTTATAAACTGTCTACAATCATTGTCTGGATGGTTATTATAAAGATGTTTATAATACTTTGTAAATGGTTAATAAACACTGTGTAGAGCATCATAAACATTAGTTGGATGGTCATTATAAAGTTGAATTGATGTTTATAAAATTTTAACAATTGCTTCATACATGCTTTATAAACTATTTAAATATATGTTAATGAATATTACAAAGTTGCGACTAATTATTGTAATATTTATAACTAATGAATTATTAACTAACCCTAACCCAGATAACCTGGTTATGATAGAGTGGAACAAATGGTGAATTAGTTTATTGCAAGTCTTGCCTTTATTTATTCATTTTTAGCAACACTGCTAATGACTTCCACAGATTCAAGATTTTTTAACCCCCAAAATACTTTTTTTAAGCTAAAAGTGCTACATTAGCCCCGCTCAGAATCATGCATTATTTTGAATTTCCCACGAGTGACAGTTGAGCCAAAACCAGGCGGTATCGCTTTAAATGCAGCTCATTGTTTACAGGTAGTCATGGTAACGCATGGTAAAAGTTGAAAGACAAAAAGATTCTACCGCAGTGTGAGTTCTACAGCTGGACCTACAACAGTGAAAGCACTAAAGACTCTCAGATACGACTAAAGGAGGTCTAATATCATTAAAACCAGTCCGTAAACATTGACCAGCAGAGGTCAGCAGTGACCAAGGTTTGTGACCAAAGCTTTTTAGTAATATTGTCAACTTTAATGATTAATTAGTGATATTCCTGAATCACGTTAGTAAAAACCGCTGGATTTGTAATATTGTAAATATGGCTATGTATTCAGATAAATTCCTGAATCTAGTAAAAATTAAAATACTGTTTGTTTTATAATATTGACATATTAGTTATAATCCAGTGTGTTAAAGTTTTTAGATTTAGATACAAATGTATCATTTAGATTTAACTTTACATTTAGATTCAACATTTATATTAAGATTCAACATTTACAATTAGATTTATTTTTCTTGTGTACATATTTTTTTTTTAGCAATGATAGAACATGCTGTTTTACATGAATTTGTCTCTCAAATGAAAGAAAAAATGAACTAAATGTGAGGAAAGTGAGCTAAATGTTTAAAATATGTCGGCTATGAAACAGTGACCAAGTTTCTTTGCTACCGGACTCAAAACGCCCTCACTTTCTTCTTCTTGTGTACACTAGTGCCCCATTTTTCAAATGACTACTCCTCCGTTAGTTCTTGTTAGATCGAGATGCAGTTTGGTATGAATACTTTATGAATGACTATGATGAGACGCTCACCGCCCTTTTTCTTTAAATGGGGCCCGGGGGCCCACCCCCCATTTCCAGTAATTTCAAAATGTATGGGAACATATTAGTGTGATATATCATTTCAAAGGTAATTCAGTGTAGATTATGATTATGCCTCGCATAATTCAATTAGGGGCCCACTCCCCTTTTTTTCGGTAATTTCCATTAAAGTCGTTTTCTCATTTATTTGTGAGTCAAATAATGCAACAATTGGTGGTACCAAATCATTGACATATATCAATATATGAATGGGGCCTATTACTCCGTATGTGCCACGGGGGCACAAGGGGGCCCCACTTTTTTAAAATGACTACTCCTCCATTAATGCTCGTTGAATCGGGCTGTAATTTCACATGGATATTCTATGAGCGGATGTCAACAGCCTCTAGGAGACCTTTTTGAACCAGTAATTTATAAACTTATTGGAACATAGTCATGTGATATATTGTTTCAAAGGCAATTCAACGTAGATTACTATTTCACGTCACACAATTTCATTTGTTTTACTCAGTGGAACCGAGTCATTTAACTGAATTCTTGGGAACGTGGGACGTGCTATTTGGCGCGGGTCGCGGACCCGGCCATAGTTCAGCAGAACTTGTTACATTAATCACCACATAAAACTGACTAAAGACTAATGTGTTCTGACCTCATTGTTCTGGTTAAGAACCAAGCTGCAGCAAACTGCTATTTTTCTATGTGTTTTTTATTGTTGATTTTTCCACTCTTTCATTTTTCATGCCAGTTTGAACATCTTCAGTCACAAACCAAGATAACAATCTCGACAATGCCTAAAGCTAAAAGGTTTAAGGCAAACAGGGTGGAGATGTACCCAAAGGATCAGGTCCAGGGGTCCAAATCTACCCCCCTTGATGACAGCCTGACCAGCCTCGACTGGCTACAGAACTATTCCATCCAGACCTCAGACCCACATCGGCCCAGCGACCCCGAGTGAGTTTACATAACTGACTTTGTAATTGTAAATGCCATAAAAATTCTATAAAAATTGTCAATTATATTTTAATGCAAAACTGGGGATTTATGTTACAGTTCTATGTTCAGCTCTACACATAGTTAATTATTAAAATAATTAATAATTTCATTTCAAGCTCTCAGATTTTATCATTTGAAAAAAAATGAAACAGAGGATATACTGACAAAAAAAGGCTCAAGTGGCCACACCAAAAATATTAAAACATGTATTTTCATTGATGAGGAAGTTTAACAAAATAACCAATAGATATGAAATGAATTAGATATTTGTTTTTAGTGTATTTTACAGCAGATTTAGGACCAGTTTTCATAAGAGATGCTAACAGAAAGCTAACACAAGAGGAAGGTTAACTTTTATTAGGTTATTTATTACAGTCTCAGTAATTGTGATTAATTGTAATTGAACTTTAGTAATTTAATATGTAATTGTAATTGACTTTCTGAGATTAAAAAAATAATTGCAATTTAATTGGAATTGGAAAAAATGCTGGTCACTGTAATTGTAATTTCATTGTAATTGAATACGGGTAATTGAAAACAGAATTCTAACTGAAAAATGTAATTGACCCCAACCCAGGTACCCTCTGGAGGTGGACTACAAGACCAACCCCAAAGCCAAACCACCTCATTCCCACGCTTCTCTCATCTACAAGGCCATGCAGGCCAGCGGACAATCCAAAGTCACTTTGTCCACCATCTATGAGTGGATAGAAGAGAATTTCTGCTACTACAGACACGCAAAGCCCACCTGGCAGGTAACTGACACCCACTTTTATTATTTATGAGTGTCCATCTCCCTTCATGTCTCATTTACTCATATTTGCTCAATGGCTTTGTAATAAAATCTTGCTTTTATTGTGTCTTTGTTACAGAACTCTATTCGTCACACTTTGACCTTCAACAAGTGCTTCAAAAAGGTTCCTCGACAGAAAGGTGAGCCCGGCAAGGGAGGGTTCTGGCAAATCGACCCAGAGCATTCAGACATGTTTGACAACGGGATCCTCAGACGTAGGAAACTGCCAGAGAACCATTACAGAACGCTGCTAAGGAACAAACTTTTTCAGGGTTATCAGGGCACTACAAGCACTTCTGTTCATGGAGTTGTGCGTCCTGAACAGAAGCCCCTGTCATCTACAGAAAACAGAGAGACCACGAGGTCTACAGGGACACCACTTGATTATGACATTGTAGCAGCAGCTTGTAAAGACATTATTGGTGGGGATGGTAGCACCTGGAAGGATTTGGAAAGCACCGCTGCTGTTGGGGTTCTGGAACCAACAGGAGAGCAGGCAAGGTGGTGGGAAGGAGGAGGAGATGTGATGAACCACTACCTATCCTACGGCTACATGGACATGTGCACCACCACCATGGAAGGCACAGGAAACCAAGCAGAGCTCCAAATGCCTCTGCAGGATCTCCATCAGCATCAGGACCAACAGGATTTGGTGCATCTGGATGAGTCCTCGGTGAAATTATCTGAGCAGCCATGTGTGGAGGTCACAGTGGTGACAGAGAACGTACCTCCAACCCTGGATCAAGGCTTTGGTGTGAGTGAGGGCGTCTTCACAGCTACCTGTGACCTTCCACCACCAACAACACTGACTGTCCTATAATCCTCCTATATAATACAATCCTCCTCAGAATACGTGTAATATGAATATATTGTAGCACTCAGCATCCCACTCACTCATAACCCAATCCCATTGCCATGACAGTCATGACAATAACATCTTTTTTGATCTTCAATAAATATGTTGTTCATTATTTTCATTTGTCTTTTGATATTAATTTTTGTGAACTTTGTTTATATTTAGTTATCCTCATTTATATTGAATGTGTGCTAAATAAATACATGACATTTCTTCCATAACCTGCTTTGCTCCCTGGGACTGTAAATATTTTTTTTACTCTTTCACTGAAAATCAAGGATGATGACATCACACCAACACAGCTCACCCTAAAAAATGACACAATGAAGGACAGGCTGAAGACACAGTCTTTCTTATTCCTTTGATTATTGTATTTAAAGCTAATGTTTTCTGAAATGTGGGATTAAATAACACATTATTACTGAATGGTAATAATCAATGAAAGGAAAACTTTACGTCTGAATATATTGGCTTAAATATATAATAGTGATGTGGCAGTCAAAATTCAAATGAGATATTTCATTTCGAAGCTATAATACTTAGTTAGAGGTAAATGTAATGGATTACAAGTACTCACGTTACTGTAATTGAGAAGCTTTTATGGGGATATGAGTATATTTCTAAATCAGTAATTTGACTTGTACTTAGGTATGTTTTTAAAAAAGTAATTTGTTACCTTTCTGACAACTATTACTTAGTAATTTTTAATTTTTTGTTTTAAAATGATCAATGGACATTGTGAAACTACAAAAAAAGTAAATCACCCGACAACAATCAAATGCATCACATCATAGCCGACCAATCAGATTAAAGGTAATGCACGGCACCAAAACAGCTTTGAATGCTGGTTATTTTCTTCAGTTTTAGAGATAATAAATGTAGTTATACTTATAGCCTGAGATTTTTTTTATTATTATTATGAATTGAATTCATTTGGGTTTTTCAAGTTAACAAATAATTGTACATTTTGGCAGAACATTTTTTTTTATACAGGTGCCTTTGTGGAAAAATAAATGACGTTCCAATTGTGCAAGATTTCATCTCTTCCTTTTTATTTTAAGTTTATACATGAGATGTTTACTGGATGCAAGGGAACCGTAGCAAGATTTGTTACGGATCAGGTTCGTTAAAGGATAGGACACTGAGTACCTCACATAACATGGTCTAATTTGTGTTTTGAAAGAGAAATACTAGTCTTCAGTACTCAAGTAAAAGTATAGATACTTGAACAAAAAATGACTCCAGTAAAAGTTAAAGTATTGAAGTTGTTCCCTTACTTGAGTAAAAGTAAAAAAGTACATGCTACTAAATGTCCTGTACTGTAAGTAAAAAAGTAAAACAAATGTCCCCAGGTGTAATGATTAGAGTGACGGCGCATGCGCTGCAGCTTTTACGAAGAATGAGAAAACAATAGGAACCAATGCTGAGACCAACAGGACGTGACGTCATCTGTTACCGAGCAGTAAAAATAAATTAGGGACTCGTAAAAAAAAAAAAAAAAAAAAAAAAAAGACCGACTGTGGTTGTTGCAACATTTTAAAAGTAGTAAAGGTTAAAGAAGGTGTTATGTACGGTGGCTGGGAAGTGTCAGGTGAATGCATTTACAAAAACGAACACGAATTCAAACAGGTCACAACACTAATGCAAACTGGCCACAACAGAAGTGTTTCCGACGGACCGGTATTACAGTCGGACGGGTATTATGATATGATAGCCTGATATGAAAAATACAAGAGTATCCTAATTAACTTTCACTTACTTTCATACGCATTTCGATGTCTTCTTCTTGTTCTTCTCTGTTCTGGTGGGTTAAAAACATCCGCCAGAAACGTGTCCGTCTGTAATACCGGTCCGTCGGAAACACTTCCGTTGTGGCCATAAAATAAAATTTTTCAAGCTTCTCCTCCAGCTTTTCTTAAATTTTATTTATTTGTTTATTTTTGCTTCTCCTCCAGTTTTTTGGTTTTATTTTATTTATTTATTTTTGCTTCTCCTACAGCTTTTTTGTTTTATTTTATTTATTTATTTTTGCTTCTCCAGCTTTTTTATTTTTATTTTATTTATTTATTTTTGCTTCTCCAGCTTTTTTATTTTTATTTTATTTATTTATTTATTTTTGCTTCTCCTCCAGCTTTTTTGGTTTTTATTTATTTATTTTTGCTTCTCCTCCAGCTTTTTTTGGTTTTATTTTATTTATTTATTTATTAATTTTGGCTTCTCCAGCTTCGCAGTTGTTGGTTGTGGATGATGACGTCACGATGTAAAAATAAACATGTGACGAGCTCATTTTTAAATGTGAAGAGTAGATATTTGTTTAAAGAAGTGAGGAATAAATGTAAAAAGTCGCCAAAAAAAAAAGAAATACTCAAGTATAGTACAGATACAAAAATATATATATAATAATACTTAAGTACAGTAACAAAGTATTTGTACTTCGTTACTTGTCAGATCTGTTTTTGTGACTCTTAGCGCTGAGCAGCTCGTTGCTGCCCTCTATCGGTGCAGCGGCTCCACAGGCTCCTTATGCTACTCTAAGCAAGCTTTAACAAAGCAATAAGAACTTCATTCAACTTGCTGCTAAAAGCCTGAAACACACCAGAAAAAAGGCTAGTTTTTAAACCACCACAGGGCTCTCACACCGCCTGTCAACCCTGGGACACAGACATGGACTCCAGAGACACAGCACCACCGGATTCATGGGAGCTGGAGGAAGACACCGAGGCCCCCGCTGCCGCTACGGGGCTCCACGCCGCCTTCGCCGCCCTTAATGTCAACGCCAAGCCGTTCGTCCCCAACGTCAACGCCCTGGTGTTCGTACCGAGCTTCCTACAGGCCGGTGCTGCGGAATTGCCGACTACAGACGGTGGGTCTAGGCCACACAGCTGTCTGGAAGTTAGCAGCCTAAGTTGCTAGCATGGCTGCTAAAACGGCTAAGTTAGCCTCCCAGTGTCTAACTCTGTGTTCTGCTGTCAGCTAAAGTGAACTCACTGTGTTGTTATCACAGCATGTGTTTTAGTCAGTTGTGACACTGGCCTGGTGAACATTAGTGAAACTTTAACCACTTGTTTCCTGTCCTTTTTCTTCTTCTTTTTATTTTTTAGGTGGCTCTGATCCAGTGGCCAGCATGGAGGTGACACCAACCATTGGTAACATTCCTCTCACTCAGCTTTTTTTTTTTTTTTTTTTACCTCTTTCACTTACAGTGTGACACACTAATCGTCAGGTTTAGGATTGTACATCTACCTAAAGGTACTCCAACAGAACACACCATTAAAGTCTAGTGTGTGTGTGTGAGAGAGACTCATGCATTGCAGCACATGGGTGCAGCCTCACTGACTCACCCCTGCCTAAAATAGACCCCACAGTCACACATGCAGATATCACTTCACTGCTGGACGGTACATTGGCTCCTCCAGATAACAAGCTCTTTGTTGCTGACTCGACATGATGTGACTATCGTGTGTGCTCACATTACAGAGGTTACAGAGATCTGCTGGTGTTTAGTAATAGTCAACAAAGCTTTGAACACTCCACACTGTGCAGTACAGGGCTGTCATACTCATTTTAGTTCAGGGGCCAAAATACGGATCAGTTTGATCTCAAGTTTGCAAGAGATTTTATGTGGGAAAATTAGTACTTTGCTGTAATTTGCATTTCTACGTATACATAAATGACAAAATATATAAGAAACCGATCATATCCAAGCAGTAGGTAATAGATATCAGTCCCAATGGGATCTTTACTTTAAATTTAGGCAGTGGCTATCAATACATAACACGTATGAATATACCGTCATTCTATCCATACACAACGCCCCTCATTGGCCACTTTAGGTAACGTGATAGGTGCACCACATGACCTAAACTGCCTAACCGTAACCTACTTTACGGACTAGGGGTGGGAACCTCTGGGTACCTCATGATACGATAAGCGATACAAAGCTCACGGTAACAATTATCTCACGATATGACGATACTGCGGTTATTGATATATTGGTCAGAAATCAATCTATGACAACAAGAAAACAAAAAAGATTAAGTGGAAAAAATAAAATTTTTATTTTATATCTCTGAAAGACAATAAATTGAGAAAGTGTCAATGAACAATGACACTATTGTAGTGCAACATTTGTGTCAACATACTAATGTAAACATATAACTATCTTCAATAGTGCTTTCTGTAAACAAAAAAATAGGGTCTTTCTTACCAGTGACACCATTATAGTCCAATATTCCAGTAAACAATATATTGGTTCCTTCAACAAACAGTGACAACATTTCTGTGAAGACCTACCTGCACATTTTAGTGAAAAAAGCAGAATTTTTTTTTATCTTAAATCCAAAAAAAAAAATACTTAGTGCGAGCATATCGATAATTGATTGTGCGAAAAAATATTGCAATATATCACCGTATCGAGATATTGTCACACTCCTACTACGGTCTAACTAGTAAATTCTAACCTTAACCTAAGTTAGAGTAAGGCTGTGGGTCATGTTTGCAAGCTCGGGGTGGGTGGACTACCTTCAGGTATGGATTAGGGTTTAGACCTAAGATGTGGAGTAAGTTACGAATTATGGTCTAACTTTGGTTTTAGATGGGTCAAGACTGGACCAAGTCCAGGGCTAAAGTGTGGGTTAGGTTCCGCCCCCTGGCGTAGGTCAGCTCCAGAATAAGAGTGTGGGTCAGGGCAGGGGTACGAACCGAAAATGCTCACGTGACTTCCGGTAACGCCATTTTTTTGTACGAATAGAATGCCGGTATATGGATACGTATTACGTACTAGGAGACACTTCCCTAAATTGACTCGATTTTTGACCAATTTCTATTTAATTAAGGGAAATGTGTCAATTTGAGGAAAAATGAAGGATTTTTTTAAGAATTCTGAATTTTTTCAACTGTTTAACATAAAAAAATGACTGTAATCATGCAATATAAGCACCAGGTTAACTGTGAACCCCTGCAAATATTGTTGAGTTTCATTTACAATTTAAACATATTTTGGTGTTTGACTGAATCATTGAAAACAATAAATGAGCCTAATCAACAAAGTTGTGCTTATTATTTAAATAACTGAGTGCAAACATAATGTGCAATATGAATAAAGAATGTTATGGTTGCATTGCTCACAAAGCATAAACTTAAATTTAAGTAAGCTATATTCATGCTTTTCCGGATTTTTCTGTAATTAACATGCAATTAACTCGTTAAATAATAGATTGTGCACAATAATGTCTGATTATACAGAAAAGCAGTTTTGGAAGTCGAGCCCAAATTTTGAGTATTGGAATATATTTTTTTATTAATTGTTTGTAGAGGTCGACCGATACGGGATTTTCAAAGGCCGATGTAGATACCGATTAATAATGATATCTAAAGCCAATATTTGAGGCAGATATACTTTTTTTAAAAAACACATTGATTATGAAAGACAATTGAAACACTCATATGATATAAATGTATATATTAGAAATTAGATTAAATACACCAATAGAACTCTTCACATTTATTGAACTTTAAATATACCCGTACACAACCAAGTAAAACAAAAATCCTTATTCTAAGGATATAATGGGATAAGAATATGTGATCAGGCACTTTTATATTATATCCTTATCCTATTATATCAGCTTTTTATTTGTAAGCCTATTGACTTCTACCTCTCCCATGCACACGCTATTATTATTATTACTTTTTTTTTGTATATTCATACATCCTATTGGATGTTTTTTAGATTCTTTTTTTTCCTTTAATGGCTACTCTGAAGTGCTAAATGGAAAAAATAAAAACAAATAATAAAATTGTCCGATATTGAAAAAAGTCCATATATCAGTCGACCTCTAATCGTTTATCCCAGTTCTGCAAACATTAAAGCGCCTCTCGCACAGTAAACATCAGTTTCAGTGATTTCAGAGGAATTTAAAGTCGTGGATGTGTTGTGTGTGCAGCACCGGTGGAGAACGGTAACACGGAAGCAGACATGACCACAGAGGAGGAGACGTGGGAGCAGAAGGAGGAGCCGGGGGGAGTCGAAGGAGGTGGAGGGCAGGAAGAACAACCGAGGGTGGGCGGAGCTTCTGAGGAGCAGGGCGCCGTGAATAAAGATGATGAGGAGATGATGGAAGAGGAAGAGGAGGAGTTGCCGATGCCTAAAGTGGCTGCGGCGCCACCTGACGCTCCTAAGAAAGAACACGTGAACGTAGTGTTCATCGGTCACGTCGGTACGTTCTCTGGTCATTTCAGGTCCGTCCATTACTGTTGTTTTAAATGAGCTGCCTTCTTTTATTTTACAGATGCTGGGAAATCAACCATCGGAGGACACATAATGTAAGTAGACTTTTATGTGGCTTTTGTTTGGTTGACCAGTGGGTCCTAAAGCTTAATTAGTAATTACTGACTGGTTACAGCATTAAAACGTTTGCCGTCTTCACACCAGGCAAAAATACTATAATAATATTTAATTATCCATCCTCTTCTTTGGTCTTACTTTCTCTATCACAACATTACAAATTATAAATGGAATAGTATCACATGATACGCTCGATATATGTAACGATCCAAAATGTAAAAAGACCTGAATTGTTATTACAAAAAATGCATTAAAACCTTAAATGTAAAAACTAAATAACTAGTCAATAATGTAACAAGATTGATTTTTTTTTAAGGTGTTTTAATGTAGGCAAAATATTTCTCCCCTAATAGTGTAATAATTGAGTCAATGATTTATGCATTAAGTGCCGTATTTTCCCGTCTACGCTTAAGCGCTTTTTTACGCACCTCTCTACTGCGCGTATTTTCAGGTCCAGGTTCCTGACACGCCCACCACGCGTAAATCAACCAAAAGTGCGTAGTCTGTGAATGAAGGAGGCGGACTGGGCCATGATGTCATTATTTTTGGGGCTGTCTAGAAATCACGGAACATGGAGTTTTCCCAACGCTTGTAAATGTCATTGAAATCTGTGGAAATGATAAAGCAAACTTTTAATTTGAAAAACAATGTAACAGGTTGATTTGATCACATTATTGATCACATTATTGCAGGGTGAGGATTGGACATATTTTTCTGTCTGAGCCACAGTTGGAATCTCTCTTTTTCACTCTTATTAACACCAGATTAACGTTTGTTTGTGTGGAAAGCCTGATTTGATTAACTCCTTACATTCCTGCATTCAGAAATGATTAGTCGTCATCATTGTTTCACTTATTTACTCTTGTAGTGGATCAAACTGTGGCCTTACGTTGCACACAGTGTTAAAATAGTTGGACATCAATCTGACGTCTGTCAGAGTTTCATATAACGAGCTGCAGCAGCTGCCGTGCACATTCGGCACACACGTCAGCTCCGCAACGCCGCTCTCAACCCCTCCATGAAAAAGGAGTGAATGACACGGCTAAAATATATTAAAATGTAACACATTTTGTCCTGTCTAGAACTGGTAAATGTGAACACATTAGAAATGCTGATGGTCAATCCTTTGGAGTGCTTGTGTGACTCCTCCCACCCCCGTGACAGCGTGTCAGTGTCGCATTGGATAGATTCTTTCTGGGAGTCTCTTCTGCAATATTATGAATTTGTGTGGCTTTAAATGTAACTAAGTCTATATTTCTAGTGCAGTATAATGTTTGACCTTATCGGGGCGCTGCACTTATTTAAGGGTTAGAAGCGCGTAAGGGGAAAAGGACTTACGGAGACGGGAGAATACGCATAAGGCATGATTTGAATGGGAGCGCCCACATTCCAGGGCCACTCCATATGATATGATAGGATATCAGCACTTTCATTACTTATTTTGTAGCGTGTAATGTTAGAAAAGGCTTGATCAAGTGATGTTACTCAAACAGAGAACAATAGTCAGCAATTCAAGTTCACATCAGTTATTTTTTACTGTCAGTATATGGTGGGAACAACTGAGGGCGGGGACAAAAACAACAAAAACTTATCGGAGCGCTTATATAGGAGATTTTAGATGCAGTCCAATAAAATTTGATATTCGTTTTCTGGCTGATATCAGACCGATATCAATATCGGATCGGGACACACCAAGTCATGATGAGTGAATATTGTAGAATAAGTACATGATAATAAGAATATAATAATATTTGTATTATTTAATAATAATGTTACAATATACAAAAACATAACTGAAAATCATACAAGGTAACACCAAAAATACACATAAATGACACCAAAAATTCAAAAACACAACAAATATATCCGGAATGATTTAAAAAAAACAAAAAAAAAAAAAACAAACACATAATGACAATAGGAATACACAAAGTTAGAGAATAATTTAGAAAATGACTAAAAATGCGCACAAAATAACAAAGAATTCGGCAAATATACACAAATGGAGTAAAAAACGCACATAAAATGACTCTTAAAAACACACTAAACACCAAAGACACAAAGTCGGAAAAAAAAAATACAAAATGAGTACATATAAATTACACCAAAAACACAACAAAACCACTCAAAATTAGACAGTTTAAACTCAATGACTCCAAAAGCCCACAAAATGACCAAATAAATAAATAAAATGTATGAAAAAAGACACTAAACAAATACAAAAAACACTGTTTCATTATTTTTATTATTATTATTTTATTATGAATAAGTAAATATTGATAGTGATAGCGTTTGTAATCTCGATCCATTGTTTGCTTTTTCTGTTGTAGCGAGTCCCTTTAGCAAATGCGTCTTTAAATGACATTTGGCTCGATTTTTCTTTTGCTTTCCTCGTGCTACCTGCTGATGTGGAGAGCGCTGACTAACTTGATTCAGTCTTGATATTCCACGACATGCTTGCGGCTAACGTGGTGGAACAACAGACACGGCTCCTCTTTTTGGCATAAGTTCTTCAATGCTGTCATGTTCTACTAGTTCTGCAGCTTCAGAGCTTTCAATGTCTTTTTTATCCATTTACACTGTAACTAACACCAGAGCGCCACTGTTTACCTTGTCCCTTAACTTTTTTTTTTACCTTCATATATAAAAAAGTATATATACATATATATGTATATATTCATCTAAAGGCAAAACTTTCTGGTTTTGGGCTCAGCATTTTGACCAGTTATTACATTTTTGGTTTTATTAAATTTTTTCTGTACCAATTCGGGTCGTTGTTATATACATATTGTGCCCCAACATACGTTTACATCAGTTTGTGTCAACCTTCATTTTTTCCTTGTCAGGTATTTAACTGGAATGGTGGAAAAACGAACACTGGAAAAATATGAAAGAGAAGCTAAAGAGAAGAACAGAGAGACTTGGTAAGAAATTAAATGCAACGTTTGTTTTGGTTTAATTTGTTATGTTTTTAATTCAAGTGCAATATAGTAAAAAGTTTAGTTCCTTTGGATGTAAAAGTCTGGGTGAATTTAACCCGAGAAACCGTCAGTGTAAATAAATTGGTATTAGCAGAGAGATTTCTACTCTTGATAGAACAGATCGTGATTGTTGCAGGTATCTGTCATGGGCTCTGGACACCAACCAGGAGGAGAGAGACAAAGGGAAGACTGTGGAGGTTGGAAGAGCTTACTTTGAGACGGAAAAGAAACATTTCACCATCCTGGATGCCCCGGGACACAAGAGCTTTGTCCCGAACATGATTGGTGGAGCATCACAGGCCGACCTGGCAGTCCTGGTGAGGGCCATCGGTCGCCGTCACACACCAATGCACCTCTACATTCCAAACACCCGTGTCTTATTTTGCTCATTAAATGCCGTCAGTCATTAAAAGAGCTTCTGTTTTCCTCTGGGAATTTTTTTTAGGTTATCTCGGCAAGAAAAGGGGAGTTTGAGACGGGCTTTGAGAAGGGCGGACAGACGAGGGAGCATGCAATGTTGGCTAAGACTGCTGGAGTTAAACATCTAATTGTTCTGGTAAACAAGATGGATGACCCCACAGTTAACTGGAGCCTGGAAAGGTAAAAAATGCCCAAAGTAGCAGCATTTGAAATCACTATGGGCTCTATTCTCCCATGTGCGTAAGTCCAAAAAGCCGCTCTGTTTTTGACTGCACACTATTCCCCCCATACATAAGTCGGCTGCTGCGCGCCTTCATCCCAGTTACACACTGTGGATGGAGCAGCCCTGAAATGTGGGTGTTCCCATTCAAATCTGGCTTTACGTGCATTCTCTGTTGTGCGTTAAGTCGTTTTCCTCTTGCGCTCTTCTAACCCTTGAATAAGTGCAGCGCCCTGATAAGGTGAAACATTATATTGCACTAGAAATATAGACATAGTTACATTTGAAGCCACACGGACTCATGCGTCTCGCAGCAGCAGCTGTGATCACTCAGCTGCTGCTGCTGCTGCGATTAATTAAAACTCTGACAGACGCAGACTTCTGTCCACGTTGGTCACAGTGATTCAACTATTTTTATACTATGTCCAACGCAAAGTCACAGTTTGATCCACTACAGAGTGAAACAAGCTGTCATATGCAGATGAGGATGGATCAGAAACTGTTCCCACACATATTTTAATGAGGCTCAGGTTGCTTTAAACAGTTTATATTTAAAACTGCGTATTATTGAAGCCAATAGTTCTGTTTCACTGCAAACATCCCTCTGTATTAAAGCAGGACGCTTTGTGGCTGCGTTATTTCCTCATATCTCCAGCATCTAACTCAGTCACGTTTTACAGCGATGATGATGATGATGAAGGAGAGAGATTTTAACTGACTCGGACAAATGCAGCCGATCCTCAGTCACACTGCAATAATCTGATCAATGATCTGATCAAATCAACCTGTTACATTATTTATCAATGAAGGCGTTTCAAATTAAAAGCGTTGGGAAAACTCCATGTTCCGTAATTTCTAGACAGCCCAAAAAAAATGACATCACTGCCTCCTTTCCTTCAGCCCGCCTTCATTCACACATACGTGCTTTTAGGCTCCTTACGCGCTGTGGGCGTGTCAAGAACCTGGACCGGAGAATACGCGTAGGAGAGAAGTGCGTAACTGCAGGTGCACAAAAAAGCGCTTAAGTCCAGATGGGAGAATAGACCCCTAAGTGTTTTCACTTATCTAATAGAAGTTGTACAGAACATGACAGATGTCTGTGAGATGTAATGTCTTAATTAATGTGTTTTTACAAAATAGAATGTTGCTTTTATACTGAGGGTGTACCATCTAATGAACCTCACGATTCCATTTGATTACGATTCAGGGTGCTACGATTCCATTAGTCAACTATTCTCATTGTATTTGCGATGCATCTCTTTTTGTTCTCGCTTTTCATACTTTTAAATAAGTTATTTGCATCAGTATCAATTAATTAAAGTAACCGAACAGATGTATCACCTTTATCTTTTATTTATCCAAATCCAACAATAATCATATTATAAAAGAAATTCATAAATAAAATATTAGCTTATTCAGCTAATTCAATCCGAACCAACACAAAGCTAATTTATTCATTCAGTAAAAATAAAGACTTCTAAATAAAATCCTTAATGAATAGCATAAATCCCATTTCGCTATCCACAATCAAAGCAGCTTTAAAAACAAAACCTACATCAGTTTTCTTAATAACTCTCCTGGAATTTGGATTTTTAAACAAATGGTGAATGGCTAAAAGAACATTTAGTTATTGTGAAACAAATTGTTTTGTTAAACATTTATGAATCGTTATTGAATGGTCACGTGTCGCATCGTGATGAATCTAACAATCGATGTATTGGCACATTTCTAATTTATACTACATCACCATTGTTCCTCCTCTTCTTCTGCTAGGTATGAGGAGTGCAAGGAGAAGCTGGTGCCGTTTCTTAAAAAGGTGGGCTTTAACCCCAGGAAGGACATCCACTTCATGCCTTGCTCAGGCCTCTCTGGTGCCAACCTTAAGGACCCCGTACCTGAATGTCCCTGGTACACGTAAGTACACCTCACTGACGGACCACTTCTCAGAGCTTCAATGAAGTGTTAGCACAGGCTGTTGTATTTATTTATTATTAATATAAAGGCAGACTCTCTAATGTAGGGGTGAACACACTTTTTCAGCTTGCGAGCTACTTCTACCACGGACAGGTCTTCATGATCTACTGTATTGGGGGGTTATAACTGTAAATAATCAATAATTCAAGAATGATTCAATATTTGTATAACATTAAAATTCAAAAATATTGAAATGGTAACACTTGAAAATGGATTGAAATATAGTTTATAAAAGTAAATACAATCAAGAAAAACTAAAGTTTGTAGCCTTTTCATTTCGTCATGGCAGAACCCAACCTGTGTGGAAGTGTGAGTTTGTTTACAGCAGCAGCTCAGATCATGTCACCGTTAAAATCCACAGAAGCACCAAACACAGCTGCTCACTTTATCAAAAACCAAGCTCATGGAGAGAAAATATGAAGAGACTTTAAAGAAAGTGAAGAATGCAATGAACACAAACAGTGAAGTGTGTCTCACTGCTGATATATGGACACGTGTAGCTAATGAAGTCTACGTTAGGGTGACCTGTCACTACATTCACAATTGGACGAATAAAGATGCTGAAATTTAAAATGTGGTGTTTTTTTTATCCTATTCATCGAACGATTTATTGAATAATTAATCGATTATGAAAATAATAATTTGTTGCAGCTCTAGTTGAGAGGAACCTGGAAGACAAATCATCTAAACTCAGACACATGCCTTGATCACCTACCTCTTTTACCTCACCCCAGAATTTCTGTTATCATGACATTTCAAATGAAAATTGTGTGTTCACATTGTTATGTCTAAGGTGGGCCCATAATAGAAATATAAGGTTTCATTAGCCAGGACAGAAATTAAGCTGCTAATGTGGGTTGGTTACATTTTCTTAGAAGGCCTAATTTTAGATCAAAGCTCCACATACAGCATTACACAGTGAAGAATCTGATCAAAGCACTTTGGTGTTTGGTTTGCTCACAGGTTCCAGTCAATTTTGATTTCTAGTTTATTGTCCACTGATATTAAATGTGAGATATGTTTTACAAAAAATATCATTGAGGACAATGTCAATATTTTTGTTCTCTTCCACATTAATAAACACATTTGAAGAATGTTCTTGAACAACTGATTATTTTCATTTTTCCGTATTGTACATTTTTAATTGACATCAATGCCTTTAATTGTAAAATAACATATTTTCCCTTTGGTCTGTATTTCCATTGTTTGGTCTTAATTTTTTTTAAGTTGGTATTAAAAAGGTCTTAAATATAACTTCTTCCTACTTGTAGTCACCCTGATTTCATTAAACTGGGTGATTGTCAAACACTGACTGATCTTTGAAGCGTCTGTCACTGACAGTCTGCTAATAACTATATTATCAGTGAGTGGCAGATTCACCTACATTATCATGAATCGAGTCCTAAATACAGAAGTGCATTGTTTCTTTTTTATTCATGGTTTTATTAACAGAAGTGTCATGACATTTTTAATTTTTTTCCCACTATCAGGGGTTTGCCTTTCATCTCCCATTTGGACAGTTTACCAAACTTCACCAGATCCAGTAAAGGACCCATCAGACTACCCATAGTGGATAAATACAAGGTGAAACCTTTAACATTCTGTGCTTCTGTGCTCCATCTGCTCCTGCACAGTCATTCTTCTCACTGTTAAGGCTCTGATTTGATGTTTCTGAAAGTTATTTCTTATTTGACTCTGTCGTGTGTGTGTAGGATATGGGCACAGTCATTCTTGGGAAGCTGGAGTCTGGATGCATAAGTAAAGCCCAGCAGCTGATCATGATGCCCAACAGGGTGAGTCCTCCTCATCTAGGGGCCTATGAAATCCGTTTCATTTTTTCCCAAATTCTGTTTTTTCCACTTTAATTTTTTTTTTTTTTAAATATTCATCCTTTTTTAAAGAATGTATTCATTCAAACAAAATAAATACTAATAAATAAAAAAAACTCATAATTAAACAAAAATCTATCAAAAATAAAGTAAGCTACAATAAACAGGTAGAATAATCCATGTCACTGCAACCTATATCATACTGCTCATTGTTAATTATTTATTTGTCATATAAAGATGTATGAAAACAGAATTAATGTCACCGAATTTCCTCTCAGGGATCAATGGTTTACTGAATCTAATCAGGTTTATTGATTAGGTTTTGATCAACTTAGTTTAAATTAACCAAATTTAAATTACCCTATCTTCTGTAGCTCTGATAAGATGTTGTTAAAATGTAACAGTCTAATAATGTTCCTCCAACGGACTTTTATTTTGTAAATCGGAAGTGAAACGGTTGTACTTGAGGTAGCTCGCTGACTGTGAATGTTTACCGACGAGGCTGGAATAAATGGAACTAAAGGAAAACACGGACTGAGTTATTCTTAGTTAGTCAGGCACAGCAGTTCAAACACTGAGCAGGTGAAGATGATTAAAGCTGCTCACGTTTCCACGGAGCACCGCTGCGTTACACAAAAAACGGGCGGAGCTTCACAAACACAGCAAAGTTAAACAGACACTGGTGGCTCTGTATTTAGGAGTCAGTGATGATTTGCGTTGCTTTTTAGACAGTGTTTGTGGTGGTTTAAGATGAGTTTAATGCAACCAGGACAGGAGGGGGGTGGGCGGTGCACCTAATAAGCGGTCCCCGGAAACATTTCCCCATTAAAAAAAAAAAAGGTTCTTTGCCCCACGATGACGGCGTTTCATGCTGATTTTGTCCATTTCCTGCAAACTTTAGACATGAGAGAAATACTTTATTCTAGGGAGGGAAATCAAATGATTTTATCACATCATGTTGAATCAATATTTTCCCTTAATATTAACCCATGTGCTTGCTGCGGACTTGCTGTCGTTCCTTCACGTGTTTAACTGTTTTCATTGGTCGATTCCGAGATTCTGTCCGCGATTCCGTTAATGCGGATTTTATAGGGCCCTACTCACCACACTTTATTTGCTCTTTCCCTACAAGTGGAACACGTGTCTGAAATAACTTGTGATTCTACTACATCGCTGAAGCCCAGGGAGAAATAGCGTCCTCTAAAGGCAGGCATACACTGTGATTTTTGGCCCGTTTTGAGCCAATTTTTGACTCGTGGGTCAATTTTTTGGGATTTTTGGTCTCTGCTAGATCATGTGTTGTGCATTGTGTATTATACATGGGGTCACGATAAGCGATTGACACCTCACGACCAGCAATCGTATGGTCATAAAGAAATCAAACATGATTGAAATCTAGTCTCTCCTCGTGAGGGTATCACTGTTGAAGCAGTGCCACGGACCGTCTTGCTTCAAACTCTCACACTGCGCATGTGAAAACACCGTAGGGCCTCTGCAAAATTGACGGACCGTACTTCCCACGTTTGTCCAGCCAGTTCCTGGTCCCATCACATCGCTGTCGTTTCTTTTTTAAAGCTCTTTTTGCTCAGATTTGCGAGTGTCTCCACTTCCGGGTTCTTCTTCTTCGTCTGTTTTAATGGCGACGCTTCAGAGTTCTTCTTCTTATAATTTGTATGCTGCATTTCCGGAAACAAGACCCCAACGTGTCGTGTATGAACGTACAGTGTGAGCAGTCAGATCGTGTCAGTGTCGGTCCGTACAGTGTGAACATGAATCGTGAGCTGCACACATTTGGGCTCTGCGTCGAGTTGCACAGTTTGAGCTGGAGCTGAGTGCAACGATTAAAAAAATCGCACAGTGTCTGCCCACCTTTACCAGAACAATTTAGTTGAATATAAGAACACCAACAGAAACTGGTGTGTGTGTGTGTGTGTGTTGCAGCACACAGTGGAGGTTCTGAGCCTGCTGAGTGACGACGTGGAGACAGACGACGCAGAACCTGGTGAAAACCTGAAGCTGAGGCTGAAGGGCATCGAGGAAGAAGAAATCCTCCCTGGTTTCATCCTCTGCAGTCCTGACAACCTCTGCCACTCCGGTCGCACCTTTGATGCACAGGTGTGAAACTATGGCATGTAAACGTGTCTTCATATGGAAGGAGAAACCAGCCTGATTAACAAAGCCCTGTGATTTATTTACTGCGTACGCCTCTGTAAATACATCTTTTACTGATTGGCTCAGCGTCCACAGTGTGAAGGTCTTTCCAAGCTTTCTCTTTGTGGGTGGTTTTTATTTTTTGTGTTGTGTTAAAAACAGTTTTATAACTCCAGCAGTTATACCGAGCTGCTCCCAGGTCTGTTTGATCCTGTGTTGCTCGAACTTTCATCATCAAATGTTGCCAGTGAGTCGAGTAGGATTCAGTAAAAAACCCAAATTTTTTAGTCTGCACTTTAAGGGTGTCAGAAACACATCGATTTGGCGACATGTGATTTTCCTCGTCATAGCAACGACGCAGAGAAATGTTGTCAGAGAGAGAGAACGAGAGAGTAAGGGAGTGCCCACTGCAGCAGCAGTGTGGATGAAGTAGAAGTCAGCCAGTTTGTAATAGTAGCATAACAGCATGAAGTTACCACATCACCACGTTGGATTTGTTCAGAAGCGATCGCGTCCATATTGTGACTCAGAGTCTGACTCGCTGTGATCGCTCTGCGGTAGTTCACGGTAAGAAGAGCGGACGAAGCGATGTATCAGTCTGGTTCCAGTAAAATGTGACCATAAAAAGCTGTAAATGGACTGATATGTAGACGTGGGACAGTGAGGAGGTGACTTGAGTACAGCTGCCTGCCTACCTGCCCGTTCTGATTGGCTGAGTTGTCTAAAGGGCACCTTCATCAGCCAGTTGGGTGCGGCTTATGTTAGGCTGCAGCATTTGTGTGGATTTTTCTAGGAAAATTGCTAAATTATTGTAATGCGGCCAATAAAACAGTGCGCTTTATAGCCTGGAAATTACGGTACATAGCATGTAAACGCCCGCTCACTAGGTGACTCAATGCATTTTAGCTGGAAGTTGATTGCACTTTATTGTCATAAAACATAGTGGGCACTTTTATAAATGTATATGGTTACTTAAAAAAAGAAAAAAAATATTGGAGTAGAGTAACTTTATTGATCCTTCAGTGGGGAAATGATTTGTCGTGACAGCTCGGATAAAGAACAAAAAAAAACCCCAACAGAAAGCAACGTATAGAATTCCCAAAAGATGCAAAATAGTGCCATGAAGGAGATAAAATATGGCAATACAATAATAGAGGCTATATATACAGTACGTGTAAAGAATATAGATACAGTATATAGTTGAAAAATAATCATTTAAGAACTTAACAGAATCAGAATGTTATAGAAGCAAAGGTTTTTTGATAAACATACCACTTGTTTTTTATATGTGCACTTGAATTACAGGGAGTTACCATTCACTTGTTCTCACAAGTTTAAAAAAGGATATAAATTGTATTTCATTTTGTACTTGTAAAGCTGAACTTTGTAATTATTGATATCGTGATATATATCGTATTGTTTGTATCGGGATATATCGTATCGTGACATGCAAATTGTGCATTAATGGCGATGCACACCCCTACTACACATGGTGTAGAAACTTGGTAAAGCTGCTTTTAACTGTCATCATGTTTACACCGTACGATATAGAATTATCGTTAGAGCAAAGGTTTGTTCCTTCGTTATGTTTTTAACAATCTTACAGGTTTTAAAGCTGGATTCTCATCATAGCTCGTTTAATTATTCCTGGGACATTCTTGCAGTGAGGCCCAAAGAGTTTTCTTTGTAAAGGGAAATGTTTTCCTCATGATATTTTAGTTGTCCTAACTATGGTAACTGGCTCTTTTTTAACCTTTTCAGATTGTGATCATAGAGCACAAGTCCATCATCTGTCCTGGCTACAACGCTGTGCTTCACCTCCACACCTGCATTGAAGAAGTCCAAATCACTGTAAGCTATTACTCCACTGCCCAACCTATATTTAAGCCGGGGAATTAGTGCTGAGTCAATACTTCAAAGTTTGTTGGTTTGGCTTAAGCTTTTTTTTTGTATCGGGGAAAACTTAAGCTGAAAAGATGTTTTAACACTTATTTTATTTTTGTTTTTAAAGCATGCTTCTTGCATGGACTTTTCTTCCAAAAACAACAAACTTCCGCAAGAACACACACTTCGCTGCCAGTTTATGTCCTCATAACAAGTAATCAGACCCTGGAGACGGACTGGTAGTGATCGTTGTCTTTAGTTTGCTCTTTCACACGTTCACACACACGGCTGATGACATCACATGTATCAACCAAGGGACGGCGTCTCTGAAGGTCCATTTATAGAAATGTAAACAAAGGCTAAGCTAAAGCTTTACCGTTTAAATACATAACAATAAATTCAGCTGTACTTTTGGTTAATATGTTCTTTTTTTTTTACAGAAGAATCATTTGTTTTATGTCTGAATTAGTTTGAAATCAAGTTGTTCAAGTTCAAAAGGAGCACTGTAAATACTCTCAAATGCTTGTAGCCAAAATGTGTCATATGTTGTAATAATAATAATTCATCAATTTTATATCTTTTATTTTGTATATATTATCCAGTGAAAACAATCTATACCTGGTGGATTAAAAAAGAGCTGATATTCCTGCAGGAAATTAAAGAGACAAAGATAATATAATAAAGTTAACGCAAACAAATCCGTTTGTATTATTTAATTCCCTCACCCAATGAGAATCCAGTAGTATCGCTAATGGAATTGGAATCGCTAAATTCTTATCAATTTCCATCCCTGGTGATTGATGACAACAAAGGATATAATAAACAGAAATGAAATCATATTAGCTTTCAATTTGCAATGTCTGCCATTAAATTAAAACTCAATCATATGTTATTGCTAAGTTGCACTGCTCATCAAACGTATTTGTAATTGTTTTATTTATTTGTGACTTCAGGCCTTAATTTGTGTGGTGGACAAGAAGACGGGAGAAAAAAGCAAAACACGGCCACGCTTTGTGAAGCAGGACCAGGTGTGTATCGCCAGACTCCGCGCCGCAGGAGTCATCTGCCTAGAGACCTTCAGAGAGTTCCCTCAGATGGGGAGGTTCACCCTGCGGGATGAAGGTAAACGCGCATTGTAGTTCATTTCTACAATTTCAATCCTTAGTTTTAATGCAGGGGTGGACTGGCCATCTGGCATACCGGGCATCGTCCCAGTGGGCCGGACCGGTCTGCTACGTTTTTTTAGGGTTTTTTGATGAGCGAGTAAAGGCAGACATGGTAACAGGTGGCAAAAATGATCCAAAAGTGGCATAAACGTTGCAAGAAATGAGTGTAAAGTGAATAAAATGGGCCAAAGGCAGTCAAGAGCGACCAAAGAATGAGCAAACAAAGAGGAACCAGGTGGTATGTAATGGTAAAGGGCAGCTTTAATGAGCAAAATGTGGCAAACAATAATGAAAAAGGGCAAAATGTGGAACAAAAGAGGCAAAAAGTAGGGAAAAGGGAAGCAAGTGGTTAAAGTATGAAAAAAGTGTCAGAACTTTTTAAAAAGGGGCTAAAATGGGACAAAGGGGGTTAAAAAGTGGTATTTATTGGGCAAAAGTTAGCTTATTTGGATGAAAAGTGGTCAAAAAAAAAATTATAGAAAGGACAAAAATTTGATAAAAGCATGGTTGGGGTAAATTTCATTTTTCAGTTGCAATTATGTTTTCAATTACCCATGTTCAATTCAATTACGATTACAGTGAGCAGCATTTTTCCGAATTACAATTTTATTTTATCCTTTGAATGTCAATTATAATTTATGCTCTCAATTACTGTGTTAAACATACAATAAAGATTATTCTGATTCTCAAAAGTTATAGAAATAGGCAAAAAAAAAATAGGAAAAAAGGGGTATTTACTGGCAAACGGTACCTAAAGAAGTTTTTAAAAAGGGTCTAAAATGAGACAAAAGTAGTTCCAAATTGGCCAAACGAAATAGGGAAAAAGGGGGTTAAAAAGTTTTCACCTTTTAAGGTTTTCTGAGGGAATAATAATAAACATTAAGACATAAAGAGCCACATTTTGAGCATCACTGACTTAATAATGGCTTCTACGTGGTGTCGCTGATAGAAAATGGCAGGGCTGAATTTTTGTCCCAGACCACCCCTGTCTTTAATGTGACTATTTTTTCCAATAACCAGAGAACATGCATATTATCATTTATTTCCCCTCTTGTTTTCTCATTAAGGCAAAACCATCGCTATCGGCAAAGTGCTGAAACTAGTGCCAGAAAAGGACTAAATGCAACAGCAGCTGCGTGCGAGGGGTTCTCCCCTAGAAGAACCGCTGCTACGAGCTGACCCAAACAGCAACTGTCTCTTTACGCACGGCTACGCTAAAGAGAAGAACAAAAGGAGGGAAAGAGTAAATTCGACGACGACGAAGAAAACAAGACTGAATCAGTTTTTATGACGAATTAAAAGACCATGTCCAGTGTGTCTGCTTTCTCATATTGAGAGCTCAGCTATGCCACTAATGTAGCTTCATCTCTAACTGTGCTTTATGCTGTTCTGAGAAGAAATGAAAGCAACAACTATAAAATAAAATCAAAATGTGATATTCAATATTGTAATTTTCTATATCGCCAAAATAGAAATCTTGATATATTGCCCAGGCCTAGTTAAGACACTTTCTCTTATCTAAAAATGTGATAAAAGAGCATAATTTAACTTGAATAAAACATATTTATTTTGGGGGAAAATACACACTTCAGTCAGTTATGTTTATATTATTCAAAGGACTTTTCCTTCATTGAAATGTGTACTTATGAATAAAGGTAGGTTTTTTTTTAATAAAATTATAGAAACCAATGCTATGCAGAAAATAATTTCAAAATCTTTTGTTAAAGATTGCAATGAATAATAATTGTCATGTGAAAATGAGCGGCTTAAACCTGAACAAATCGGTGCTAATAAAGTATTGAAGTATGACGTTGGCAGCAGGATGTGTACACCGCGCATGCGTGGTGGTTTGCACGTGAAGCAGCAGCATGGCGGACAAAGCTCAGCTCCCCTTAGACCTGACTCAGGTAACGGCTTACTATCTTCTCTAATGTTCATCAAATCGTGTTGGCGTTTTGTTTTACAGTTTAATAATTGCAGACATGACGTTTTAGCGCTTACTCACTGAAAGTGTTAGCATGAAGCTAACTCGGTGGGCTTGTTGAGAGCAGTGGGGCCTAGCTATAGCTAGTAGTGTATGTGTGGATGTGTCTCACAGGTAAAGAAAGCCGTCCAGGCCCTGCAGGCTTTTCTAAAGTCTAAAACATCTGGAGAAACTCTGCTACTCGATGACACTGACAACATCAGCCTGTTGTTCACTCTGTGGAAGATTCCTAGACGGGCTCAGACCATCCGCATGTGAGTAACCGATGTTGGTCAACGCTGTTCGATTATCGATAATCGGCAAATTCACTTTCTGTTTTAATTTTAATCATAGACTTTTGACTAAAATGCTACTTAGTTTTGTTCAAAATGTAGTCTTCAGGACTATTTTAGTTATGGTCTAATTTTAGTCCTTAAATGACGTGAATTTGTCACGTTTAGTCAAGTCGACTAAAATAGAGTGTAAGATTATTATTTTTTTTTAAGATTAAATTAGCATTTATCAACCTGATATTTGAATGTATTAATGTTTGTAAATAAACACAGACAGATTTGATGTGATCACGAGTCGTCTTACGTATGTGTGTGTATATAGAGTAGGGTGGGAATCTTTAGGCACCTCACGATTCAATTCGATTACGATTCAAAGGGCTTCGATTCGATTCTAAATCGATTATTAATGTATTTTGATGCATGTTTTATTCACAAAATAGTTGTATTCACTGTCAATGCACTGTATAAGAAAAAAAAAATTATATATATATATATTATTTGTAGTTCATTATCCTTTATTACACTAATGGACGAAGTATGTGAACTGAAAATATACAAGTTTTTGAAACAAAAGGAGTAGCAGCCTTTCTTGTAACATAACTTCTAGTGGGGAAAAAAATGACTAGCTTCCAGTCATTAGAGATAAAGTGCGCAGTTATAAGATGTCCACACATCACGTCACTGCTATCCTACCAGCTTTCTGCAGCGATGCTATGACTTCTGTTTTGGTTGTTTGTAAAGCTTCAGGATGGCCGTATCAATAAAGTACTGTCGAGAAGAGATGGTAGATCTATGCTCCAAATTATGCAGCAGCGCACAAAAACCCTGGTTTTCCACGACCGAGTAAGGACGTAAATCCTTAGCAATAAATGTCGCAATCGACTTGTTAATCCACTTTACCTTTTCCGAAGAGGGTGGAAGCTTTGTTTTTGTGACTTGTTCGATTGTTTTCTGGTTAGCAAAGGAACTTTTAGCCACAGCAGCAGCCGACATTGCCCCGCCTCCTCCGGGTGAAAGCGTGCTATAGGGCTTCTCATGTTTGTTGTGTTCCCAAAGTATTTAATTTTAGTGTAACTGAGCTCACATACAGCGTTGCTCTTGTCCAGTTCATTCCCACCATGGACATTAAAGAAACATCAGATTTTAAGCTGCACGCGGGGCTGGTCTTAACTCCCGCACGTCCATGCGTCCTTGTTGTGGTGCTCTCTTACAAGTGTCCCTCTGGAAACGCGCTTAACGCCACAGTTCCACGTCCTTTTTGTTCAGACTTTTAAACGGCCTCTAAAATTTAGATTTTCGATTACTGGAAATTAAAGAATCGATTCAGAATCGTTCACTGCTGAATCTCGATGCATCAAAGAATGGATTTTTTTCTCCCACTTCTAATATAGAGGGTTTTCATCTACGTCATGTTCTCCACAGTCACCCGGATGCGCGAAAAATGTCCGAAACCACAGAAAAGCTCCACAAAATGTGTTATAAATAGCTTTATTTCAGACTCTGGGTCCATAAAATCCATACAAACACAAAAATACATATAAAAAGGTCAAATTTTAAAAGGCACTTATATCAGTGCTTCCAGAGCTGAGATGTGCAGCGGGTGGCACTAGTTGCAATGTTCAGTACAAGCACAATGTCATGTCATTTATAGATGCACAGGCATACAAGGTGTTTGCAGGAAAGGGCACGATATTTGGAAAAGTAACGGTTTATTGGTGGTGAGTCGGCTCCCTCGTCTTGGATCAATGACGACCAGGAGACGACCCTATCCTGATATTGTCAACTTCCTGGTTTTAACCTTAACCCACTCTGGGTCATCCTTTTGATAAAGGTCTGACCTTTTACCTGGAGAAATACAGCATTTTTTAGCTGTACATTAAGAACTGTGTTGCTTCTGTAGCAGGCTATTAAAGGTGATTATATTAAGCCAATAATGCCACATGCAGTAGCTTGATATGAATTATATTCTTATCATCACACTAGAAAATTAGTTAAGAGCCGCTGCTATGAACAATTCACTTACTTGATGAGAAATGGACCGAACAAATTGATGTTTTTCTGATTTTTGCCTCGTAAATCCTGGTTTAGCTTCGCTAGCAACTAGCGCCTCCTTTCCTCTAATAATTTTCAACGTTGTTCTCCCTAATTTGTTATAAGTTTTGGCAGTCTATAAAACTCCACGCTTGGCACAGCCAAAAACACGGCAATAATTCACCATTTCCTCTTGTTTGACATTTGTTTACCTGCTGAGTACCTCCAATATGGCAACCTCTGGTTTGATGACGCGCCGTGAAAACTCTCTATATATATATATATATATATATATATATATATATATATATACAGAGTTGTGTGCGAAAGTCAGGGCACCCCTTTAAAAACAGCATATTTTATATATTTAAAAAGTTATATTCATATTTACTGTCTCTCTGGTATATGGGAAAAAAGACAATATTGTCAGGAAACATTAATGCATAGTTACATTTTATTTTATAAATTGAACAAAATTACAAAAATGAAAAACATAATTTTGGCATGTGCAAAAGTCGGGGCACCCTACAACATCAGTACCTTCAGTACTTAGTAACACCCCCTCTGGCAGATATCACAGCTTGTAAACGCTTCTTATAGCCAACAACAAGTCTCTGGATTCTATTATTTGGGATTTTTCCCCATTCTTCCTTGCAAAAGGCTTCCAGTTCTGCAATATTCCTAGGACGTCTTGCATGCACAGCTCTTTTAAGATCTACCCACAGATTTTCGATAATGTTTAAGTCGGGAGACTGTGAAGGCCATTCCAAAACCTTCAGCTTGCGTTTCTTGAAGTAGTCCATGGTGGATTTGGAGGTATGTTTAGGATCATTATCCTGTTGTAGAAGCCATCCTCTTTTCAGCTTTAGCTTTTTTACAGATGCTGTGATATTTGCCTCCAGAATTTGCTGGTATTTAATTGAATCCATTCTTCCCTCCACCCGAGCAATGTTTCCTGTCCCACTGGCTGCAACACAACCCCAAAGCATGATGGATCCACTCCCATATTTAACAGTTGGCAAGGTGTTCTTTTCATGAAATGCTGCTCCTTTTTTTCTCCAAACATACCTTTGCTTATTGTGGCCAAAGAGTTCTATTTTAACTTCATCAGTCCACAGCACTTGTTTCCAAAAGTCATCAGGCTTCTGTAGATGTTCTGTTGCATATTTTTGACGTATTTTATGATGAGGTCGTAGATAAGGTTTTTTTCTACAGACTCTTCCATGAAGGTCTTGTTTGTGCAAGTATCGGCGCACAGTGGAAGGGTGCACCACCACTCCTGAGTCTGCTAAATCTTCCTGGAGGTCTTTTGAAGTCAAATGTGGGTTTTGGTTTACCTTTCTGACCAGACTACGAGCTGTTCTCTCCGAGAGTTTCCTTGGTCTTCCAGATCTCTTCTTGACCTCCACAGTTCCCCTCACCTGCCATCTCTTAATTATGCCTCGCACTGTGGAAACTGCAAGCTGAAAACGCTTTGCTATCTTCTTGTAGCCCTCCCCGGCATTGTGGGCATCAATTACTTTCATTTTTTCTGTCTTACACAGCTTCTTAGAGGAACCCATGGTTGCTGAGTGTTTGTACAAGGTTTGTGGAGTCGCCGTATTTAAGAAACCCTCAAATTGGCACCAGCTGGCACTCCCTAATGACAATTGTTGACACATGCTTCAGGACCAATGAGCTGGTAGAGGTCTGAGCTTGTAAAAAGAATCTGACACTTTGAAACTCTCAGGGTGCCCCGACTTTTGCACATGCCAAAATTATGTTTTTCATTTTTGTAATTTTGTTCCATTTATAAAATAAAATGTAACTATGCATTAATGTTTCCTGACAATATTGTCTTTTTTTCCCCATATACCAGAGACAGTAAATATGAATATAACTTTTTAAATATATAAAATATGCTGTTTTTAAAGGGGTGCCCTGACTTTCGCACACAACTGTATATATATATATATATATATGTGTGTGTTTTTTTTTTTTTTTTTTAACTTTTATTTATATATATATATATTTTTTTTTTTTTTAAAGAAACATCTACATGACAACAGTATTGAGCATATTGCCAGTATCAACAACAATAATAACTCAGTAAAAAGTCATAATAAAAAATTTATAAATACAAAAACTCATGTTAAAATAGTAGGATTTAATAACCATTTATCAACCTGATGTGTATTTACATTTAATGTTTTTAAATACATTAAATGTATTTTTGTAAATACACAGACAGATTTGATGTGATCAATGTGCCACATTGAGTTGTGATTAAATTTTGTCTGTGACAAAACAATAATTTATTTTTAATAAAGTTTACATTCAAATGTATTTTTCTAAATTAGTCAGTCTAATTATAGTCGCTTTAAAAAAATGTAGCTGATGAAAATGTTTAGTTGTCAAACTTTACTTATTGCTAACTTGTGATAGGTGTGTTTCCTGTTAAATGAAAGACGACACTCGCTTACTTTTCCACACCCAGATATGAGATAAAATCACTCTTTGATGTTGATTTCCATGCTTGGAAGACAAAAAATGCTGCTGTCTGTTGTGATCTGTGGATACCGTGCTGGTTAGGTACCGTCTGTCAATTGCAACCTCTGGCTGCTCAATGTTATGTAGGGGTGGGACAATACAATAGAGGATAATAGCTTATAATACAATATTTTATGAAAGTGGAAAAAGACCCTGAAAAATCAATAAAAAAATAAAAACACTGGTGTAGAACTTTTTTTTTTTTTTTTTTTTTTTTGTAATCCGACGCCCTCTCGAGATACCACTCGTACAGTCAATGATACATTGTGACATTTTTATATCACAATATCTTATTGCATGATATATTCTCTCTTTTACTGATAATGTTCCTTGTTTTCTCAGCCCACTGCCTCATGGTCAGCGGACGGACACAGAGGAGATTTGTCTCTTCACAAGAGACGAACCCAAAATGACCTCAGAGCAGACACAAAGATTTTATAAGAGATTACTGGAGGAGAAGGGTGTGAAGAATGTATCAGAGGTGTGTAATAGATTACATTGACTGCATTGTCTTTGATCAAAGTTTAATGCAAAGCTCGCCACATGATTTCTGTTGGATAAAAAGTCATTCTCCCTCTGATGTAGATCATACCCTACAATGCCCTGAAAAAGGAATACAAACCATTTGAGGCCAAGCGCCGCCTGCTGGGGAACTTTGACTTGTTCCTGTCAGACGAACGCATTCGCCGCCTGTTGCCGTCTCACCTTGGGAAACATTTTTACCTGAGGAAAAAGTAAGAATTCTACACAACAGAAGAGAGGTTTAGAGTCGAGAGTGGATACATTGTTAGATGGGACGGTGCTAGCAATAGTTACATTTACACAATACAATTACACAATGATCATGTTCTGTAGCAGTGGTTCTCACCCTTTTCAGCCCACGACCCCCCAAAATAAAGGTTCCAGAGAGAGGGGACCCCCACTGTAGCTGAAGGTTGTTGAACACAGACATGAACATTGAAGAACAGTCATGTGGAGACAGGACCATCTATAAGGGGGAATAAAGGGGAGCTTTTTGAGGTCCATCCATAAAGTCAGCAAAATGATGGTCCATTGTCCTATGAATCTGTGATAACAGCATTTATTTATTTATCTGAATAATATCCACTGTTATCCAGTAAGTTTATCATTATTTGGGCCATAGTATGTAGTCATCTTAAAGATGTAAATCCTTGTTTTAATCAGAAAAAATGGGTTAAAAGTGACCAGAAAAGGTGGTGAAACAGGATGTTAAAAACCACATAAATTGGTTAAAAGTTGCAAATTAGAGTGGCCAAAAACTGACAGAAAAAGGAGTCAACGTGTCATTGGAACAATTAGTTTAAAATGGCACATAATGGGCATTACAAATTGTGAATGTGGTTAAATTGTAAAAAAAAATAAGCCTGAAATATGTGGTCAATAATAATAATGGGTCAACATATACAGCATTAGGTGGGAAAAGTGGTGAAAAGGGTTTATAAGTGGGGGAAAATGTGCAGAAAAGGCATTGAATTGATTTGATGGAGAAGTGGCAAAAATGGGAGTGGTGTTGCAAAAATGCAGTAAAAGGAGCAAAAACATGGCAAGAAAGTGATGAAAATAATTAAAAATATAAATTTGGAGTAAAAAAGGTAAAAAAAAAATAAAAAAAAAAGAGGCAAAAATGGGCTAAAATAGTTTAAAAAAAAATAATAATTCTGGCATCTGGCTACCCTCCTCCCAGTGTTTTGCGACCCCAAGATTGAGAACCCCTGTTTTATATTGTTGATCAGTGAACAATAGAAAAAACTGCATTGTCGATGAGACGCACTGTACAGAAATGCATTCATAACTGGACATGGACACCTAAAGAGTGTGACGTGGTGATGTGTTTTCTCAGCTGCTCATTGCACCATGACAGGCTGCCCGTTGAAGTGTGTAAACTGTGTTTGTCAGGGAGCCGCTGTGTGTGAACCTGCAGAGTAAACATTTGGCCAGAGACATCAACAGAGTGATCCAGGGCACCAGCATCAAGGTCAACAACAAGGGCAGCTGCTGGTGAGCTTTAATCTTTGTTTACAATTCATTTTGCTTTATTTCCACCATGTTTGGATGAAATGAAAGTACAACTTGTGATTCTGACACTGTTCCCAAGCATGGAGGAGTATTTGGAATAACAGGGTTTGCACCCATGTTGATAGGAATAGGACTATTAGTGTTATTTTCTCCTAGAGTTGCAGTCTGACCTTGTCACTTTTTTGTTTTGTTTTATTACAGTATGGTGCGTGTCGCTCACTCTGGTATGACTGCAGATGAGGTGACAGAAAATATTGAGGCCACCGTGCAGACTGTGGTGGCCAAACTACGGACGGTGAGTTTAGTCTTTATTTTTGTAAAATACATTCATCAGTGTGACCTCATTCAGATGTGCACAGCTGTTGTAGAAAAGTCCAATTTCCATTCGTCACAATAAAAAGCTAAAACAATCATGTTTTGTAACTGTCACACTAACGTATTACTCATACTATGTCAGACGTCAAAGTGAGTATGTACTGTGTTCACATTAGATAGTATGACGAGATTCAGTACGCGAGAAATACCCAGACGTATGGGGACATTTTTTAAGTATGCACAGTGGACGTACTCAACCGTCCCATGATGCATTGCGAGTGGAATTTAAAATCATCCTGGGACTGACTTCAAGCTAAAAATCAAACATTCCTATTTCAAAACAAAAGCATCTCTTCTTGTTTTCCATTAGTTTTTTTTAATGCTTTTGTAAATAAAGCTTTTGTTTTGAAGTCAACAGGAAGTTTAGTCAGTAGTACAATGGTGGGTCTCTGAAAATCTCTGAATGAAATGTGTTTCTGCCAGTTTTATGGAGCAAATGACCACATGTTGATATTCTACGTGGTCGCTTTCTCACTTAAAATGCTGTCAGATCTTTCAAAGGTGGAGAAACAACAGAGATATTTAGCGTCAGTGTGCTAACGGTTCGGCTAGGCGATGAGGATCAAAACTCATCTCGAGATTTTTTCTCAAAACGTTGATATATGATATAAATCTAAAGTCTGACCAGAAAGACAATTCTAGGTTAAATTTGCTGATGCAAAATGCCACACTGGCACATTTATTAACAAACAGCTGCACAACATGTTCCACTTTTAGCTTTTTCTCCCATAAGGGACAGCATGTGTGAGTGAGTTCTGTATTGTGGCTTGTTTAGGGAAAGGTCTGGGTTAGGACGCACTCAGTAATTTATCTAACTGAGCTTTACATGTTGTTCTGAGACGTAGTGAAAGCAGCGACTCATAAAACAAGTATCTTAAAACACAATTAACTATAAAATATATATATCAATATAGGCAATATTCAAATTTTCTATATCACCAAAAAAAGAAAACTTGATACATCTCGAATCTCAATATATCGCTCAGCCATGTGGTGTTTGCTATTGTCGGTTCGAAATGCATCTTGGGAAACTTGGAACTATGCATCAGTGGGAACAGTCATCGTACTTATAGTATATGGTCGATTGTATATACTCATTGAGTTTGTGGTGCATAGTACGTTGCTGTGCCATCTCCAACACAGCCTTTCTTTGTTTCAGTCACTTTGTGCTGCTGTTAGTACCAGGGTCCACACGGTCATGAAACTCCTGAAAAAAGTTATGGAATTTGAAAAAACTATTTTTCCAGTCTTGAAAAGTCATGGAGTAACTTAACTGTTTTGGAAAAGTTTTTAGAAACATAGCCTATTTTTGTTAATGTTTTATTTAACCCCAAATATGCGTCATCTCAAAGTGAAAGTTTTTGCACACCAGCAGCATCGTTGAGCGGCAATCACGAGATCTCACAGATTAACGTGAATTCACCCTCCAGATAAGTTAGTGTGCACGCTGCTGAGACGAGCCTGGGAGCGTCACTGGTCAGAAATGCACAGAAAATGTGCATTTAATGCAACGTGGTTGGCAAATGTCAAATACCAACAATGGCTGAAGAGAGAAGAGAACCCTGGCCGTGCTGGATGTTAACTAGTACACTGGAAAGACCCGCTCATTTTTGTGCTCTAATGGTGTTGAATAGATCGTAGCGGTTCAGAATTAATTCATGGAAATTTGATAAATTTTTTGGAAAAGGTTTGAAAAATCATTGTGGGGGAAAAAAGTGTGGGAAGTAAGGCTGTAGAGTCCACCATGGAAATAATTGGTCGACCAAGACTATGGCACACGTAGCGATTAGTCGACAAAAAAAAAAAAAACGGAGAATGAATGTTTTGGTGCAGAGGAGGACGAGGAGAAAGAAAAAGAGACAAATATTTAGTTTTGGCATTTTGTGGTGACGATTTGCTTTTAAACACAGACATTTATGATTCAAGCTTTGACCAGAACCCGACAAAGCAAAAGTGAAACCTACAGGTCTGACAGACATTAGGTATTTATATCAGAGCCCGACCTGAAACCGACAATTAAAACCTATTTTTCCTCATAGAAATTAGATATATTTACATTTGTTTTAGTGGTAAGCTTTTATTAATAAACTGTTAATGTCAACATCAGATCAGCACACGGGGAAACAAACGCACGTCAAACACAACTGCGCAGTGTGCGCCGCGCGCCAGAGACAGCAGTGGATCTATTTACATAATTAATGTATCAAATATAATGATAATCCATGTTCTTGTGCAGAAAACTGATTGATTTAAGAGTGGATGCTTGTGCTTCAAGCCTGTCTTAATTTGTTCCCTCTCTGCTCTGAGGTCAGCGCACTGACAGCTGAAGCACAACACTTTAGCCACCAGCACACTCTCACTTTATATTGTGCTTAATAAATGGTGCTAAAACTCACTACTATCACTTTATTTCCGCTCATTATCATATGTTTTTGCAGAGCTTGACTCTTGTTGTGTATTCACAGAAAGGCCCCATGGTGAAGGTCATTCATCTAAAGAGTCCAACATCAGTGGCCCTGCCCATCTACACCTCAGACCTGAAACACCTCGCTTTGGTGGAGGAAGAACAGGAGAAGGCAAAGAAGAAGACGGAGGTGAGTGTGATATTGTGATGGCGCCCCCTGGTGTTAGACAGCAGCATTAAGGAGTGAATGACTAGTCCAGGTGTTTGTGGTTTCCAGAAGAGTTCAAACAAGAAGGGCAGAAAGAACGCTTCAACAAAGACAGCTGAGAGTCCAGCAGGGGGGAAAGAAAAGCTAATGGATGAGGAGGAGGAGGAAATCCCACTGCTGGTTCCCATAGAAACACCCAGAAAAAAGGCTAAACTCGAGGTGAGTTTGATTCACTGCTGCAGGCAGACTCTGACTCTGTCAGCCAAGTTGTTTTTAACACATTTCCTATGTTTTTGTTGTTTTTTTTGCAGAAGTCCTCCCAGAAGAGAAAGCTTGTGAAAGCAAGCAAACCTGCTGCAGCGAAGAAAGGGAAAAAAACTCCAAACAAAGGCGTGAAGAATGGTGGAAAGACAAAGGCCAAAGTCAGGAAACAAGCTCGTAAATCCAAGTGATACTCAGTCACGGACAGAAATCAGCTTCTCAGTGAGAGGACGAGATCCAAAAGTGCTCTGTAAATGTTTTACATTAAATACAGTTAAAAAATAAAACGGTGTTTAAGCAGCCTTCGTGTTCCTGTGTGCAATAGTGACTACAACAGTAGCATCAAGTCCACCTTTATAACCTAAAAAAGGACGACTTATATTTCACACTGAAATCACTTTTATTTCTCTTGCCTTTGTCAGTGGTTTGTTTTTTCAAATCGTTGGTTGTAAACCTTTAAAGGCAGAAACAAAGTTATAATTTTCAACATTAACAGCCTTTCAAAATGACAAAGAGAAATCTGCAACATTTTACTTAAAGTTTTATTCATAAAGCTGACGTAACACTGTCAGTATGACGTAACACCTGTCATAAATAATAGTATGAATAAAGTGTCATGAAGGCTGTCAAATGTTCGTTACCCTAACCCCACTAGATCTCTCTACCTTACTCAAAAATGCCAACATAGCTCCAAAGGTGTCATAATTGGTCGAAAGACACTTAATGACGGCCTTCATGACACCTTATTCATACTAATGTAAGCCTTATGTATACAACTTAAAGTAAAGTGTTACTGAAAAATCTTATATACATTTTCCACATTTTTATTTGTTTTACCATAACCGTTGGCGTTAGATTGAATCCATGAATGAACTTGTGATGAGTTTGACTGACTGAGCTTCCCACGGTCCCTCTCAGGTGCTTGAACTCAGTGATTCTCAAACCTTTTTGGCTGAAATACCCCCGTTCTCTTATTTGTGAATACATTTTGCTCGGGATATTATGAAAAAAACAACTTTAGTGCATAATGATGGAATGATTGGGAGATAAAACACTTGAAGAATCAAGAATAAGTGGAATTAAGCGGTACTGATTGCAGAGGTGGACAACTTTTATCATAGCAGGGGCCACGAAAATGTGTTCGTTTGAAGGGCCACGTTATCAACATTCATGTCAGCATTTAGAAAAATAACTTTAAACAATTACATGTTATAGATCAAACAAATGTAAACATTAGTCAAAGATAACACAAGTAAACACAAAAAGCAGTTTGTAAATGAAGGGTTTTATTAATGAGGAAGAAAAGTATCCAAAGCTACCTGGCCCTGTGTGATAAAGTGTTTGCCCCCTAAACCTAATAACTGGTTGGGGCGCCCTTAGCAGCAACTACTGCTATCAAGTGTTTGCGATACCTTGCAATGAGTCTTTTTAACAACCCAGTGGAGGAATTTTAACCCATTCATCTTTGCAAGATTGCTGTAATTCAGCCACATTGGAGGGTTTTCGAGCAAGAACCACCTTTTTAGGCTAATTCCACAGCATCGCAAATAGGATTGAGGTCAGCACTTTGACAAGGCCACTCCAAAGTCTTCATTTAGTTTTTCTTCAGCCATTCAGAGGTGGACTTGCTGGTGTGTTTTGGATCATTGTCCTGCTGTAGAACCCAAGTTGGCTTCAGCTTGAGGTCACAAATGGATGGTCGGACATTCTCCTTCAAGATTTTTTGGTAGACAGCAGAATTCATGCTTCCATTTATCATAGCAAGTCTTCCAGGTCCTGAAGCAGCAAAATAGACCCAGAACCAGTGTCAGCGTCATGGGGGGGGCATTCGCGAGCCATGCCCCCTAGCTGACCTACTATGCCCCCTACACCCCACTCTTCCCACTACAGGGGGAGCTTTTTATTAATCAAAGATATCTGATTGGCTATCTAGCGGAGGGTTTTTGTGCCCTCCGCAGTTTTCCTAATGCCCCCCCCATTTAATACTGCCTGGTGCTGCCACCACCATATTTTACTGTTGGTATGATGCTCTTTTTCTGAAATGCGGTGTTACTTTTACGCCAGATGTAATGGGACACAGACCTTCCCAAAAGTTCAATTTTTTTCTCGTCAGTCCACAGAATATTTTCCCAAAAGTCTTGGGGCTCATAAAGATGTTTTCTGGCAAAATTGAGACCAGCCTTAATATTCTTTTAGCTTAACCGTGGTTTTCGTCTTGGACCTCTGCCATGCAGGCCATTTTTGCCCAGTCTTTTTGTTTTGGTGGAGTCATGAACACTGACCTTAACTGAGGCAAGTGATGCCTGCAGTTCTTTAGATGTTGTGGGGTCTTTAGTCACCTCTTGGATGAGGCGTTGCTGCACTTTTGGGGTAATTTTGGTCGGCTGACCACTGTTCTGTGTTTGTGGATAAAGGCTCTCACTGTGGTTTACTGGAGTCCCAAAGCTTTGATTTGTTCCTGAATGTCTTTGGATCTCGGCATGATGTCTATAGCTTTTGAGGATCTTTTGGTCTACTTGACTTTGTCAGGCAGGTCCTAATCTGAATTCTAGATTGAGAACAGGTGTGCAGTAATCAGGCCTGGGCGTGGCTACAGAAATTGAACTCAGGTGCGATCAACCACAATTACGTTTTAACAGGAGCTGGGGGGCTAACACTTCTTCATATAGGGCCATGTCGCTTTGGATTTTTTTCTTAATAAAACCCTTAATTTAAAAACTGCATTTTGTGTTTACTTGTTATCGTTGACTAATGTTTACATTTGTTTGATGATCTGAAACATGTGGAAAACATGCCAAAAAAAAGTAAGAAATCGAGAAGGGGCAAACACTTTTTCACACCACTGTATATAAAATCTAATTTTAAAAACAAGGTAGATTTTCATAAAACATGGCATAATTGTTACATATTACAAACGTTATATGGTTAGTTTAGTTGGTTTTTAGCAGCTAGTAAAATAGGAATATGATCATTTTCTATGAAATGTATTAAACATGAAACGATTGCATAAATTAGGCGCATTTAATACGTTTCTTTTTCGATTACTGCTAGCCTTCCTCATTATCTTACTGTCTAATTAAAGTGGAACTGTGAACATTTAGTATTTAAAAAGTGCTTTTTAAACTGGTAGCCCTTTGGATTATACAGTAACTATGAAGTAGTTCACAGTTTCGGAAAGGTTGGTGACCCCTGATATAAAGGCTATTATCACAAAGAAATTGAAAAACAGTCATTCTAAGTATGAAGGAAAATTAATTTAAACAGTGTGAAAAAAACTATTTTCAAATTGAAAGACACAACTGTAGGTGAGGCAACAATAAAACACATGTACATTTTGAATACTGTGGTTTCAGGTTTTTTTAGTAGATTAATCCAGGCCTTTGTCCTTTTTATTTCATGAGGCATCTTTTTTAAATAGATGCACAATGTAATAACAAGGACAACGGCCTTGATCATGTCAAATTTTAAATGAAACACATTTTTGACATTTTTTTCTTCGCATTTTCTGTCGACTGATGCAAGGCTGATATGGCGACACATTAGCCTTGGGATCTGTTTGCTTGTGCTGCAGGAATCCATCTGTCTGGTACCTGGTGGATCAGATGACATTCCCATTGTTACCAGGACTCTCCTCTGTTTTTCTTCCTCCAGCTCCTGTTTGCATGTCAAAAAATAACACAAAACTTTCACACAAACCAATTTTAGTTGTAAAAGAATTGCCTTTATTTAACAGTTTTTCTTGGTAAACGTCACATAGTTGATTCAGAGGTGATGATATGTCTTTGAATGTGCTGGCCGTGGCCCATGTGTCTGTGTGCATTGGGCTTAGTGGGTGTGGTGGGCCATCTGGAATTACAATGTGTTCACGGGTTATTGGTCAGGAGGAAAAGAGACGCATCAACTTGGGATGCTCCAGTTCATCCAGCTCCATGTGAACCATTACAGACCAGAGAAGCTAACAAGACAGAACTGAAGAAGAAAATTGGTTAATCATTCTAATTATTCATGAAGTATTGCACGATGGAGGCAGATGGAGAAGCTGGACTCCTGGACTCGGATTCTGAAAGTCATTTCTTCGGGCTACATCCAGCATCTCCAGGTTTGGGCCACTACCTCCACAAGCCCATCATCATGATGGTAATGGGATCCCTTGTGTCTATTGTGGGGGTGATACTCTACCTTGTTCAGTCCCCAGGGATGACTGAGTCTGCCCGTTCTGTGGCTTCGGCCTGTTTGTCCATTGGACTGATGTTTGTTGTGGTCGGGCTGGTGTGGGTTCCCATCCTCAAAGAGAAACATCAGAGGAGGCTTTGCATTCAGTGATATTTCACAGAGAAGAGGGAGGATTTGTGTGAAAGTGGAGATCTGGAACTGCTATCTGCTGATAACCACTTGTGTACATTGGACTTTGACCAGCGTCTATGGTTGTTTCCTGAGCGGCTCTCGGTGAGCGAGCTCTACTCCTCATAGATCTGCGACTTCCCGCTTCCTTCCACATCTGGAATATTTCTCTTTGTCGATCTCATCTGCCATCATGTCAACAGCCGTTGAAGCACAGCCAATCACGGAGAAGACTTACGGAGGAGTCGGCCGCTGCAAGTGCTCGTTCTGGTTTGCCGTAGCCCATGACATACTGGGAGTCTTCATCATGATGGTGGGGGTGTTTGGAGGATTACCCATTCACGATCTGTTCATCTATGCCGGGGCCATCATCATCTTCCTAAGCCTGATCTGGTGGGTTTTCTGGTACTCGGGGAACATTGACGTGCCACCTGAGGATCTGGAGGATGACGTGGGCCTGATGAAGCTGAAGAACCAAAGGATAAGCAAGGTGGTAAGACGGGTTTCGGACCGTCTCTCCGATGGGATCAGGAGTTCTTTGAGGAGGAATGGCAGACCAGTCCCAGAGGGATCTGCAGGAAGAAAAAAACCTTCAAACCTCGGTGCAGAGCTGTCTCTCTTTACTATCTATGATAACGCTATCATTTCTCATTCAAAGGAACATGTGAGAGAAACCGTGTTGATGTGAAGCAAGAACTCCATTTATCGTAAAAGACACTAAAGGACCCTGATGTTTGGTCTTCTTTTTTCTCTGAATTTAGTCAAGTTTGTGTTTTCTCTTCTAAACTGCACTTGTAATGATTAGACATTATTGACGTCTCGATAAGATCAACACACTTGTGATTGCTGATAAGGTGTAAACTTTGCACACTGTAACATCCAACACTTACGCAAGGTTGGTTTCTATATTTTGGGTTGTGTTGCTGTGATAGAAAAGGAGAAACAGAGACCATGATTTTTAATTTACCTACAAAGAAATCCATCATATTTGTGGATAGAATAGAGAAGTTCAACCTGGTTGTTGAAGGCAGACAACCTTGGATATTCTGCTCGTCTCTTAAATAGTAGCTGTAGGAACTTTGTTTGCAATCACTATTAAAAGGTTTTATATAATTATAGAGTTTCAGTCGGATGGCATTCCTCATACAACCTTGTCAAGCAGCTGTTATAATTTATTATCTACTCCTCACAAAGGTATGTGTGTCACATACCAAGGTTTTGGATCTGCCTTCATGCACATCTGTGGTGTATTTTTCCTCCTTGGAATCACTAGAGTAGCCTCCCTGACTCCTTCGCCAAGACGTCCGGTCTGTTTTTTCCTCTCCTTGCATCTGTTGCACAGACTGATAAGGGTTTGTTACACGTAGCAAAAGTACCGTCAACACCCATCATTTGGTCGTCCGTTAATAAATAAAAATTACCAAAGAAAATGTGGAGAAAAGGAACAGCAAATATATAAACAAAGATGAAAGTCTAAGAAAGAAGGTGGGAGCTAATGTGGAACACTCCCCCTGGATCGTCGGTGGATGCTCCCATTGGTTGTTGTATTTCATGGAATAAAATTGTTCAAAAATCTAAATTTTAAGGTGTTTCTTTTAAGAAATGTGCACCAAACACAATTGATGTTGTATACATGACTATTGCAGGTACACATTAGGGGTAGGTATGTCTATCTTATGGTTAATTGGGTGAGCCAGGGTTCTACAGAGGTTTCCAAGTGTAACATTTAACATGTTGACTGCATTCAGGTATTATTCTAGATCCTCGAATGTCATCCTACGGTCCCCCCACAAAAGGTTTGAATAGCATAGCTTGGAACGCTGTGCCTCTACATTATATTACTAAATCAGTATCATTAAAGGTTGGGGAAAAAAAACAAGATATTGTTCAAAATATTGTGTTATTTTTCTAACTTCTAACACTTTCTGATCTGTTATAGTTGAATTTAAAAATCAACCGATTTGAAATCCAACACAATTTTTTTTTTACAGATGCCACATCATGATAATATATATATATATATATATATTGGGGATGTAACCATTCACTCAACTCCCGATACGATTCGATTCACGATACTGGGTTCACGATACGATTCTCTCACGATTTTTTCATTTACAAAATGTGACTGTAGACAAAAAATTTTTTTGGGAAAAAAACTAGAAAATACTTTATTATTTTCCTTTTATTTTTCATTGTCAAAAGAATTCCTTGATAAACAATACAAAACAATGCAATTTAACTAAAAATAAATCTTGAATTAAAAAAATAAAGGAATAATACAAATGAAAATGAAGCCTATTAATTTAAATTCTGGTTCTATAATAAACAATGCAAAACTGCATAATAGTTCTTTTTCTTTTAAAAGTGCAACTGAAAATGTATTTTGTGCCTTAACAATTGGACTTAAAAAAAAAAAAACCGTCATTGCACTGATTTACGTCATATTTGTTTAGACCAGCAGAGGGCGCTGGTAACCCAGTGGTCGGTTGGCATGCAGATATTCTAGCAGTGAAGAAGAGAAGCTATGCTAGCAGACAGAGCTAATAGAAAACGTGACTTTTACAGATATTCAAGTAATATTACAGATATTCTTTCAGTGCTAAAGGGGTAATGAATCATTTATTAACATATTTAAGAGTAGAAGGCGGCCAGAAAGAAAGTATTAGCAGACTCCGCCCGCCGCCTACACTTCCGGATAGTCAGAAAATCGATTTCAACCGTGATACCTATGAATCGATTTTTAACTGCCTTACGATTAATCGTTACATCTCTAATATATATATATATATATATTTTTTTTTTTTTCCCTACTTCCACCACAATACAACACACACTATGAATTTACTTTAACAATATTTGACATTTGATGTCAAACAAAATTTTGTAGGATTTTTTTTCCCATCACTCTTTTTGAAGCCAATTTCCCTGATATTCTTGTGACTTATGAATCTACATTTGGTTATTTAGATTCAGTGTTTCCCTTGGGGTCAATTATAATTGTTATTGTGTAATTGACAATTAATTACAGTTATGGCGTATTTATAAGTGTCATTCTAAATGATGATACTTTTGTATTTTTTTTTTTTTTTGAAGAAAAAGGTGAAATTGAGGGCAATACTGACAGAAAATAGGCTGAGAAACCCACAGCAAAAACATAATTAATACCAATATTTTAATTGATAAGGAAGCCTAACAAGGTAACCAAGAGATGAAAAACAAATTGGATGATAGATAATATAAATATATATTTTTTAATCTTGTCTGTGCATGCTGTCAAAGGTCAACACTACAAGAAGTGCAATCTTTTTAAGACAGCAATGCATTGGATGATCGATCATATTTTTTAGTGTATTACATAGCTGATTTATGACATCATCGTTATCATGAGAGATGCTAGCAGAAAGCTAACACAAGAGGAAGGTTAAGTTTTATGGACTTATTTTATTAATTAAATTTGTACTTTAGTAATTTAGAACTTAAATATAATTGACTTTCAGGGGGAACAAATAATAGCAATTTTAATTGTGATTTAAAAAAAATAAATAAATAAAAAAAAAAAGGGACGTAATCGTAATTGACAAATTTGACCCCAAACCCTGACTATGTTCAAAGAACTACATTTCCCAGCAGCTCCGTGAGGTCATATGACAGCGCTGTGTTTGGTCATGTGACCTTGAGAGTGAGCTTGATTTTGCCCAGTCACACGTTTTGAACTGGAAACTGTATTGTTTTTCACCGTTGCATGCAGCATCACAGCGTGCACGGAGGTGTCCGACCTTAGGCTCACTAGGCCTGGGTCAACTCTGCATGACAGTCCGAGGATCCCTCCAGAGGCCCAGCTGCTCACCGGTAGGCCTCGGACTTCACCGGGAAATATCAGCCTCCCACCCCGCTGTTAGGTGTGCTTAGCCCGGCGTCAGAGGCGGCATGGACCCGGTGAAGACATGCACCGTGGAGGTCAACTTTTAAGCTTGAACCTGGGGTCTTGCTGTCAGAATGAACGGTACGATCATAGTTTATTTGTATTTGTATGGATAAGTCACAAAGTAAACGTCCCAAAGTAAACTAATGCGTTCTGCAGAAAGGAAATCAACTAATCAATAACGGTTTGTTTCCAAAATATTAGCTGTCCAAACAATGTCCTCTGTGGAAATGCTTGGATTTACCTTGACAGAACAAGGATCATAAATGTATAGTTGCGCATGCGCAATTAGCTGGATAGTTGTGGTTAGTGAAATCATTCTCTGCTGGCCTAAATACATTAGGAAATACAGAGTAGGGCTGGGCAATAGATCTAGTTTTTGTTTTTGGCGATATAGAAAATGACTATCGCCATATATATATATATATATATATATTACTATACAATCACACATCACATTATAACAAGTATTTAGTATTATTCATAGAGTACAGTCAAACAGTGTCCCTCTGTACATTCTGAGGTATATGATTTCACAGCTCATTTTGTATTAAAATACTCGTTTTAGCAGTCGCTGCTTTCGTTATTTCTCAGAACAGCATGAAAAGGGTTAATAAACTTTTTTTTAGCAGATGTTAAAACCAGCAGTAAAAAACATTACATCAACAATAGCATGATTACAAATCTCCCTCTCAGTCATACGCAGTAGAACAAAGTCAAAAAGAAAAGCCTTTAACTTTGATTTAAAAATCTTCATGTTGGATGCTGACTTCAGCGCTGCTGGCAGTTTGTTCCACTTCTTTGCAGCATAACAACTAAAAGCAGCATCACCATGTTTACTGTGAGCTCTGGGCTCCACTATATGACCTGTGTCCATAGATCTGAGAGACCTGACTAACATCTCACTGATGTATTCTAGACCCAAACCCATTCACAGATTTATACATCTGCAGCAGAACTTTAAAGTCTATTCTGAGGCTGACTGAGGGCCAGTAATAGTCATAATATGAATCCTTTTGCTTTAAGTTGTTATGTGCTAAATCAGTGATAAATAGGGTGTATCCAAACCCAGAGTGAGACTATTTCTATCTTGTCAATCTTCTTTTTTATCTTAAACGTCCGTTCTGTTTTATTTGTCTTTTTCACTTTCTATTTTTAACATGGCGTAAACTATTTTGCACACATTTTTTTTTGGTTTTGTTTGTTTAGTCCTTCATTGCTGCACGTGTTCTACTTCTGTCTTCTTCCAAAGGTCCTCAGCAGAGTGACTCTAAGCGACAGAACCTCCTGGAGAGGCTGCTGGATGCTGTCAAACAGGTCAGACCCGCTTCATCCTACACTCATCATCCACAGCAGAGTCAACCATCCAGGGTTGGGGTGTATTAAAGTTTGTATATGCGTAATTAAAAATGATTTACAATTATATAGGAATGTCCCGATCCGATATCTATATCGGATGCCGGAAAACGATTATCGGATTCAAATTTCCAAAATTTCTGATTATTATTTTATTTTTTTCCAATTCGTTTTTTATTTATTTTATTCAGTTGTAGAATAACAATGTGGTTAATAATAAATGGGTCAGTTTTTCTCATACCTACTGTTGCTGACTATTGTTCTCTGTTTGAGTGACATCACTTGATCAGCTAACATTTCCCACTACAAAATAAGTCATTATTGTTTTTTTATTAAAGAAAAGTGAGAGAGAGAGTGAAAAAAAGCAAGTATGTATGATTCATGCTGATCGAATCAATATTGGTATCGGCCGATACGCAAGGCTGCAATATCGGTATCATATCCGATATGAAAAAGTTGTATCGGGACTTCCCTGCAATTAAAGCATACTTCTAATTGTAATTTAAATAATCTGTTGCTGTCATAATCAAAATTAAATTCTAATTGAACTTAAATAATTTACTCTGTAATTGTAATTGCCATGATAATTCTGTTTTCGATTATAATTTAACGCAAAATTGGGGAACTATGTTACAGTCTGAGATATATGTTGTTAATAATTATTAAAATATGTTTCATAACAAGCTTTCCCACATTTTCTTCACTATAAATATTAAAACCTATATTTTCATTGATTAGGAAGCTTATCAAGGTAACCAATAGATAGGAATGAAATTAAATGACATAGATATTTGTTTTTAGTGTATTTTACAGCTGATTTAGGACCAGTTATTATAAGAGATGCTAACGCAAGAGGAAACTTAACTTTCATTATTGTAATTGTAATTGACTTTCTGAGGATAAATAATTGTAATTTAATTGCAATTGGAAAAAATACTGGTCACTGTAATCGTAATTGAATTGTAGCAGAACATGGGTCATTTAAAACATAATTGTAACTGAAAAATGTAATTGACACCAACCCTGATGCCATCACAATATTGTTTTTTAATTTTATGTGTGGAGCAGTTTTAGTGTTTAAATTAGTTTTAGTTCTTCTTTCTGTCCAACAGCAACTAAAACCAGGAACTAAAACCAACAATGGTTGTGGGGTCGTGTTGCGCTAGTTCTTGTTTTTCAACATGTAGCGTTGAGACTGTGTCTTACTTATTGCTTTCCATGTTTGTTAGAAGAGTGAGGAAATGCTAAGTTTGCTAACCCATAACTAGCTTTCCAAACTTGGGCAATATCTAGATTTTGTAGTCTATTTAGCTCATTGGTTCTCAATCTTTTTTGGGTATTCCCCAATTTGAACAAAGATTAACTTTAATGCCCCCCAAATAATCCTGACAAATAACACACTTTCAAATTTATTGAACTAAAATTTAACAAGTAACATCATATTTCTTAATAAGTTAAAAACTAAACTAACCACCTGCAAGTGCAGTAGTCAAAAATACAGGAAATAAAGAAACATTTTTTAAGTCGACTTTTGAAAAGTTTGTTGATAAAAATCAGATATTTAACACATTGGCCACAAATTTCTTTATCGATTCATTGTGATGTGGGATTTATGTCACTGACCGTGACGTAGAGCCGTTTGCTTCCCCTGCAGAGTTTGTGTGCGCACGCACCATGGGTGTTTGTGTGCGCACGCACCATGGGTGTTTGTGTGCGCGCGCACCACGGGTGTTTGTGTTAAGCAGTAGGGATGTAACGATTCACTCAACTCCCAATACAATTCGATTCACGATACTGGGTTCACGATAGGATTCTCTCACGATTTATTTTACAAAATGGGACTGTAGACAAATGATGACTGGAAAATATTCCTTTATTTTTTTTGGGAAAAAAACTATAAAAAACTATACTGTTTTTCTTTTATTTTTCATTGTCAAAATAATCCCTTGAAAAACTATTCAAAACAATGCAATTTAACTAAAAATAAATCTTTAATGAAATAAATAAAGGAATAATACAAATGAAGAAGAAGCCTATTAATTTAAATTCTGGTTCTATAGTAAACAATGCAAAACTGCATAATAGTTCTTTTTCTTTTTAAAAGTGCAACTGAAAATCGTTACATCCCTAGTACGCACACCACAAGTGTTAGTGTGCGCAGACAGAGTTTGTGTGTGTGCGCGTGCATGAGTGTTATTGTGTATGCGCACAAGTATTTGTTTGTGTGCATGCATGAGTGTCTGTGTGTGCACGCGCCAGTGTTTCTGTGTAACTTGCGCGTGTGCGTTTGTTTGTGTGAGAGATAGCTGATTATTTCAGTTTAATCAGCTTTAATTTGCTTTATAGATAAACCATGTTTAAAAAAATCAGATTAATTAATTCATCTTTTGACCGATTCATCGATTATGAAAATAATCCATAGCTGCAGCTCTCGTTCTGCTCTATATGAAGTACATGCCAACTTAAATCTTATTTGTTAGTTCGTTCATTTTCTTCCCTATCAATATCTAATGCAGTCTAATCATTTAATGTTTTTTAATGTTCTGCTACATTTTTAGGTTCTCATTTTTACTTTATTTGTGTGTTTAGTGTTAATGCTCTTTATTGTCAATGAAGAAAGGTTTTTAAGAAGATTGGCATGAAATTGAAAATGTCCCCCTGTTTATCGCGCCCCACCAGTCATACCTCTGTTCCCCACCAGGGGGCATGCCACACACTTCGAGAAGCACTGATTTAGCTGATCATGCTAACAGGAAATAGACTTTTTAGCAGGTGTTGAAGAAGGATCATCTCTGTTTACTCTCATTCTGATACATTTTTATAATGTCACTTTACTGTAAAAGTAGTTCAAAGTGCTTAGTTTGCAAACCCGTACTGCTTTTATCATTTGTCTTTAATATGATTTCAGTGCCAGATCCGCTTCGGTGGGAGAAAGGAGATAGCCACAGATTCAGACAGCAGGTAGGAGGTGGTCTCAAGCGGTTTTTTTTTTTTTTTGTGTCTCATGATGATGTTGGTTCAGTCTCAGCCTTGGTGCTTTATCATGACTTCTAAAAATCTGCAAAAAAAGCCTTTATTGGTTAATTTTTTGCATGATGATGATGATGATGCATGGCTTTAAATGTTGATAGCAGTATCATGTGACACCTGAAAACACTTGAAAAATGCAGAGGACTTGCCAGTAAACCCTTGTAATAACTTCAATTTTGAAATTTTGGTGCGATTCTTCATTTCCGTCGATGTTTTTTGCAGCATGTGATTAGGATTATTGAATCTTTATTTTGCTCTGTTGGTTTGGTCTGCAGGGTGATCTGTCTGTGTGCTCAGTTTGAGACGGTGCTGCAGCATGGTCTGAGGAAGAGCAAAGGTCTGGCCCTCACCGCCGCCGCACTCAAGCAAGCGGCTGGATTCAGCAGCAGGACGGAAGCAGGTGTGACCATGTGTATACGAACGGTGATCTCTGTCTCTGAGGTCAGGCGTTCATATCCAAAGAACACACCAAATGACAGCAAAGTCCCCGCTTCCCTGTTTTTCTGTCTCGGTTGTGTCATTTTGTGTGTATTTTGCGCTGTGCTGGGCAGCTGTTGCACCTTTGTGTCTCTAAATCTCACACTAGAATAGCTGCATATTTTACAGGTTGTTTGTCATCAGTGGTGCATGCGTCGCAGTCACATGATGATGGTTCTCAAACTGACACGACTTGTCAGATGTGGGATTTCTTCCACTTGATCCGAAAACGACTTATGTTGGAATCTGTAATTCAGAATGAAATGGTCAGAATTAGAAAAGTTTTAATGGTCAAGTACAGTTTAAAAACAATACAAGGAATGTGAAAACCAAAAAAATCAAACCAGAAACACTATAATAGTAGTAATAATAATGAATGAAATGGTCAATGTAAGTATCATATTTTCCGGTGTATAGGACGCCATTTGTTTTTCATTTAAAATTGAGGGTGTGGCCAATTAGAGATGTCCCGATACAGCTTTTTCACTTTCGATATGATACCGATTTTGCAGCCTTGAGGTTTGCCCGCTACCGATATCAATCCGATACGATATCGGCACAAATCATACTTACTTTTATGACTTATTTTGTAGTGTGGAATGTTAGAAAAGGATTGATCAAGTGATGTTACTCAAACAGAGAACGATAGTCAGCAACAGTAGGTGGTTACATACATTTTAACCTTCAACATAATATCTCCAGTATTTTACAATTGAATGAAATGAATAAAAAATAAGAAGACCAGCACCAATGTTAAGGTGCAGTTTGAACCACAGTCACCTATGGATAAAAGTGCTGGAGCGGAAAATTTCATCGGAGCGCTTGTATTGGTGATTTTAGATGCAGTCCAATAAAATCCGATATTCATTTTCTGGCTGACATCGGACCGATATCCGATATCAATATCGAATCGGGACACCCCTAAGGCCAATACGGCAGAATTTTCAGTCAGTCGCACACGTGCCACTGACTAAAAACAAACTTCGATAATGTAGGAAAAGCGAAAGCACTCACAGGCTTAATAACTCAGGACGGTGGTGGTGTGCTCCATATGCAGGACAGTGTCCAAGTGGAGGGAAATTGCGTGGGAGCAAACTGATGTCAGAAGTCATACATCTGTTGAATATTTGTGTTTATTTTTTGCGTCTAAAATAAGACGTTTGCTTGAATAAAAATGAAATAAATGGAAGTTTCTGGACGAGGGAGCGGTGCCCCCGCCTCCCCCGACTACAGAAATAGTCTGGGATTGTAGCACCGTCAATTTCTTACCATTCAGAATTACTTCAGTCGTGCCAACCCCAGAGCAGGCAACACCTGTTCCCTGCTCTGTAATGGCCTTTTAGCTGCTGCTCTATAATCCCATTGTCTGCTTGTAATGCCTTTATCTGCACAAAGTCACTTTGGAAACAAATCTCTTCAGATTGTGACCATCACACTTTGGTTTTCGTGCGGTTTTCCATACTTTGTCCCAAGGCATTGTACAAAATAACACTTTTTGGCACTATATTGTATTGTTTGCAACCTGTGGCCTGCTTCATAATATGTAACAATATTTACACCAGGTAAATAATGTAATTTAAGATTTTTTTCATTAAGTTACAGTACATTTAATTTAAATTAAAATATTGATTGATAGGACCTCTGCACTAATTGTTACCTTATCTGACTTATTTCTGTATTTCATAGTGAATTAGTGGAGGTTATTTCTTCTTGAATCATTTCAAATGAAGCCTGGCACCTGTAAACACTGGAAAAAGCTTTTGTAACTTGATCACATTGTTCTGAGATCAGTTAAACATTGCATGCAAATGGAAAACAAGTGTTAATTCATATTGCTAGCACCAGCAGATCTGTATATTTGAAGTTGTGTCTTTGTTTTGCTTTCTATCTCCACACGCTGCTTCTGTGAGTCTCGCTGTCTTAATGTTACTTCTTCTTCTCTTTTCTTCTCCCACCAGAGTTGACCTTCTGGTTTCACGTGAAGGAGCATCTGAACCGTCACGAGCTCCAGCGTTTCTACACCCTTCGCCACATTTCCTCCGAGCTGGGCCGAGGTCGTGCGTGGCTGCGCTGTGCCCTCAATGAGCACTCGTTGGAACGCTATCTTCAATCACTGCTGGCTGACCGCACACGTCTAGGGTCGGCCCACACTTTATGATGACTCATTCTTCCCTGTTACAAGCTTTTGTTTATTCTAACTTCATTAAAGGTTTTTCTCTTGTTTAGAACTTATTATGAAGACTGGGCTTTCATTCTTGATGAAGAGCGATCCAGTATGCTTCCCACCATGGCTGCAGGTAAGTTTGTGTTTATTTTAGAGTGGGACTTTATATTACTTTTTCATTTAATTTAATTTAATTTGTTTAATTGAATTAGGACATTACATATTAGTAGGGATGCAACGATTCACTCAACTCCCGATACGATTTGATTCACGATACTGGGTTCACGAGACGATTCTCTCACGATTTATTTTGCAAAATGGGACTGTAGACAAATTACTGAAAATACTATACTATTTTCCTTTTATTTTTCATTGTCAAAAGAATCCCCTGATAAACTATTCAAAACAATGCAATTTAACTAAAAATAAATCTTGAATGAAATAAATAAAGGAATAATACAAATGAAGAAGAAGCCTATTAATTTAAATTCTGGTTCTATAGTAAACAATGCATAACTGCATAATAGTTCCTTTTCCTTTTAAAAGCGCTACTGAAAATGCATTTTGTGCCTTAACAATTGGACTTTAAAAAAAAAAAAAATTGCACTGGTTTACATCAGATATTTGTTTGAACCAGCAGAGGGCGCTAGTAACCCTGTGGTTGGTTGGCATGCAGATGTTCTTGCAGTGAAGAAGAGATGCTATGCGCTAGCAGACAGAGCTAATAGAAAAACGTGACTTTTACAGATATTCAAGTAATATTACAGATAATCTTTCGGTGCTAAAGGGGTAAGGAATCATTTATGAACATGTTTAAGAGTAGGAGGTGGCCAGAAAGAAAGTAGGAGTAGATTCCGCCCGCCGCGTACACTGCTGGACAAGAGAAGGGATACATATATATCTGCTGTTTATAAAAAGTACTGCGACTCAATTTTCACAGTATCAATGTCAACCATGATACCTATGAATCGATTTTTAACTGCCTTGAGATTAATCGTTACATCCCTACATATTAGTCAATGTGTCAGCACACAACGTCAACATAAATCGCACAGTAGCTAATTTTCCTCTGTTGTCCTAAGGCAGGTAAACGTGATATAACATATTATATAGTCGAACAATAACATTTAACATACAGGTAAGCAACGTCACACAATGGCCGTGGTTACATGGTGTTTTTTAATTTGGAATGAGTTATTCCGAATTAAATCATTCTGAATTAAAGTGTTCTGCTTCGTGTTTACATGGAAATAGTAATTCAGAACTGAGGTTTACATGGAAAACTGGTTTATTCTGCTTCATTTAATTCCGCTTTAGGTCTGGGGGTTGGGAAGGCTCTGATTGGACAGTTGGCGAACGTGACGTATCGCGTCTATTGGGAAAAACACACAACAAACCTCCTTGTTGTCGGCTGTAACACAGAAGACCACACATGAGAACTGTTTTCATCTTTATTTCGATTGTAGTTTTGAATCAGCAGCTCATCAATAACACACTTTGGTCCACAGAGCGGAAGAGATAGGAAGTAATCACCAGTAAATAAAGCCCAGTAAAACTCCAGAAAACAATAACCAGGAATAAATATTTGCTCCCTGGTAAAGACAGTAGCTCTAACAACCAGTACAATGATAAACTTGGTGATATCACAGCCTGTGCAGCAGTATGAGGACGTATTTACTCCATCTCCGGGTTTTAGTATCAGCCAGCTCCGTTTGCTGATCTCCATGTGTGTTTAATAAGTCCATGTGTCCGTGTTAATTTCTGCATGTTTATGCCTCCATCCATCCACTCTTTTCAATAGATCCATGTCTTTTAAGGCTCTTATTATTATTATTATTATTATTATTATTATTATTATTATTATTATAATTATTATTATTATGTCAGCTTTAGTCTGGGTGGCCATGTTGGATTATGTCGTCACCAAACGCGTCATCGCTGCAAGTCGCGCATACCGAAATTAACTTAAAGCAGCTTTAAGTGTTATTCACTGTTTACAAGAAAGATTAATTATTTAATTCGGAATTAAAAACGGAATAAACCAGCCACCTAATTTGGACTTAACTTGAATTCCAAATTAAAGTAGCATTAGAAAGTAAGTATTTACAAGGTCAGGTTAAAGAGGAATTAACTTTTATTCTGCTTTAAAGAGGAATTAAAGCTCCCATGTAAGCGTGGCCATTGAGACAAACATTACACTGACTGACGACAGAAAACATGATACCACATCTACTATTTACAATAGAAAAAACAACAGTCGGGAGTTAAAAGCACAAAATTATCTATGGGTGCATGACTGCTTTGTTTTCAACCAATTTTTGAGAATTGCTTTAAAAGTCACTTTCTGAGCAACTCTGCACAAACAGGCTGATTTGCGTCCTACTTATGTATATTCATGACTGGGCGTGTCTACAGACGGAACACTGACTTCCTCCTCCCCGCACGGTGACGTAGGGCCAGAGGACGACCCGCCCTCCTCCCACCTACTCTGTGGCTGAGCTCATGCTGCTTTATAAACATGAGACAGAGCGTGGGGGCGGGGCGTTCGCCGGTACATACATAGACTGTAGAAAATACATGCATAGCACTGCGCGAAGGACGCTGCAATGCTCACCTTTGTGGGCGTGTCTGTTTACATGTCAATCACGGTAGAGAGCTTTCTGGAGGCGTGGCTTCTCCAACTCAGTGTCACGTCAATTTGTCAAAGTGGGAACGCATCATCACATTGAAGCGAGGTGTTTGGGCTCACCCTGCAGTAAGAAAGGAGCAAATCACCCTCTAACTAACGATTGAGGGAATCAATGAAAAAAACACTTTGAACATGTGTACGAAGCCCTAATATGCTTACTACTAATTACTGCCGACACGCTAAGCTAACAGTGCCTCCATGAGCATTGACATTATATACGTACAGTATATAATGTTTACATCCGTGAGTGCTAATCTCCAGTAGCAGAGGCTTGCGCGCGCAGGCACATGCACAGATGTAGCTTCAGAGCTTTCAATGTATTTCTTATTAATTTACATCGTAACTAACACCAGAGCGCTACTGTTTACCTTCCTATTTAGAAGTGCAATCATGAAAAGGGTACTGACTGAAACGCGGCGCAGTGTAGTGTAATCAAATACACCGGTACGGCGGAATACTAAAAATTCACATCATAACGAAAATATATACCGATATTCGGTATGAACCGGTATACCGCCCAGCCTTAGGACAAAGGAGTTGCGGAAGAAAAACAATAATAAGAACTCCAATGAGAACAATGTATTTGGCAATTTTCAATGACCAAAATATAATGGCAGAAGCAGATAAGGACATATTTAAAAAGGCTTTATATAATCTGAGCTTCACTGTGGACAACAAATGAACACATTTGGCTCTTGACTACCATCGATACTGGAAAATTTGGTCAGAATTGACTTCAAAGCTCATAATGTTAATACTTTAACTCAGATAAAGATAAACCTCTGAAATATTAAGTATATACAGCACTGATCTTATGCCAGAGCTTCCATATCACAGCCCAGAGCTGCACCTCAGTCAATCTTTGCTCAAAAATGATTACAACACACTTCAGTCCTTAGTTAATGATGTGTCTGCATTACTTTGCTCCTCCCTCAGGCTTAAACTCCATCCTGTTTGCGATCAACATTGACAACATTGACCTTAACGGTGGGGTGACGCGTGCAGCCCCGTCGGTGTCCAACCTGCTGAAGGAGTCCACCCAGGGCATTGGAAGCCTGTTAAAGGAGTCCACTCAGGGCGTGAGCACCCTGCTGAGGGAGATCAGCACCGCCACTGCTGTAGTGCCTGGATTCAGCACCAGAGTGGGCGGAGCTTCAGACCCGCTACCTGTCCTTCCCCGTAGCACCTCTGCTGGTAGGAGAGAAAAAAACACTTCACAAACAACAAACCTTTGTCTTACTGACATTATTGTTATTTCAATCAACTCAGATAATCAAAAGAGAAGGTTATTATACATAGTTTTAACATAATTCGATTAAAATGCATCAATTTTGCAAGTTTATACTTCCACCCACTCCCTTTTGAACACAAAAAGTATGTGTATTATGTGAAATAATCTAATTGCGATTATTTCCCTCAATATTGCGATTGCGATTTAATATGCGATTATTTTTTTCAAGGGCCCCTTGTCATGTATTTTTCAATGAACACAAGCAATAAATCAATCTGTTTGATAATAAACAATTTCAGATTTATTTAAACTTTAAATAAATATGAAATATACATTTTAAAGCACAGATTACAACAATAAAGCAAACAAATCTGTGGCTTTACCTCTTCAACATATTTAACTAACTTCACATTTCATGAAACATGTAAACATGTGGACTGCACTTCTTAAACACTCTCTGAACTTAACAGGACAGTCTATAAATAAATAAAATAAATGTGTATATATATATATATATATATATATATATATATATATAAAGCTTACTAATATATCTGTTTTAACCAATTGGAAGTTTTTTTAGGTTAATCAAACTCCTAACAAACTTAAAATAAATTATTACTAAAAAAACAAAAAAAAACGCGTTTTATGATATGGCGATAATATCGCAAATGCAATTAATCGTTCAGCTTTAGCATTCAGTAATATATGTAATTGTTTGGGTTTGGTTTGTTTTTTTTTCTGGAGGGAAGCCATCTGCATCACATATTTTATTTATTGTAATATTGTTTTTTTTTTGCATTATTGCATTTGTTCACAATAAAACAGTATATCAATATCAATAGTTTTAACATCATTAGGTTAAAATGCATCAATTTTGCATGGCAGAAAGATAAAACTGACACAATTTCTGAAAACATTGTTTTTTCAATCAACTCAAATAATTAAAAAAGAAGTTCATTATACATAAAACAGCATTTCCCACCTGACCACCTCTGCCCTGTTTCTGTGTTTTAGCTTCACTTTTATTATAGTTTTTATACTGTTTTGGCTTCACTTTTATTGTAGTTTTTATACTGTTTTGGCTTCACTTTTATTGTAGTTTTTATACTGTTTTGGCTTCACTTTTATTGTAGTTTTTATACTGTTTTGGCTTCACTTTTATTGTAGTTTTTATACTGTTTTGGCTTCACTTTTATTGTAGTTTTTATACTGTTTTGGCTTCACTTTTATTGTAGTTTTTATACTATGCACTGTTGTGGTTTTATTATGCACTGGAAAGTGACCTTGGGTGACCGGAAAGGTGCTGATTTTCCAAATAAAATGTATTATTATGATAGTTTTAACATAATTAGATTAAAATGCATTGATTTTTCATTTCAGTAAGATAAAAGTGACACCGTTTTTCTAAATATTGTCATTTCAGTCAACTCAAATAATTAAAAAAGAAGTTCATTATACATAGTTTTAACGGAATTAGATGACAGTGGATCAATTTTCCATTGAATAAAGATAAAAGTGACACTATGAACAGCATTCATTAAAAAAAAGGAAATACATATGTCATTTCTCTGGATGATTCCCTAGCAGTGCAAACCCAACTTTTCAAAGTGCTACACACACATTTACAAGTTTGGCCTTAAGGTGAGGAGTCGACATCCTGAGAGATCTCACAGTGTGATGACTCAAAGGCTCCTTAATGCTGGTTAGCACATCTCATACCCTTTGATAATAAATTAAAAATATTTGCTAAGATGATCAAAAACATTTTATATCTGTGACACCAGCAAAACTGTAATATGGAAATTTAAAACGTTGTTTGAACTCAGGCTCATGTGCTTGTAGTCCTGCAGCGTATTAATGCAGGAGGCAAACTCAACTATAAACTTTTATTTATTTATTTATTTTATTCTGAAGCTTTGCAACTATATTAGTTTTAATAGGTATCTTCCTGCGTAGAAATATTGGTTGCTTCTGTTAGATCATTATTATATAACATCAGCTGATATAGTCTATACATCTCCCCCACAGACTTCTATTAATAACAATAATAATAATAAAATAAAAACTATAATTACAATTATATATCTTATATAAGAAACATGAACCCAATAACAATACCCTCAAAAATACCATATATATACTGTATATAACTATCATATATATATATATATATATATATATATATATATATATATATATCCCTAAGGATTTTCTCAGACAAACTGAGTTAACAAACACGACAAAGTAGGGCTGGGCGATTTGGCCCAAAAAAAAAAAATTCTGATTTTTTTTAAAGAAAAATTTGAGTTTCGATTCGATTTTTTTTTTTTCTTCAATGCACTCAAAAATGACTGCAGACATCAGATATATTGTCAAAAGTGCAACTTTATTGCTGTGATTGTCCTCAAGAGTGAAATGTATAGAACAATCCCAAAATAATTTTAACTATTTCAAGCTTTAACCCAGGTTTAAGCAAAAGTGCAACAGCGCCTTCACAGTAGCTTCAATTTTCAGATTAAGAAATCAGATAACTACATATTTTATAACATATAACATTACAATTAAAAGAATTATAATAAAGTCTTCCCTTAGCATCTCAGCATAGTGCGAATAAAACATTAAACATGCTCAAAGGGTAAACAAATGTAAACATAGAGGAGGCTGGCTCACATCGCGCTACGGTAACCCACAAGGACGAACGCCAAAAAAAACTGGTGGGAAAATATATTTTTTTAAAAATAACTTTTTTTTTTTTTTTTAACCTCGAATATATGGAAGCCCATTCCCGCCAGCAAAACAAAAAACTAGGAAAAGTAAAACTTACTTAGTATCTCATAATTATGACTTTGATTTATTATTATTATTATTATTATTATTATTGTTATCTTACTTTTCCTAATTTTTTTTTTTTTTTTTTTTACTAGCGAGAATGGGCTTATATCATATCTTTGTGCTTCTGTGATTAAGAAACACTTTCACAGGCTCACACTATAAAAAGACAAGCACAACATTTCCTGGTTGATGGAACAAAAAGATACTATTCATCTTCACATTCTTTGTTTTTTTTTATTTGTTTAATTATTTAGTTTCTCACGCCGAGATACAAATTTAACTGAGCTTCACTCGTCCCTTAAAGTTGTACCGCTTTAATCAACTGATTTAATCAGGCTCATTTTATGCTCATTTGCATACTGAGTGGTGATTGGGTGATTACTGGTGGGGAGTTGTTGCAGTAGAACAAGAGGTGGGACGATGAGTTCACATTACACATTGACCACATGTATCAAACTCAAGGCCCGGGGGCCACATCCGGTCCTTTAGAGTATCCCATTTAGCCCAAAGGAGACCATAAAAATGACAGAAAAAAACATGAATTATTGTGTAAAATCAGTTGTAGATATCTCAAATTTACCAGTTTCATGAAACTCTATAATATTATTAAGGGCTTGCATTTTTCCTTTGTTTCTATCACATGAATGCCATCATTTTTAATTGCAAATTGTGGAAAGAACTTTCAGGTTTGCCACAAATCTTGCAATTTCTCACAAACAATGCCACAAAGTTCCTTTAAATTACACAAAAATTGTTTGCAAAATCAATAATTTTTGAAGTGAAGATCTGGCTGGGTCGGATATTAAAAACTGGGGCACAATTGATGTTAGAATTGTTTTTTCCCACATTTAAAATCTGCAACCCAGTTGTGATCAAACTGGTCCATATTTGGCCCCTCAGTTTGACACCCCTGTGATATCACGATATCACGATAGCGATACCAATAATATTTACCATAATATTGTAATATTACTTACATATTGAAATATGAATGTTATAAATATATCATAACACATATTAAGTGGTTGATATATTTTGAAAAGGGGAAAAAGATACTCGTACCAAAAACATTGCAGTTGCAGTTATTCTTAACATACTGTACTTACTGAATAGGAATATTAAAATATAATAATAAAAAAAAAGCATGAATAATTTTTAATTTAAAGTACATAAAGTTCCACTCTGCAAATAGAATGCAAAAACAGAGTCTAAAAACTTAAATTTTACTCTGGCATTTGGTGACACTTTACTGGTTGTTTTATACATAAAGGCTGATTTTGCACTGTCATTATTATGACATGACACCTGTCATTAGCATAAATAAGGTGTCATGTCCTTGGTCCCCCTCCAAAATGAGATGTTACATCTCAAGGGGCTTTCCACAAATACATTTCAAATTTCATGAAGGCTGTCATTAAGTGTCGTTCGTTACCCTAACCCCTAACCCTTGATCACCTAGGTACTTACAGCCTACCCATTTTTCCCTAACCCTAACCTTCCTTAGCCCCAACCTCCCTACGCCCCATTTGCACATCCTTGTTTAGCATTTAAATCTTAATTATTTATAATACGATATTTTAATTTGATGGGGTGTTAATCTGGTTTTTAATCTCTCAGTAAACTGTAGGCCTCCACCTCTTTTATTGAGTCCTGGACCTGATTTATTGAGACGTTTTTTTTTAACTTTGTTTCTTTATTTATTTTATTTTATTTTTAATTGTATTACTTTAATTTACTCTTATAGGGAGGGAGAAGGGGTTCCTGTGGCCCATGCCCATGAAATTTCCAGCCCTCCCTAATCCTACTCCTACTAGATCCCTTCACCTAACCCAAAAAATGCCAGCAAAGCTCCAAAGATGTCATAAATGAGCAAAAAGTGTCATGATTTAGTAAACAACACTTAATGACAATACGTGTACCTTTCGTTTTAAAACCATATCAAAATAACAAATAAACAGTGTGGTTATTTTGTGTTACTGATTTTTAAACCAAACAGAAATACAGAAAAACCAAAAAATAGATAAGCGGCATTTTTCTACAGTGCAAATAGTATCCAAATAAACTGGTGACTGACTATCGACTGTGAGGAACAATAGACATTAGAACTACACTTTTGAAAAAATAATTACAGTTTTTTTTGAGGGCAGTAATATGTTTATTTTGCACGTTATAAATACCGCTAACAGCTGCCGTCAACACACATGGAAGTTGATCACAAGAAACGAGGAGCACCAATAGATTCATTACACCACCTCTGGTTCCACATATCATGTGCATGGTTTACGTAACTTCAATTATTTTGGTTTTGATTTATTTAAGTATTGATAAAGTTTCAATTCACCAGTAATGTGACTTATGCGTTGCTTCTTTTTATGTCCGGACCAGGAGCAAAAGTCCGACCAGTCACCAGTTTATCTGGATACTATTTGGACCGTAACACTGTTCGGTAAAGTTGGCTGATATTCACAAATTCGGACTTCCAGCATCAATAACTCTTTAACGAAACATCATCGACACACAAATTACACCTCTGCCATCAGTATGAGGTGGTGTTGTAATAGTCGAGACCGGTCTTGGTCTAGTGTGAGGTACACAACATGATACAAGATCATTTTTGTCAAACGCAGCAGAATAAAAGTCCATCTATGTGTCTCCTCTGTGTGGCGAGATTAAAACATGAAGCTCTCATCCTAGTTTCTCTGTAAATATCCAAATATCACACACACGGAACCAGATTTCATTTAAAACAGAAAAACGCTGCTTTTTTAAAAAAAAAATTCTGTTTTCCTGTTTCTGGTTTTAAATAAAAAAAAAACAAAAAACAACAATAATTTTTTTCCATTTTTTAATTTGGTTTTTAAAACTAAATAACCAAAGAACGAAGGGTACACAGATTAATGATTGCCTTCATGACACCTTATTCTTGCTAATGACAGATAATGAAAGCGTAATGTCAGCCTTATGTATAAAACTTCAAATAAAGTGTGACCAAATATTCCTAATTTTTGCATGAACTTCACATAACAACTTTTTTAAACATCAAACCAGAACAGTCGACGGAGCCCAGATTTACTAACATTAGTGCTGCTTGGCCATTAGAAATCTTACTGCTAATAGATCAACTGTCAAGTGAAAGATGCAGAGTGCGGTTTTAAGTGGTTTAAGTGGTTTCTCTGACTTGTTTCTCTCAGACTCTGGGCTGAGGAAAGAGCGACGGAGGAAGAAGAAGATCACAAACATCATCTCGTTCGATGATGACCTGGATGGAGGAGCAGAGGATGAGGAGGAGGGAGAAGATGCGTCTCAGAAGATGCCAGAGATGAGGAAGTGTCTCACCGCTCCGACTCAGAGCAGTGTGGAGGAAGGCGTGGACCCACTGGAGCCGGGCTTCTCACACTCCCCGTCCCACAATGGCAAGACGGAGTCGGGTATAATGAGCTGGGTGGGGTCGCCTCATGCCTCCAGAACCCCCCCCATAGCTGCTCCCTCTCTGCCAAACACTAAGAGTGTGGACAACGAAGAGGAGGAGGAGGAGGAGGAAGAGGAGGAGATGTACAAACCTGGAGCACAAACCCCAGAGGAGAGGAGGAGACTTTCTGATCAGTGAGTGAGAAATACACACTTTAGTTCATATTAGCAGAGTCGGGTCGATTATTATTGTAATCGGTAATTAATTACAATAATGACATGACACTGTCATTAGCATTAATAATGTGTCATGAAGACTGTCATTAAGTATTGTATTTTACCGGCCTAACCCTAATGCTGCGTTCACACCAAATGTGTCTTCTGCGGCACCGGACGCATCTGCCGTACGAAACGTAGCACAGGGTCTGCAGGATCAAAAAATGTCCCCATTCGCTTCATACGCACATCTGAAGCGAATCCCTGCCCACCAGCGACACATCCAACTCAGTGAGTTTCACAGCTTGCTGAAGCGAGGAGCTGCGCTCCTTTTTCTCCTCTCACAAACATAAACCACCAGTGAAAAAAGCCGGTGTGATTAGCTTCTAATGCTATCCTAGCTCAGTGCTACAGAGGGAACTTTTACCTGCTACTACCACCTCCTCGCTGATTTTCCTCCACACCAAATCCTTCCTAGCCCGGTCGCCATGTCATACAGCTCCAGGTGGTCACACACAGCTTCTACTCCATGGTTGAATGGGTGAACAGACCGGTGTCTGTGTTGACGTCATCGTCAACAATGACTCTGATTGGCTTTCGTCATGCAAAATGGTCGCAGGAGTTCAATATTTTCAACTCTTGCGGAGGTGCAGATATGCGTAAAATCGGGAGCGCGCTCGCATGGCCAACGCACTTGACATGCGGAGCTCACCGCACCACCGCACAGGAAAGATTTTGCATCTCGGACGCATCTATCCATTGACTTTGTGTGTAATCTGGACGTACGGACATTTCGTGACGCATCCGGTGTGAACGCAGCATAACCGTTTGTTACCCTAACCTCTAATGCTCCGTTCAGACTGCACGCTTTTCGGGTGTCAAAATCACGCCTAGTTAAACGCTTGTGCTCAATGAATCAGATGCTTGTCACCGAGGACGCGCGTCCAAACAAGTTGGGAAGAGAGCGCATTGAGCGCGTTTTGGCATAGTCCGCTGGGTTATACAGCTCGGAGCGAGCACAGACCGCGACTATGAACTTGTCCTCCTTTGTAGTTGTGTTGCCTTCCTGGTGTCTTCCTAGTCCTACAGTCCTGCCGTGAAATGCGTCACTACGTCATAGTTGAAGAAAGCTCCTGATCGTCGACGTGCCGCGAATTCTGGCAAAAGTTCAACAGTCCCAACTCTAGCGTCGACTGCTTTGGAAGCAACTTGCCGCACAGGAGGCGCGGGACATGCTACGGGATCTCTCGATGTTTTTGTGTTTTGTCTTTGTTTTTTTATGTTGTTGCTTCATTTTGTGTGTTTTTGTTGGGCTTCATATTACTTCCAATTTCTTGACATACAATTTTTTGTGGATTTGTCTTGAGGAGCCGCACAGAATTAGACCGAGGGCCGCATGTAGCCCCCGGGCCACCTGTTGCCCATGTCTATCTTGATCTCTACTTCACTTAATTTGCAGGGTGGTGGTGGGCAGTTTATCCAGCGTCTCCACGTGGAGCCCCCTACAGGCCATGGTGGAGAACAGCAACTCAAATATTCTCATCCCACTGAGTCCTGCGGATCCTCAGCCAGGTAATAAAGCAGAAAAAAAAAGAATTATCAGAATGTTTAACTTTTATTTGATTGAATCATTTTTTCTTCATTTGAATCCAGTGAGTTCTGTGGAGGATTCCGCTGCCTTCCCTGTTCAGTGCCAGTCAGTGGAGAACTGTGAGAGTGGCAGGTCGGAGCTTACGTTTAAGTAAGTGATGTAATAATGAACCACAGCTTTGATGACAATCAAACCATTCCAAAATATGCATTAAAAATACGGGGTTTTATAATCATGATGATGATGATGATGATGGAAATGATCTTGATTTGAACATGAAAAGAAGTTGTCCCTGTTTTGTCCCTATATCAGTCCCTGCAGATCCTGCAGGGACTGATATACGTACATTCTTTATCATCTATGTATGATTTACAAGTGCAAACCAAGGCACATTAATATTGATTTTCCTTTTTTCCCCCTCCTAAAATATGTGGCCCACTTAATACTGCAGTATGTAAGTTTTTTTGGCATCATTTGATCAAAAATCCATAATCATCTTTGAGCATATTGTAATCCAATGTGTTTTGAGTGCACAGTGAATCTATTCTCTTTCTCCTGTAAATTAAGTTTAGAAATCCAGGAGCGTGACGCTGGATGTCAGCCAATCAGAGATCTTTCTACAAACACGTGGGCTCCATGGGCTGTTTTGGGCGTTACTATTGGCTGCTCGACTGAACTCAGGCACATTCACGTACCATTGATTGTAAAAGTGTAATGACGGACATTCCAGCAAATGTCTTCATCGCGGCATTAGATGCAACAGTTACACAACAAAGCAAACAGAAAAAGACAGACCGAGGTGGAGAAGCAACAGTTTAAAGGCACTAACACTTCACAAAAGATACCGGTAAGGGAGGCTAAGTTTTGGTTTCGAAACGGAGCGGAGGGAAGATTCTACATACTGCAGCATTAAGCTTAAACTGGTCTGTATTTGGCCCCTGAACGAGAACAAAATTTGTGTCAGAGGTATCACTGTCATCCTTGTTGGGGGCAGAAAAACATGAAATCACAGTAAGAATAAGCACTTCTATGCATCAGATTACGGGACTCCACATCCCACAATGCAATGCACAAAATGTCAACAAGCAGAGTGTTTACGTTGGAGATGAAAACAAACTTTGAAGCAACATTTTTTCCTCTTTTTCCTTTTTTGTTGGAGTAAATGATGTTTGATTTATTGATCTATGATGCATATATTGTGATTTTGTTTGATAAAAGTTATTTAATTTGACCCCTGACTTTATTTTCCCCAGTATGGACCCCAGTCCACCCACACACTCTGCCTCACTCTCCTTTGGGCCGCCAACCTCTGCTTTGCCGGAGTCCATGACGGAGGGTGAGTGCGGTCGTTTTTTTCTCCATCTGCTCGCCTCCTACTACATATCTGCTGCATGAAGCATGAGTCAGCACAAATTCACGGCAGCGTGTCCGCAAGCATTGGAACAGACGAGAAGCAACTTATTCACTGATCAGTATTTACGGGCTTTTGCTGATTCCTCTTTTAGTTCACTTTTATTATGTGTGGTGTCAGCAGGGGCGGATCTAGAACAAAAAAAATAAAAAAATAGATACATTTCCTCTCTTCCATGATTCATTACAGAAAACGAAATAATAAAAACATGAGTAAAATGTAGACATCTGTCCAGGATCTTAACCGGAAATTAATCAGACGCATGAATCATTTAATTTTCCAGCAAGTGCAACAAACGTAATACTTAGATTAATGGACATCAAGGCACTTAATCAAAATGCAATTAAAAAGTTTGTGCTGAAAAGTTTGTGGTGGGTAATTAAGGAAGTCTCTACCTGTGACGGGGAAACTTCCACCAGGGCTCAGGTCGTGCGCTGTAAATAAAATCCCATCATTTACCTCTTAGGAGGTCCACAGAAACATATTTTTTTTTAACATTATACATTTTTTTTTTACATGCACACAGACTTATTTTTTCTCATCCATCAATTATAATTTGTGGTACAACTCTTTAAAAATACACCAAAAAGTGAAATTCAAATTCTAAAATGAGCAAAACATCAGAAATAAATGAATAAAAAGACCTAAATTTGAGGTTAATAATGGACGAGAGACAGTAAACAGTTTAGACGCACAAATAAATCATATATAACCTGAGCTAATGGGTACGTGTGATTAGAAATAAAGGCTAAGGACAGGGTTGGGGTCGATTATAATTGTAAGCGTGTAGATGACAATTATGTTGCAATTGCAATTAAAAAAAAAATCGGTTGCTGCCGTAATTGTAATTAAATTGTAGTTGAGTTTAGATAATTGACTTTGTAATTATAATTGCCATGAAAATTCTATAAAAATTCAATCAATCAATCAATCTTTATTTGTATAGCGCCAAATCATAACCAATGGTATCTCAAGGCACTTTACAGTAGAGCAGTCTTAAGGACGGACTCTTCATTTTCTGGATACACACATATGCATATATACGTATATACACATACATATGTATCCCACACCCAACATGAATTGTCAATTATGATGTAACACAAAATTGGGGAACAATGTTACAGTTCTATGTAACGACACATATGTACGGTAGTTAATAATTATTAAAATGTGTTTTATATCAATCTTTCCCACATTTTACCATTGGAAAAAAGATGTAAATCTAAGTATAATGACACATTAAAGGCTCAGACGTCCACGCCAAAAATATTAAAACCTATATTTTCATTGATTATGAAGCCTAACAAGGTAGTCAATAAATTAGTTGATATATATGTGATTTTAGTGTATTTTACAGCTGATTTAGTACCAGTTATTATAAGAGATGAAGGTTTATTTTTTTATTAGGTTATTTATTCCAGGCTAAGTAATTGTGATTGTAATTGAACTTTAGTAATTGAGAACATAATTGTAATTGAATTTCTGAGGATAAAGAATATTGTTAATTTAATTGTAATTGGAAAAAAATGCTGTTAACTGTAATTGTAATTGAATGTAATTGAGCCCAACCCTGGCTAAGGGGTACATGTTAGAGAAACACGGCTCTGTTTAATAGTTGATGTTCTCCACCAGATGGCACTGTTGCACTAGATACTTTTCTACTACTGTATCTACTGTAGCTCTGCAGCTTCTGTCATCACCAGATTGTCAGATAATTCTCATCATGTTGATGTTTGGTTTGAAATCATTTTTCAAATCTCATTTAAATGAGGACTCAACAAATTCAACACATGTACATCCAACATTACACAGGTTGCTGGTTTTGTTTTCAGGGCTTAATGTTGCATTGTGGGTGAACTGGGAACTTTAAGCTGAAGGATCGTTGGCTCCTCTTGTGTGTGTCCCTCCTTAAGCTCTGTATTAACCATAAAAGGCTCTAGCATATGATGACCTTGTGATGGATGTAGGCAGATGAAGGTTTTCTTTGTCTGACTGTGAAGAGAAGAAAGAGAATAAGTGTAGACGAGTGGATCTGATTGTAAGTCAGTGGATCACAGGGGTCGGAGCCAGTAGTTGAGTATGTTATTCTTGCGTTTATAGAAGTGAATAGAGTACATTGAAGTGTTAGCAAAGATCTACTGGTAAATAGGGATGTAACGATTAATCGTAAGGCAGTTAAAAATCGATTCATAAATACCACGGTTCACATCGATGCTCTGAAAATTGAATTGCAGTACTTTTTTTAAACAGCAGAGGGCGCTATATATTAATCCTTCCAGAAGCGGACGTGACGGGCGGAATCTGCTACTATTTTCTTTCTGGCCGCCATTTACTGTTAAACATGCTCATAAATGATTCATTACCCCTTTAGCACCGAAAGAACATCTGTAATATTACGTGAATATCTGTAAAAGTCACATTTTTCTATTAGCTCTGTCTGCTAGCATAGCTTCTCTTCTTCACTGGTGGAATAACTGCATGCCAACCGACCACTGGGTTAATAGCGCCCTCCGCTGGTCTAAACAAATATCTGACGTAAATACAGTAAAATGACTTTTTTTTTTTTTTTTTAAGTCCAATTGTTAAGGCACAAAATACATTTTCAGTTGCACTTTTAAAAAGAAAAAGAACTATTATGCAGTTTTGAATTGTTTACTATAGAACCAGAATTTAAATTAATAGGTTTCTTCTTCATTTGTATTATTCCTTTATTTATTTCATTCAAGATTTATTTTTAGTTAAATTGCATCATTTTGAATAGTTTATCAAGGGACTCTTTCGACAATGAAAAATAAAAGGAAAATAGTACAGTATTTTCCCCAAAAAAATAAAGGAATATTTTTCAGTCATTTGTCAACATTCCCATTTTGTAAAATAAATCATGAGAAAATCGTATCGTGAACCCAGTATCGTGAATCTAATCGTATCGGGAGTTGAGTGAATCGTTACATCCCTACTGGTAAACCTAAACCAGGGGTGTCAAACTCATGTTGGTTCAAGGGCCAAATACGGACAGGGGTGGACTAGCATACGTGAGCAAAAAAAAAAAAAAAAAAAATCGATATGGATGCATTTTGAATCAATCCGAGAATCGCGCAACGTCATATTGTCGAATCGATTTTTTTCCAACACCCCTAATTAATGCCCTCTAATATCAGGTTGATCAATGCTAATTGATGCATAAACTCTTATCTTGTATATTTTAGTTGACTAAAACTACAGTAATTTCCGGACTATAAGCCGTGACTTTTTTCTCACGCTTTGAATCCTGCGGCTTAAACAATGACACGACTAAATTGTGGATTTTTCTCAGTTTTATAAGCTTCATGCCGCCACAAAATTGAGCTCCGTCACATTAGACCAGGTGGAACAATGAAATTGTTAACATTAAGTCGTTGTTGCTCGCACTGAATCATTCTGATCACTCATTTTGTCGTGATGCACACTGCCTCGTCATAGCAACGACGCAGAGAAATGTTGTCAGAGAGAGAGAGAGCGCCCGTTGTAGCATCAGTGTGGATGCAGTAAAAGTCAGCCAGTTTGTAATAGAAAGACAAACAGCATAAAGTTGTTAAATCACCACGTTGGATTTGTTCAGAAGCGATCGCGTCCATATTCTGACTCAGGGTCCGACTCGCTGTGATCACTCCACGGTAGTTCACGGTAAGAAGAGCGGATGAAGTGGTGTATCAGTCTGGTTCCAGTAAAAAGTGACCATAAAAAGCTGTAAATGGACTGATATGTAGACGTGGGACAGTGAGGAAATGACTTCATGTAGTAAAGGAAACATATCAGTTGAAACACGGACACTTCTTTGAAACCTAACTTGAGTACAGCAGCCCGCCTACCTGCCCGTTCTGATTGGCCGAGTTGTCTGAAGGGCACCCTCGTCAGCCAATAGGGTGCGGCCTATGTTATGCTGCAGCATTTGTGTGGATCATTCTTAGAAAATTGCTAAATTATTGTAATGCGGCCAATAAAACAGTGCGCTTTATAGTCTGGAAATTACGGTAATCTGTAACTGAAATAGTCCTGATGACTACATTTTTACTTAATCTAAGTTGCATTTTAGTCAAAAGACTATGACTAAAACAAAATCTAAATGAACACTGCACTGAGAGAGAAACAACAGTTAGCTAAGGTTGCAATTACTGCTAATACAGGGTAAGAGTAGTAGAATAGAGTCTGTGACATTCTTAATTACATTTGGCCAGTTTTGCCTTAAAGTCGGTTTCTAATTGAAACCTTTAGTAGTGGGAAGTGGGACGCAGACTTAGTCAATAAGTGTAACTGTAGTGGTTGTACATGAGGATAAACTAAAGCTTGATGGATACTGGTAAATAGTGGGCACATTAGTGTTTTTATTTATTTCATGTTGAGCTTGATAAGTGTTGCATTAAAGGATAGTGATTTTATTTCTTTAATTTATTATTTATTTGTATGTGTTTATCTGGAAGTAGAAAAAAAAGGTGTTTTATTGCCTTGATGAGCTTAACTGGAACTTGGCTTTCTGGAATTTTAGAAAGATTGGTGTAAAAAATGTAAAATAGTGTTGAAATGAGTGGGATTTTTATTGACTACAATGATACAAATGCAGGTAACCCAAGCATCAGGACTGCTTTAAATAGGTGGGTAAGACCTGAGCAACTTTAATCATTTATTAGAGAAAAAAAAAACATCTATTTGTTTGGTTCATCAGTTAATTAAACAGATGCATTATATCAGATATGTGCAACTGGCAGCCTCTCATTTTGTGTGGCCCCCAAGGTAAATGCACAAAATTACACAAAATACACGAAAGAAAAACAATAACAGACTAAAATATACCAAAAAAGTACAACATTACAGAAAAATACAGTAAAAGACAAAAGAGAAACACAGAAACAACTTCAGAAACACACCAAACTACTGCAAAAATGAATAAAAACGACAACAGTAGTACAAAAAAATAACCTTCCAAACCACACAAAACGACAAGAAAAATACACAAAATGACAGAAAATAACAACAAAAGTACACAAAACGACAAACCCGCAAACCCACACTACTACAAACTAACAAAATGACAACACAAATACACAATATGACTCCAAAAGACATACATTTCACAAGAAAAATACACAAAAGGACAACACTAAAGCACAAAATACATAAACATACGCAGAATGAAAGAAAAACACATAAAAGTTACTCTAAAAACTCTTGGTTCTTTCCTGTACTAATGTAATAATTAAGCAAAACACTATGACACTTTAAAATAATACTCATAATTTTTCATTATTGTACGGTGTATTTATTTTTGTATGACTATAAATGATAAATCCTTAATTGAACACTTTGTATGACCATAAACGATTGTTGCACGAGAGATGAGGTGTAGGTTTTTATACGTTCTTTGAGCTTCTTTTGAGCGCAATTGTTTTAGTTTTGTTATTTTGTAAAATAAGTTTGTAAAATGCTGCTCAAATGAATAAATAAATGAAATGAAATGCTCAGATTGGTCATTATTCTAAATGCTGACATACAGTAAATGTACCTAATGTGGCCCTTGGATCAAACTAACACATTATTGCGACCCCCGCTGTGTTAAAAATTGCCCACCTCTTCATTATATTAACAGATTACATATAACTAATGAACCAAAAAGGTGTAGGCTGAAGACGTAGGTCATATGATGTCTACCAAGTTTAACAACAAAAACCAAAAGTGTTACAGAGATCACTTATAATTTGGGATGTAATGATTCACTCAACTCCCGATACGATTTGATTCACGATACTGGGTTCACGATACGATTCTTTCACGATTTATTTTACAAAATGGGACTGTAGACAAAATACTGTACTATTTTCCTTTTATTTTTCATTGTCAAAAGAATTCCTTGTTAAACTATTCAAAACAATGCAATTTAACTAAAAATAAATCTTGAATGAAATAAATAAAGGAATAATACAAATGAAAATGAAGCCTATTAATTTAAATTCTGGTTCTATAATAAACAATGCAAAAACTGCATAATAGTTCTTTTTCTTTTAAAAGTGCAACTGAAAATGTATTTTGTGCCTTAACAATTGGACTTTAAAAAAAAAAAAAACCGTGATTGCACTGATTTACGTCATATTTGTTTGGACCGGCAGAGGGCGCTGGTAACACAGTGGTCGGTTGGCATGCAGATATCTTGCAGTGAAGAAGAGAAGCTATGCTAGCAGACAGAGCTAATAGAAAAATGTGACTTTTACAGATATTCAAGTAATATTACAGATATTCTTTCGGTGCTAAAGGGGTAATGAATCATTTATTAACATATTTAAGAGTAGAAGGCAGCCAGAAAGAAAGTATTAGCAGACTCCGCCCGCCGCCTACACTTGTGGATAGCGTCCTCTGCTGGTTAAAAAAGTACTGCGATTCAATTTTCAGAAAAACGATATCAACCGTGATACCTATTAATCGTTAAATCCCTACTTTCAATGTAAAACATGATAATGACTAAAATTGCAGGTGAAGCTGCCCAAGGAAACTTCAAATATTTGGTCATAACAAGTAGGGCTGGACAATATACTGTATTTATAGTCAAGATATATCAAGATTTTCTAATTTGGTAATATCAATAACTATACAGTATATATATATTTTATAGCTTTTTTTTTGTTTCGTTTAGGAGTCGGTGCCTTTTGCTTCTTCTCAGAACAGCATGAAAAGCACATTCATATGGATTTCTGAGTGCGTTCTTGTCCAGACCTTCTCCTATACGAGCCACACTACAGATCTCACTCACACGTGCTGTCCTTTATCGAAGAAATAAACGTATTTATTGATAAATGTGCCTGTGTGGCATTTTACATCAGCAAATTTAGCACAGAATTGTTTTTCTGCTCAGACTTAATTTGAACAAAAAATATCAAGATTTATATCGTATATCGCCATTTTGAGAAAAAATATCGAGATGAGTTTTTGTTTATATCGTCCAGCGCTATTACCAAGAATGAACATTTTTGAATTGTTGAGTTTTTTTTTTTAAATTCACATATACTATAGAACTACACATTTTTAACTTCTTATCTATGCCCGAGTTAGTGTTTTTGTCATTAGATTTGTCTTTAAATGCTAAAAGTACTTAATGATCCCTTTGTTTTTGTATTCATGGTGATCAGTGTAAACTCTTAGTGTATTACACTGTTGTAAAATAAAATGGACACTGAGTAAGCTAGAATATGAAGTTGTGTTTGAAATCTAAAGAGGAAAAACATCGTTAGAGGGAGACAATAGTGGACGCTGATCTTTCCATCACTGATTTCTTCCCAGATGTAGTTGCGTGTGAAGCCAAGTAGCCCATTGATTGGAGAGTATCGAGCCTATAATTCATGAGGCACCTTGATTACATGGCCTGGCTCTCACAAATGCATCTATTATTGGAACAAATGGGTTCCGGTGGCAGAGTGCTCTTAAGAAACGCACTGTTTTTTTTTTTTTTTTCTTCAACAAGTACCGACATGTGGATCTCTATGGAAATATAATGTCTTGTTGTGTGATTTCTTATTGTATCCGGAGAGGATGGAGCACGGCTCGTTCAAGTTCATAATGTTTTGGTCCGTGGTGTCTGCTGTGATTCTGTTGTCCAATAAAAGCTCACATTTCGATGCCATCTTATGTAGGGAATAGAAGATGTGAAAGTAATGGATTACAGGTACTCATGTTTAGGAGTGTGACGAAATCTCGATACGGCGATATATTGCAATATTTTTCCGCACAATCGATTAGCGATACGCTCGCGCTCAGCATCGAATTTTTATTTTTATTTTTATTTTTTTTTGACAAAACATTTTCTGCTTTTTCACTAAAATGTGCAGGTACATCTTCACAGAAATGTTGTCACTGTTTGTTGAAGGAACCAATGTATTGTTTACTGGAATATTGCACTAAAATAGTGTCACTGTTCATAGGACACTTTTTCAATTTAATGTCTTTAATGTCAGAGATATAAAATAAAAATTATATTTTTTCACTTAATCTTTTTTTTTCTTGTCATAGATTATCGTAGATTGATTTCTGACCAATATATTAATAATCGCACTATCGTCATATCGTGACATAACTGTTATCGTGAGCTTTGTATCGCGTATCGTATCGTGAGGTACCAGAGGTTCCCACCCCTACTCATGTTACTGTAATTGAGTTGCCTTTATGGGTACTTGTACTTTGTTGACTATGTTTCTAAATCAATGATTTTATTTGTACTTAAGTACGTTTTAAAAGAAGTAATATAATTAGTTACATTGCTACACCCAACCATTACCAGAGGTGTAAATAGTACTAATATATCCTACTCAAGACGTACTGTTACTTAATTAAAATTGTACACAAGTACAAGTAAGTCATACATAAAATACTCAAGTAAAAGTAAAAAGTAGCTCAATTAAATAGTACTCAAAGTAAAAATTACAAGTTACTTTCACCCCCCACGTTTATTATTGGTAATAAATCGTTGCCACGGTTATCTTGCATACAGTAAACATCTCATGTATAAACTTAAAAAGGAAGAAATGAAATCTTACACAATTTTCCACAAAGGCATCTGTATGAAATAAAAGGTTTGTCAAAATGTACAATTCTTTTAAAAATGAAATAAAGCCAATAAATTATATTTAAAAAAAAAAAAAAAAAATGATCAGGCTCTAAGTATAACTACATGTATGAACTCTAAACCAGTGCCATGTGGGTAACGACATAATAGCTAGAAACCACACCCTGAACCCAAGAAAGTGTCTTTGATCAGAAATGGAATGACTAAAAACAATTATGTTCAATGTGCCTGACCATGAAACAGAAATAAAAAAATAATCATTTACTCACTAATGAATTTTTTACTACTTTCCTAAACTGCAAGTGCCCATAAAAGCAACTCAATTACAGTAATTACACATTACAGTAATGTGAGTTACTTTCACCTCTGACCATTACTGAGTAAATTATTATTATTTGTTTTAAAATGATCAACAGAAGTTGCGAAACTACAAAAAAATGAAATAACCAGACAACAATCAAATGCATCACATCATAGTCGACCAATCAGATTAAACGTAATGTACGATTCCAAAACAACATTAGATGGAGGTTATTTTGTTTGTTTTAGAGTTCATAAATGTAACTACACTTTTCATATGAAGTAACAGTACTTCTATGAGTAGGAAATATCAGTACTCGTTCAATTAGATGTCTACTGTTCTTTTCTTTATCGTGCTCTTCATCACACCCCAGGTTACAGTAGTTTTGTAGTTTGTGTGGGTCAAATTATGGAACGAAAATCATAACCGTAAGCGTTGATTGACTTCTTCTCTCGCCCATTTCATTTGCTGACGTTTATGAGGAACTTTGACACCTCGATGAGCAACTTTTAAGTTTTAACCACAGCAAAAAAGATGAGTCACACTGAAAGGACACTTGGTGACCCAAATCTGTCTTTAACATCAGGATGGAGATTAAGATTAGCCAGCAGCAGACTGTAAGCAGGAGGCAGATGACTGAAATTCAAGGCATGTGCGCGTCTCAGCCAGAGAGAGCTCTGGAGTGACGATGCATTTTCTCGTCGTCCTCAAATGCGTGTTAATTGTGAAGTTTATTTGTGGGATGTTTATGCTGTGTTCATGTAAAATATAATGTTATTTGTGGTTGTTAGCGTTATAAACTCACCTATAATATAAGGGTGTGTATTGCCTGGCATCTGGCGATACAATTTGTGTCACGATACGATACGATACGATATATCCCTATAAAGTATAAGGCGATTATTGCTATATTTTTTTTAATGTATGACTTAAGAAACAACTAATCTGTAAATTTGTTCACGTTCATGAGAACATTATGTAAGAAATACATTAGTCCCTCGCTATATCACGGTTCACCTTTCGCGGCCTCGGTGTTTCGCGGATTTTATTTACAGTGCATTTTTGGATGCATTTTTTTTTACAGCGTCTGAACGAATGACGAACAATAGACGTTAGAACTTCTACCATTTGACACTTTTGCAAAAATAATTACAGCTTTTTTGAGGGCATTGAAATGTTTATTTTGCACATTATGAATACCGCTAACGGCTGCCGTCAACGCACACGGAAGTTGATCACAAGAAACGAGGAGCACCAGTAGATTCATTACACCACCTCTGGTTCCACATATCATGTGCATGTTTTACCTAACATCCATTTTTTTTGTTTTTGATTTATTTATGTATTAATAGCATTTCAATTCACCAGTAATGCGACTTATGCGCTGCTCCTTTTATGTCTGGGAGCAAAAGTCCGCCCAGTCACCAGTTTATCTAGATACTATTTGGACCGAAACACTGTTCGGTAAAGTTGGCAGATATTCACAGATTCAGACTTCCAGCATAAGTAGCTCTTTAACGAAACATCACTGACACACAAACCACACCTCTTTACTATCGTTGTGAGGTGGACAACATGATACAAGATCATTTTTTATCAAACGCAGCAGAGTAAGAGTCTGTCTGTGTGTCTCCTCTGTGTGGTGAGATTAAAACATTAAGCTCTCGTCCTAGTTTCTCCGTAAATATCCAAATATCACACAAACAAACAGAACCAGATTTCATTTTAAAACAGAAAAACGCTGCTAGTTTGGTTTTTCCCTTTTTTGTATCTGGTTTTAAATTAATAAAATAAAAAAAAAAAACAATCAGTTTTTTCTATTTTTTTAATTTGGTTTTAAAACGAAATAACCAAAGGTACACAGATTCTTGATACATCTACTGCTTGACATTATTATACTGTTTATAAGAAATATATTATTTTTACTTTTTTCTTTATTACAAGACAAAGTTATGGTGTTCTTGCAGTATATTCTTGATTTTTTTTTTTTTTTTTTAACTTGAATATTCAGCCATAACCAGACTTCAGTATAATTTATCGTAGCGTAAGATAGCGTAGCAGTTTTCATTCCTCTCGTCTACATCAGTGGTTCTCAACCTTTTCAGCCCGCGACACCCCAAAAAAAGGTGCCAGAGACCGAGGACCCCCACTGTAGCTAAAGGTGGTTGAACACAGACATGTGGAGACAGGGCCATCTATAAGGGGAGAGCTTTTTGGTTCCCATCCATGATCCATTGTTCTATGAATCTGTGATAACCACATTTATTTATTGATCTGAATAATAGCCACTGTTATCCAGGAAGTTTGATTTTATTTGCTCCATAATATAAAGTCATCTTAAAGATGTAAATGGGTTAAAAGTGACCAAAAAGGGAGAGAAAAAGTGGTAAAAATTAGGGGTGTTGAAAAAAATTGATTTGGCGAGATATCGCGATATTACGTCTCGCGATTGCCGGATCGAGAATCCATCTTGATTTTTTTTTTTTTACCTTTATTTAACTAGGAAAGTCTTTTCCACTGCAGGAGACATTGTAACTGCACAAAGAAGTGCTGAAACCTGGACATGTTGACCTGCTGGTGTTTTTTCAATAAAATTTAAAAAGAAGGTACTAACTTTCTGCATTTATTTGTTGATCGAGGCATATACCTCAGTTCAGTTGCACTAAAGTCAAAGTTGGTTTAAAAGCCACAGGCAGATTGAATGTTATTTTTTTATTTTAAGTTGTTGGCACATGGCCTATGTTTTGAGTGTAAAATATGCCAATAAAATATATTCATACATAATGTTCTCATGAAGGTGTACACATTTACACATATATATATATATATATATATATATATCACAATAATCTCCTTATATTTTAATATCGGGACATATCGTATCGTATCGTGACCTATGTATCGAGACACAAAATCATATCGCCAGATGCCAGGCAATACACACCCCATAGTAAAAGTGATTAAAAGTGGTACCATTGGCTTAAAAGTGGCAGAAATGGGGGGAGGGGGTGTTGGGTTAATGTACTTTAAAAAGTAGGAACAATTAGTTTAAAGTGGCAGATATTGGGCATAAAAAATGTCTTGAAAGTGGAGAAAATACGCAGAAAAGTGTATCGTAGTGGGCGGGACGTGGCCCACAGACCACTGATTGAAAAGCCCTGCTCTAAAGGACTTCCAAAGTACATTAAAACAGTATCACTATAGTTGACTGAACTTTCACAGGCTAAAAAAGAAAAAAAAACCCTAAACAAAAGCCTTGTTGTTTGAAAAGACAACCTGGTGGATCTGAGAGTGTTGGATGCAACCCCCCACCCCCACCCCACACATTTAACTGCTCAATGCTTTGAATATAATGTATGGATATGTGATTGTGACTCTGACTGGAGATGGTTTTTGCGCTGTGCAAGCCCCCAGAGATGTTTGATAATGGCTTCCTTGTGTTTCTGACAGCTATGAGGGAGATAATTCAAGTGCAGTCACAAAAACCCAGAAGAGGCGTATAACCATCTCACATTGTATTACTGCTCTATTGTGCTGCACGGGAACAAAAGCCCTTACGTCTGTTTTGGATTCTGATTTCTAAGTAATCTTCACTGCAGCAAAGTTCTCACTTTTCCACTGATGCACAGTCTGTTGTTCCTCAAAATTGTTTTATTTGTTACTGAAATGACAAGGCCCATTTTTTTCCCAGCGCGTTTCCCAAAGTTTTATTGTACTTTCACAAAAATAAATAGATTTTATAGCTACAATTAGAAAAAAGGCATGTACGTCAGACTGCCAGCACGTCTTTGGAATAAAAATGCATTAAAGTTGCAACATTATACTTAGTTGATTCATGCTCAGGATCGTTTTCTCTGTCTCTTTTCTGCAGTGGAGCTGCGTCAGGTCATTATTGCCATGATGAACCGTAAGGACGAGCTCGAGGAACAAAACACGTACGTGGGATTTTATACTTCATTATCTAACCCGCACATATATCGCTGAAATACATACATATGTTCAGAAATTCAAACACAGGTTGAAAATGCTTGTTTCTAAAGTGACATTTAAGATTTGAGAAAATAAGTATAAAATAGTATAAATTAGTTTTCTGTTGCTACGAGGCTCTTTGCAGTAAAATAAATTCATAATTAAAATCCTAAAACTGCCTAAAATAATTATTTTATGTTAATCTGCATTTGCAGTTACTTTGATGAATAAAATTTGTCTTTAAAGACTATTTAATTTTTATTCCCAGTATTGAAAATATTAAATAACTTTAGTTTGAATATGTTTTTCTTAGACTGAAACAAACACAAACATAAATCACAATTTAAAATATATATAACGAGACTGAAACGGGCAGAAGCAAAAATGCTTTTGTGCTCAACGTACAGTAAATCACAATATTCAAGTTACTTTTCTGAAATAATACACACAAAAGAAGTGTAAGAATTCAACAAAGTACACTTTCCTTTTATCAAATAATGCAAAAAATAAAAAAAAATGATATGTAAAATATATATACTTTGTTAAATGTTGTATATAATAGAAGGAACACTTTATACTCTTACTAACCTATTTCTACTGCTTCACATAACTCTAAAATATATTGTGACTTTTTATTTTTTTCACTCATTTTCATTTCTTTATCAAAATATGTGGATTTTGTTGGGTTTTTTCTTAAGAATTCTGTATTTTGACTGTTGTTGTATTTTGCGCTATATAATTAAAGTTGAATATAATTTAATTACTCCACAATGCTTTAGCACAGTGTTGGAAAAGTATGCGCATTTTGATTACATTTTCTGGCTTTCTACAGTCAAAATACAGTTATATATACAGCAGAATAACCATTGTGGTTGTTTGTGTGGAAGTAGTGACCTGATTGTGATGCTCAGTACGTGTTCCCAGGTCTCTCCGCAGCCTCCTGGATGGGGAGATGGAGCACTCCGCAGGCCTTCGCCAAGGAACCGACCTGCTGAAGAAGAAGCTGGCAGAGCTGGAGGAGAGACACTCGGCCAAGGTTCAAGCATTAGCCAGGTGAGCCACAGCTGGCAACTCTACATTAACGTCTTCTCTGCTCTGTGAGCAAAATAAATGACTGAGCCCAGCCTCTGGGCCACAGCGGCTGTTTTTTTATGCTCCATCATTCAGCCTTTGCACACTTTTTAAATTATGATCAGGGACTGGATGGTGCTGGCAGTCAGGCTGGATTCAGAGGGTTTATGTTGTCTTTTTTAATTTTGACTCAGCCCTAGGTGTTCATTTCAGTCTGGAAAAATAGGATGTATACAGCATATTTAGCTTAATTTATTGTATTCATGTTTGGTAACACTTCACTTGAAGTTTTATACATAAAGGCTGACATTACACTGACACCTGTTATTGACATGAATAAGGCTGTCATTAAGTGTCATTTGTTACCCTAACCCTTCGTTACCCTAATGCTGCGTTCACACCAGATGCGTCACAAAGGATTTTTCAGAAAAAGCCTTTTTTCTCAGCTTTTTGCTCTGAAACTGGCAGTTTGTGTGAAACTTGCCTCTATTCAACTGCAGATTACAGAAAAAGCTAAAAACAAAACAAAAAATTCTGATGAAAATTGAGACTTTAATCTTTCAGAATTTGGTTTCTGATTTCAGATTTTTACAGTACAAAATATTCTGTGGGTCTTTAAAAATCAGTCAAAATGCTCTAAAAGTGAGGGGGGTAGCCGTTCTGAAAATGGATGGGAGTTAATAAGTTAATGACAGCCTCCATGACACCTTACTCGTACTAATGACAGCGTAAAGTCAGCTTTATACATAAAACGTCAAGTATAGTGTTACCTCATGTTTTTACTAGGGCTGGGACTTTAACGTGTTAATTGCGATTGATTAGAAAAATAACGCACTAAAAAAAATGACGGATTTCATTGCTTTTTACCCATACCCATAATACTGATGCGCCGGCTACAACTGAAGAACCAGAGGAGAAGTCGTTCCCGTTTTTTGTGGGGTTGATTTGGATTCAAAAAAGAAAGTAACAAAAAAAAAACCACAGGTTTGAGAACAAAAGCCCAGCTTTTCCACCTCAATGCTAAACATGTAGCAGCTAGCACGGACAATAGTTCTTCGGATTCTCGACAGACAGAGTTCTGAATCAAACATGAATGAGTCCATGAGTGACAAATGAACAAATACACTGGATGGTTGAGGATGTGGGCGGGGCTACAGATGGCATTGTCTGATCCAACTTATCAACACAGATGGAGCAAGATTATTTCAAACTAAATTCATCAGCTTCATCAGTTTCTCTGTTTATTTCATGCCACAGATATTCTATTTTGGACTGTATCCACTTCTGTGAAATGTTCTGTACGAAGTCCTGTTTTTATTTTTATTTTAACTCACATAAAAACATTTGTTTTAGAATGTTTACAAAATATCCTGAAAAGTATGAATATAGCTTACGAGTGTTTTGTGAACAATGCAATCATAATATTCATTATTAATATTGCACATTATGTTCGCACTCTCAATTTTGTTGTTTAAACTCATTTATTGTTATCACTGATTCAGTCATACACCAAAATCCATTTAAATTGAAAAACGTTTCGTCTTGTCTCAAACATTGTTATGCGATTAATTTAGATTAAGAGATTAAGTAATTATAAAGTCTCTAATTAATTTGATTTTTTTTTTTTTTTTTAATCAAGTCCCAGTTTAACACAACTTCCTGTGTCCTCTGGCACTCCATGTTAATAGGAATGAAACTAATTAATATTTCAACAGTTGACTAGTCACAGACATGAAACTTTTCGAACATTATTATTATCATTATTATTATAGATTTGCTTTTATTTAGGTAGCTACTATCACATTATCTTATGTTGTAAAATCTATAATAAAACAGAAAAGAGCAGGAGGTTTATTGCCATTTGCAAAGATTTAAGGCCATGAAAGTACACTTTAATGTTCTGTACATCATTCTTTAAGTTGGCGTTAAAAGCCAAAGAAGCTGCAGAGTGAACATTTTTCTACTTTATTGATATTGTAGAGAAAGCTGAACGTGTGATTTGTTGACCAAGTGTGCCACAATATATTATAACAACTTGATGCAGTTTTTTTTGTCTGTCTGTGTAAAGAAATAGTTTAGTTTAGTTACCTGAAAATGGGAAAGGGCTGCATTTACAAAGTATCGAGCAATCCTGAGTGCATCAAATAGCCGATGAGTGGCCTTTTGTGTAAAGTGTGTCTTTAGATAGTCGTATGTCAGACAAGCAGAGACTGATTTATTGACTTAAATGAGGTGTGAAGGACCTGCTATGGCTGAAAAACTCTCTGTAGAGAACAGAAAAATGGACAACGTTCAGAAAAATGGACAACATTCAGAAAAATGGACAACGTTCGATTAAAACACTTTAACAAATAAGTAACAGAGTCGGAAGAAATAAGCGGAGGATGAAAAAGAACACATCACAAATGTCGGAAACACTTAACTTGACATTTTATACATAAAGCTGACTTAACGCTGTCATTATTATGACATAATACCTGTTATTAGCATGAATAAGGTGTCATGAAGGCTGTCATTAAGTGTACTTTGTTACCCCTACCCCTAACCCAGGGGTCACCAACCTTTCTGAAACTGTGAGCTATTTCCAGAGGTGGCAAAAGTACTAGTCTTCAGTACTCAAGTAAAATTATAGATACTTGAATAAAAAATGACTCTGGTAAAAATTTAAAGTTTTGAAGTTGCTCCTTTACTTGAGTAAACGTAAAAAAGTACATGCTACTAAATGTACTTAAGTAGAAAGTAAAACACATGTCCCTTCAATAATAAGACAATGTTTTTAAACCTTTTTTAAGAACGTGTAGAATACTGCTACATGGACACAAGTTCAATCTGTTACCCTTTATTAACACATAAATAAAATGTGTTAAGAAAAGCTTTTAAAGGCTGTTGTTTTTCCTCAAAAGAAAGTTTCTTTATTGTCTCTAGCGCTGTCATCCTGCCTTTAGTGTTATCCCGCCCACTAGCTAGAGAACGTAGCAGCGACCACGCTGTATCAATTCACTAATGCATTGTGAACGTCCAAAGGCAGCGTAGCGATCTGCCTTTTTGACGGTGTTGTCATTTGGGCTATGAAAAGCACAAAATACTGACACTTTCAAACTTATAGGTATGTAGGCTATCGGAAATTTAAAAAAAAAAATTATAAATATATCATAATTAAAACAAAAAATCTAAATATCAATTCACCCTTGGGTAGGCACTGCCTACCTTGCCTACCCTGACTGCACATCACTGCTTTTATGGTACTAAATCAGCTGTAAAATACACTAAAAACAAATATCTATCATCTAATTTCTTTCCTATTTATTGGTTACCTTGTTAGGCTTCCTAATCAAGGAAAATATAGGTTTTAATATTTTTGGTGTGGGCGTCTGAGCCCCTCGATATCATTTTTTTTTTAAATTGTAAAATGAAATGTGGAAAGCTTGATATGAAACATATTTAAACAATTGTTAACATGTGTAGAACCATACATAGAACTGTAACATGGTTCCCCAATTTTGCGTTAAATTAAAATTGGCCATTTTGAAAGAATTTTCATGACAATTACAAAGTCAATTACAATTACAAACTCAATACCCATTTTTCGTATGATTACGACAGCAACAGATTTTTTAAAATTATAATTATAACTATGCCATAATTGTAATTAATGATCAATTACACGATTACAATTATAATTGATCCCAAACCTGGTATGTGTACGACGTATACAGGTGTGTAGTTAGTGGCCAAATCTCTTTGAATGTCTGTTCAGTTTGTAGTGTTTTATAGTGTCGGTGAAAAAAAAAAAACAAGTGTGTGTTGCACTAGAAGGATGTTTGTATAACAGCTATCACCTGCAGCACTTTATCAGTGTGTAAATGACGAAGGAGATGGAGGAAAGGACTGAAGAAGGGGGGGAAAGGGACAAAAATGTCTTTCCTTCCTCTCTTTACAAGTGACCTGCAGCACACAAATCCCAGCCTATAGTCTGCTGCTAAATCTCAAGTGCAGCTTTTCCTCCTCTGCCAAATCTGTCTCGATCAATTGCGGCTATAAATAAAACTGAAGCAGCAGCTAGCCGCTGAATGAAGGCTGGAAGCTGTCAGCATCATTCAGGGAAAGAGGCCATTGGCAACCGTTGCCATGAATCCGACAATTCTTTGTAATAGTTGTGCTCAGGCTGCAACGGGAGTCTGTTGGATCACCAGAAATGGAAACATTCCTGCTGTAAGGCTGTTTGTTCTTGACCGACTGCTTTGCTGCAGAAGCTTGCAGCTGCCGGGGTAATTAAGACGTATTATTCCAATCGACGCTAACTTTGACGACAGCGGCTCGGTTGCCAGATTCAGGTAAAATGTTTATCTGCAGCAGCAGCAGATGGCCACGACGCCACTATAGCCACGAGCTTATTTTAATGCTTTTAACGCGCACACGAGACGTCCACGAGCACGCACGCACGCACGCACATCCACCTGTGCGCCGCCACAGTCTGGGCGCAGATGGGGGTGGCAGAGGATGAGTAGAGCTAGCTCCATAGATAGATTCAGGCTGACGTAGAGTGTGGCAGAGCTGAGTGGGCTCATGGCTGCTCACTTACAGACTTACTCACACATGGAACTCAAGATGTGCATCTGGACCCTCACTCTCTCCAACCTGCCTAAATATAACGCACCATTGATAATGGAATGTTGGACACTCACGTGGCAGTGCACGTTCTCACCCGCCAATGACTGTGGGATTGAGGATCTCACTCAGGATTAATACTTCTAATAAGCAAAAAGCCATGGAGAATGAAGCTTTTAAACATTGTTATTAGGGCTGGGCGATATAAATCTGTGTACCTTTCGTTCTTTGGTTATTCCATTTTAAAACCAAATCAAAATAACAAATAAACGGTGTGGCCATTTTGTTTTACTGATTTAAAACCAAAACAGAAATACAGAAAAATCAAAAACCAGATAAGCAGCATTTTTGTGTTTTTTTTTTTTTGTGTGGTTTTTTTTTTTAACTTGTTCTGTTTGTGTAATATTTTGATATTTACAGGGAAATCAGAGCAAGAACTGAAGTCCACTGCACCTGGTTTCCCTCCCCAGGTCCTGGACCAGGTCTCCACACACAATAGGAGTGTTTAGGATGTATTTGAAGCAGCACATATGAATGACGTTTTTGTTTTTTTTCAAAATACAACTTCATGTCGTGTTTTACGTCCTGAGGCCTTTGAGTCTAACTACTTTTATTTTGAAGCCTGAGGCTGTAGCATTTGACGACGTTTGATCTGACGGAGGTTTTGCTGAGGCATGAGTCAGTTTGGTCTCATAAATCAGTGGTTTTCAAATGTGGGTACGTGTACCCGAGGTGTACGTGATGGCACTACAGGGGTTACTTGAGAGAGAAAGAGGAAAATTAACAAATAAAAGCATTATAAATATGGGGTTTATTTTTTCATTAAAAATTATAATCACACTAAATACAGCAACTCACATAACAACAAGAACACACAAAATAAGATAAAAAAAAATATACTGAATAATACAAAGAACAGACAAACGACAACAAAATGACACCAAAGAGAGACAAAGAGCAGTAACACACAAAATGACAACAAAGAAAGACTTAAATGAGAGAAAAACACACATGATCACTACAAAATACACAAAAATAACAGAGAAACATAGAAAACAACATATGAAACAACCAAACGACACCAAAAACACACACACTGAGGTAGAATAAATATAAATAATACCAACAACACACAAAAGCGACAACAAAAACTCACAAAATAAGAGAAAAATATACTGAATCAATAAAAGAACAGGGAAACAACAAAATACACAACATGACACCAAATACACAAAACTAGGATAGAAATGATCTCGATTAGAAAATGATTAGGAGGGAGATGACCGTAAACCAGAGAAATAAATCTATTCAGGAGGCACTAAATCTATCTGTAATGCAAGAAAGGTCTGTGTGTGTCCGTGGAGCGAATATCTCCCAGACGCAGTGTCTGATCGACCTTAAACTTTGTCAACGTCTTCCAAATACCCCGAGTGTGTGCATCCGTAATTTTGGAGTGATTTGATCATTCCTAAGCCAATTTAAAACCAATTTGAAATGACCATTCCACACTGTGGAACTCCTGTCAAACATTGTTTTAGAACACTGATGATGTCATCAACAGTGATGTCATTGGTGTTCCAAGAACAAACTGATGTCATCAACAGTGACTTCATTATCAGTGTTCTATTCTATTCTATGCTAAGCTAATGCAGTGCAGCGCTGTTTGTCTGTACACAATAACTTGAAAAGTCACGAACGGATTTTGATGAAATTTTCAGGAAATGTTAATAATGGGTCAAGGAACAGCTGATTACATTTTGGTGATGAAACAAAACAAAATAAAACATATATGTATATATATATATATATATACACACACATCCCATGTTTTTCCCATCCACACTGTGGAACTCCTGTTAATGTCAATATGAACAGGCACTGTACTAGTGCTGTTCAGTTCCACTTATTTACAAAATGAGATTCTTTAAAATGTGAGTATTCACTCCATCATTATACTTTATAGTTGTTTTTTCACAGAGTTCTGACAAAAACGTAGTTGTCGGACATGAGGGGGGACTTGCATTCAAAGGTTAGATAAAGGGGCTACTTGAGCTAAACAGGTTTGAGAACCACTGTGATAAATGACACATGTTTTCCTGATGCCTCACTCTGAGGCCTGGTGATGTCCTGAAATGTACACCGTATTTAACATATTATTGTTACTCTTCACACAAAGAACACTTAGATTGATTTGTCCTTATAACCAAACACAGTGAAGAAAAAACCTCAAAATTTATTTATTTATTTATTTATTTATTTATTCAGTTTATTTCCGACATGGTTACATTCATTTTTTTTTTTTTTTTTTTTTACGTTTTTTTTTTTTTTTTTGTACATGCCGAAAAAAATCAAGCCAGTATTTCATTTGGAAAGTTTTCTCTTTTTCTAAATGTGTTCCTCAGTTTTCAAATTAGTGCCTCAACAGCTGAATAAAAAAGCGCATTAATGCTTGAACTCCAACATTTCACTGCAGTAATGTTGATGTTTGTCCTCTGCGAGGGTCATTCCATCTGTTGCAGCCCCAGTTTGTGAATTTTGGGGCTACAGATGGTTTTTTACGATGGCGACTCCACGTTAGAGCTCTTAATTTTCTCGCAAAATGAATTTTGGAGCACTTGAATATCTCCTTGATGGGAGCGCTAACCATTAAAGTAGTGCATAAGCCGTCATTATATTTAATAGCTAGTGGTACCCTGTAGGATGCCGTGAAGCTCTGAGGCAGAAGTTAGCATAATTTCAAAGGTCTGCTGGAATTATTTTTGGGGATGTTTCCCCCGTTCCAACTAAAAAAGGACATCCTTTCTGAACTAACTTGTTTGAATGTTCAGGATGTGCACTTGATGACGGGTTAGTTGTGGGTTCTTTTAACTTTGAAACCGGAAAAAAAATAGTCTCTTCTTTTCTGGCTTTGCCAATATGAGGTTTTTACTCTTCTATTTTTGCTACATTTCTCCAATTCAGACTCAAAAGTTTGTATGTTTGCTGAGAGTTGGCGTCACAGAGCCCGGAGGAGGCTTTTCTCACTTTGGTCTGAAAGTTTTTGCAGCCCAGGTCCCGCCCCGTGCTCCTTGTTGTCCTTTAATGTTTGCTAAAATCCATATGTTTATTTTGGTGAGTCTCTCGAGGAGTCTAACAGGAGAGCTTGTGTTCTTCAAGGGATTGCCTTCAGAGAGACAAACGTGGTAAATTGCACTCTGGAGCATTATATCCAGCTACTGAGCTGTCTCCACCTCCAAAGGACTCTTTGTACTTTGCATTTACAACTTTCAAACACAAAAATGATGGAGCACACCTGAAAAATAACCAATTTAGCTGTGTTTATTGCTCAATATGATGACTACTAAGCATTAGGATAATAAAGGGGGAGCGAGAGACTAAACTTCACTGCGGGGCTTTACTTTAACTTGAGTAATTAGTGTGTGTGTGTAAGCTTTTCCTCCTGAGATGTTTTTTATGTGCATTTTTTCTAAGAAAAGTTGAGATCCTTCATTTATCTTCCTCATTCTAAAGGCATAAAATACTTGCTTTGTACAAAATACCTGCATTGACACTACTTTTGTTACTTTTTCCTCAGTGAAACTTGGAAATTACATCTGAGACGCGTGGAGTAGTTATAGCACTAAGATGTCTTGCTTACTATTTCCTGAACAAAGCACAGAAATGTTGTGAAGAAGACGTTAAGATGACTTCAGCAGTTTCACAGTGTCGATGAGGTGCTAACCCGGGCACGAACACTAATTCTAAATAATACGATTGACCTTAATGAGAAAATGTTCTTGGGTCAGATGGACTACATCGGCACTTTCTTTCACGCTCAACGCAAACCATTAAAACTTTATCCTCCCCAAAGGCAGATGAGATCCTCACAGCTTTAATTGAGAAGGAGCTCATCACATTTACATCACACGCAATGTAATAATCACTCAAGGCCCAAAATGTTTCTGAGGATCACATCTAATTGAAAAGGCACCATACAGAGTAAGGTTTTTCTAACTCTGAAGAGATTTATTTTCTATCCATTACGGACCCCACACATGAAGATGAAAGAAATCAGGCTAGAATATATTTATTTTAATCAGAGGCGGGAACAAGTCACTGTTTCTCAAATCTCAAGTAAGTCTCAAGTCATGTCACTTAAGTCCGAGTCAAGTCTCTAGTCAAGGCCACTTAAGTCAAGTCGAAAGTCCTCAACTTTAATTTACAAGTCTTAAAGCAGAACTTAGTAACTTTTTCACCTTAATAAATCCTTCTTGTAGTCCCTGTGAGGGTAATACAAATGTTTATGGGGTGATTGGGGGGTCTCTAATCCCTGTTCAGGGGTCTTTATTAATTGTAATAGTAGATTTTACTTGCTCGCATTTTTAAGCGGTGTTAATTTTGTAGACTAAAACGTTTCGTCATAGTTTTCTTTCACTATATTTTCTAAAGTGACAATAACTAGATTATGCCTAGTTAAAAAAACATACATAAATACATGAAAAATATATTTATTGACTAATAAAAAAACATGTAAAGCTATAATTGCGTCACATTGAACGAAATCCAATCAGAACTCGTGATCATGTGGTCTTACACTTTGATCACATTAAATCTAGCATCCAATATCTGGTTAATCAATAGTAGGGATGTAACGATTCACTCAACTCCCGATACGATTCGATTCACCATACTGGGTTCACGATACGATTCTCTCACGATTTATTTTACAAAATGGGACTGTAGACAAATTTTTTTTTTTGGGAAAAAAAATTAGAAAATACTGTGTTATTTTCCTTTTATATTTAATTGTCAAAAGAATCCCTTGATAAACTATTCAAAACAATGCAATTTAACTAAAAATAAATCTTGAATGAAATAAATAAAGGAATAATACAAATGAAAATGAAGCCTATTAATTTAAATTCTGGTTCTATAATAAACAATGCAAAACTGCATAATAGTTCTTTTTTTTTTAAAAGTGCAACTGAAAATGTATTTTGTGCCTTAACAATTGGACTTTAAAAAAAAACAAAAAAAAAACGTATTTGCACTGATTTACGTCATATTTGTTTGGACCAGCAGAGGGCGCTGGTAACACAGTGGTCAGTTGGCTTGCAGAAATTCTGGCAGTGAAGAAGAGAAGCTATGCTAGCAGACAGAGCTAATAGAAAAACATGACTTTCACAGATATTCAAGTAATATTTCAGATATTCTTTCGGTGCTAAAGGGGTAATGAATCATTCATTAACATATTTAAGAGTAGAAGGCGGCCAGAAAGAAAGTATTAGCAGACTCCGCCCGCCGCCTACACTTGTGGATAGCAGATATAAAAGCAGTGGCTGGTAGAGTTTCCTTGAAAAGTTTTGGCATCGTTATTGCACGGGGGAAAGAAACACAAGAAGTTTGAGGTCTTGATTTACTGAACTGCTACACACCCGAGGGACGCAGCACCTACAACGCCAGACGGTGTGGGTGTACGTCCCCTTCAGGTTGTGTTTTTACAGTCTGCTCCAAAATTGGATTTGTAAATGTGCTGTGGAGGCTGCCGTCAGCACGCTGCTTCCACATACCCTGCAGGACTCATCCAGCTGACGCCTGATGTAATATCAGGTGCTTCTCCAAATTTCCCCCAAGACCGCTCGTATTATAAAGACACAGTTCGTTATGCAGTTGTAATTTATGCCTCCACATATGATTGTCATCGGATATTATGTGGCTGAGAATCACACTTTAACACACGGTTACTGTTAACAATATCTATAACATACATGGTTTCAGATTTTTTTTTCTTATTATAGTTTTGTTGCCAAAGTCATATCTCATTGGAATCATCAGTATTTTAATGTTGGCTTCTAATTGGCTCATTTATGGTTCTGTCACACCTCTTTACACTCACTCATTACCTAGAAAACTAGCAACTAATAAACTGCTTGAGTTGAAGTCTATTAAGATATTGATTAGTATTTATATGTAATTTTTTAAATGTCATACATTTTAGTCACAGTTTTAATTATTTGGCTCAAGCTTGCAGTGATATGTAATTATAGAACTCTCTCCTGGTCAGTTCTGGTCAGGCTGCCCTAATAAGGTCAGATTAGTTCTGTTGAGAGATTTAAAAAATTGCTCTGTAATTAATTAATTTAATTAATCAATTTTTTTTATCTCGCCTAAACATTGCTGAGAAAAAAAAAAGCTCAGGTGATCGGCAAACACTTTGTACACCACTGGGCTTTAGTTTTCCATCCTGTGTTTTTATAAGCCAAAACTAACGCCAATGAAGCTGAGAAACTCGCAATTAACGCATTGAAATGACAGCACTAGGCCAGATACCGTCGTACACTGATAGCATTCTCCAAGGTCTCTGCCTGAGGAGGCTCCACTATGTTATGACTTTGGCTGTTACTTTTACACGTTAATTGCGATTAATTGGGGGTTAATCGGGGGTTGGAGTCGGTGGCGGGATGCGCTGGGTGCTCGGCTGCTTGGGGCTTCCTCGGATGTGTGTGTGGGGGGCGGTGGCTGCTTCACGGCCTGGGATCTCGGGGGCGTCTGGGGAGCTGCTTGGCCGTGGGGGGGGGTGCCCTGGGGCTCCTTGGTCCCCACTCTTTCTGCTGGACTGGCTGCATCTGCGGGCCCGGGGCAGTTCCTGGGTTTGCGGTAGCTGTTTTTGCACATATACTGGTCTACGATGCACTGGCACGCCTTGGGATGTGGGATAAAACTCATACTAGGCTTAACTTTAGACACGTTAATCCCAAATACCTGCTTTAGGTACTACCACTCACTCATTCCCCCTGTCCACAGCCACCAACTTTATAGCTAAGCTTCACACTTGTCACCATATTGGCTTGATTACACAACATAATAAGCACAATATGTTCTACAACTGCACATCTCACCCTCACTGTAAAATAATCTATTCTTCCGCACCCTTTCTATTTCCTACTTTGAGTCTCTCCTCCCTGCTCCCTTTCCCCTCCCCCTCCCCCTGTACCTAGGCGTAACACTGCTCTCCTTTTTATGTCCTCCCTATAATAAAAGGTTTCTATCCCTTCCTTAGGGAGGGCTGGTGATGGTCGCAATAACAAAACATGCATTGCTGTCTCATAATGTTTGCACTTCTTGTAGTGTTGACCTTTGACAGCATGTGCAGACAAGTGGAAAAAAAAAAAATTGCGATTAATGAAATGGAGGAAAAAAATAACGAAATTAATCGCACACCAGAGTGGAACCTTTCTCATTTCAAGAGTTCCCGGTATATCCATAATACTGACGCACAGACTACAATACAAGAAACGGGAGACTCTGAGCTTCTCAGCTTTATTGGCGTTAATTTTGGCTTATGAAAAACACCGGATGGAAAACTAAAGCCCAGTTGTGTTCAAATTGAGCAAGAAAAAGTTTGCCAATCACCAGAGCTTTTGCAGCCTCAGCTAGCACCTCAATGCTAAATGGGTAGCAGCTAGCACAGACAGCTAGCGAGGACACTCGGACGGTACTAACTAGTCACTGGATATATATCATTATCAGAAGGACAGAAAAAGTTTGGTGTTCTTACTGTTTATGATGTGCTAACTTATAGTACTACATATGGACCTAATGTTTTAATATCCCTCACCACAAAGTGTGGAAGGGGGACATGGGTTTGAACTCCGTTCGTGCATCCGTCTATCCCAGTTGAAGGGGACAGCTTTTCTCAGAAACAGTTTAAGACAGTTTAACCAAATTTGGTGTGTGGCGTCAGGGTATCAATACCTTGATAGAGTTCGAAAAAGAGAAGCTCGCAATTATTTTTTCCGGAGTTATTGCCCTTGTTACATTTATTGGACTGTTGGAAGTAACTTCAAAGGGGACAGCTTTTCTTAGGAACCGTTTAAGATAGGATAACCACATTTGTAGGGGTGTAAATCCCCAGCTTCATCACGATACGATGCAATGTATGTTTGGATGATGATACAATGTTTGCCGATATCACAAAGTCTGTCACGATACGATTTCGATTTGATTCACAAGCCTGCGATCAATATGATATATCATATGCCCATCTCACACAATCATTGACATGCATATCAACTCCCAAAAAACAACTAAAATATGATTTGACCATTTTATTTCTATGGTCTTTCGCAGGCCTTAAATAACAGTATAAACCCCATTCTGTAACATTTAACAAAGTGTCAGACTTTGACTTGTATGAGTGATTAAAAAGTATCTAGTAGTTTTATTTAAATTACTACGGTGCAATACGTTTTTAAGAATGCAAAAACATGGCTTTAAAGACAGTTGATTTCACTGTAACAAACTGTAACCAGATGGCGTCTATGAAACAGCAGAGTTGGAACTGTCGCTCCCTGCGGTCACAGATTATTTTGGTTCACGGATTTTGTTTATCAAATTTCAGTAAACAAAAGAGGTTTACATCGACTTTTTTTACTTTTACAGATTTTTAGAGCAACCCAAGGCAGCACAAGTTGTCATTTTGACTGAAAAAGCTGCAAAATGATCCTGAATGCTTCACCTCCTATAGAACGCAATGGACTAAAAGGGGCAATTGGTATCATGAATGATGTAATATCCACATGGTGGCGCACAGGGTAAAGTAGTCCCAATTTAAAAGTTAATAAAATGAATATGGTGCAAAATAATGCGTTTTGTTAGGCATAGATCTTCTAATAAGGACATTTCAAAGGTTTTTGGCCACATTTGCAGAAACAGTGGAGGATCTCTTTAACAAACTGTTCTGTTCTTGTTGTTTCTCTGCCAATAGTGTGTTTGCAGAGACGCTTCATATGTTCAGAGTGAGGGATGCTCAGAGATACTCTGTGTACATTGGTAGAGTTAGGATAGTCGCCCAGTGGAATCTTTCTCTAATCTTTGCACCTGTAATTACATGTCTGACTGATCCTCCTGATTGCCAACTATTCCTCATCAGCGGAATGATGAGGAATAGCAAGCCTGAGGCTTTTCTGCCTTTGTTAATTGGACGAACTAAGTGCATTACCGCAGCAGAAGACATCTCAATTGGTATTGCATTGATCGATAGGCGCGTTCATTATCAAGCTGTTGTTAACCCGAAAAAGAAATTCAATTACAATCCCAGGCACATTAAGCATTGTTTGCTTAGTCTTTCATTCACAGCAGAGAAAATTCACCAAATTAATCCTCTGAGTTATTATTTAAGAACAAACAAAAGTCACGAGGAGTAACCAGCAGCTTTAAGGAAATATATTTGAAAACAAGAGCCATCTTGGTGCACCAATACGATGCATTTTTAGGTGAATATGGGTTTGTAGGAGATAAAGTGGAACAAAATGTATGGCAACTACCAGAGGTGTAAAGAGTACCGATATACTGTATTCTACTCAAGTACAAGTAAGTCATACATAAAATACTGAAGTATGGGTAAAAAGTAGCTCAATTAAATAGTACTCAAAGTAAAAGTTACTAGTTACTGTCACCCCCCATGTTTATTTTTGGTCATACATTGTTGCCACAGTTCCTTTGCATATAGTGAACATGTCATGTATAAACTTAAAAAGGAAGAGACCAAATGTTGCGCAATTGGATTTTATTTTATTTTCCCCAAAGGTTTGTCAAAATGTACCCTTTTTTTTTGGGAATAAAATAACACCAATAAATTCAATTCTGAATAAATTAAAATGATCAGGCTCTAAGTATAGCTACATTTATGAACTCTAAAACTGAGAAAATAACCATCAATCAATGCTGTCGATTTGGACATTTTTTTTTGGATCAATACGATCCAAAGAAAATCGTGAGGTGAATTATCGCGATATATCGCCGAATTGATTTTTTCTTACACCTTTAATGACCACATCTGCCGTCGGTGTTTACCATTTTGAGTTCGAAGCCTCACAAAGGTGAGGCTTTGGTGGGGGGGGAGGGAACAGGGAGGATAGACTCAAGGTAGGAAATGGAAAGGGTGGGGAAGAGTTAATTATTTTAAATTGAGAGTGAGATGAGAAGTTGTAGTTGTGCATATTGTGCTTATTGTGTTGTGTAATCAAGCCAGTCTGGTGACAAGTGTGAAGCTGAGGTATAATGGTGGTGGCTGTGGACAGAGGGAAGGAGTGAGTGGTAAGAATCCCTTGATAAACTATTCACACAATGCAATTTAACTAAAAATAAATCTTGAATGAAATAAATAAAGGAATAATACAAATGAAGAAGAAGCCTATTCTTTTAAATTCTGGTTCTATATTAAACAATGCAAAACTGCATAATAGTTCTTTTTCTTTTTAAAAGTGCAACTGAAAATGTACTTTGTGCCTTAGCAATTGGACTTTTAAAATAATACCTAGAACAGGTATTTGGGATCAACGTGTCTAAGGTTTAGCCCAGTGTGAGTTTTATCCCACAGCCCAAGACATGCCAGTGCATCGTAGACCAATGTATGTGCAAGAACCCGCCACTGCAAACTCAAGCGCTGTCCCGGACCAAGGTTATTTCAAAGGACAGACGTCTATGTTTTGGCCGGCAGGCTGAATGTTAGACAGCCCAGCTACTCTATATACAAACTTTGATGTTTTTGTAGAATAATGATATTTTCCCCCCTGCCCTCTAACTACTGCAGTCATTTAAACTTTATTTATTTCGCCATGTCAAGCTTTTTGTTTTGTACCCATGTGTACCTTTGGAAGAGTGTGATATTGAGTTGAATTGCAGTAATGCTTCCTTTGTGTGTTACAACCTTTATAACCTGATTTTTCTGTAGAATTGAATTTGCTCAACACCTGCACGACAGTCTCAGACTTGTGGCTATGGTCGTGGTGTGTGGATATTACTTCTTTGTTTTTGGTTTAGTTTGTCACCCAGTCAGTTTGTTTCCATCTAAATCCTTTATATTGACAAGACTTTATATTCAGAAAACGACCAATGTGTCAGACAAGAACCAAGCTCTATCCAAGCTTGTCACAACTCTCCATTTTCTATTGTCATTTAGGGTTTGATTAATGTTTCTTATAAAAAAAAAAAGAAAAAGAAGAACACAATCTCCCATCTGGTAAAATATATCTAGAACTGTTTTCCTGTCAAATCTTAACAGTCACACTGGATTTGTGTTTGCTCAGGAACACTCGGCAGCAGAAGCTGCTGTGCTACTTTTATGATGAGTGGGTGGTTTTGACACTGAAATTTGAGTGTGTAGTGACAGCCCGACGTAGCCATGCTGCTACTGTGAATACAGATCACAGTTGTTATATCACGGCGACCCCTGGAAGGGATTATTGCAAACATAAGTTGTGAGTTAAAGCAAACAGTGATGATTAAGAGCTGTTTACAGATAAAGATGGTCCTAGGAAGAAAAAAACAAAACCTTTTGAATAAATGCTAAAATCAATGTCTTTGGAAATTATTTGTGATATTTGGTGTAAATTTACACCAAATATCACAAATAATACCCAAGAAAGTTATTTGCTTGTATACACAAGGTGTTCTCAATAGACAGACATTTAATAATCACTCATTCCACCATAAGGTTATCACATTTGTTGTGTAAAGCTCTATTCGTACGGGATTAGTTTCACTTAGGGACCATTTTGCTGAACTTCGAGGTCCTGTGATAATACTAATCCAATGCGAATAGGTCCCTCTGTGTTTTGGACAGAAATGGGCGGGATCTGATGAGAGTACGCGTTGTTTTGTTTCCGGGACGCATGTTTATTTACTTGTGGCAAATTTTAAGGTTTCTTCTCGTGTCCAGTGCCTTCTTTTCTTCTTAGCGACCGCGATTTTGAAAACAGTGTGAGCGGATGTTACGCAATACGCAGCGCGTTGACATATCCGGGAGATGTCCGTAAATTTCAGCAAAATCTCAGGCTTCGGTTATCTTGTGCGAATGAAAAGCAGACGTTGGGGGTCATTTACTTATTGCATGGGGTCCACAGATAATACTTATCCCATGCGAAAGGGGCTTAAGTTTTCAAATTTAAGTAGTTTGCCCAAAGATGTTTAATTATAGACTATAAATTGGTTACCGTCTACATTTTTAGGCATAGTAATTGAATATTCTTCCACGTCAATCCATGTACAGTGTGTGCAAGCTCCCAAAAGCATTGATTTAAATGGCATTTTTAAATTGAATTATAGACAGTCTTCAACAGTTTCAAATATTTCATGGCTCTAATTGTAAAGCACTTTATAATTTTTGAATAAGGGCTGTGAATAATAGCATTAACTTTTTTTTTTTGCTTGCTTTGTTTAATTACAATGATCTGTCTTTGTTTTTTTATCCAAAGAATTTTATAAAACCTGTACAATGCAAGAAACTTCACCAAAATACAGAGAATTCTAAATGGCAGATACAACTTCATACGAAACATGCACACAAGTAACAATAGTAATTATTTAGTTACAGGTTTTTTTTTTAGCAAATTTAAAATAAGGATTATATATAAATTAATGTTTGATAAAATAATGATATTTGTATTAATATTAATCATTATAGCAATAATATTAATTCTTAATATTATTAATTTTTTCACATTTTAATTTTTCAGTGTTTTTTTTCTCTGTGAAGTAAAGCGCAAGTTATGTGCAATAACTGTATGATTTTGTGTATCAATTACAATTCATCAAGTCGCGGTTAATTGCTATTAATTTAATTACAACCAAATTTGCAATTGATACATTTTTTCAATCGATTCACACCTCTAGTTATAATATATTAATGAGACAATAATTTGATCACGATGGCACGGACACCTTGTTTCCGGAGGCATTGCTTTAGTTTTGGAATTTGTATTAAGAAAATAATGTATGGACGTTTTTATAACTCCTAATAAGCAAGTTGTAACTCTTCTTTGAGGACTCAACGTTGTTCAAGATCTACAGTTTCTAACTGTAAAACAGTTAGAAAAACAGACTGTCAAACAGACTGAAGCACTGAGACATATAAAACAGAAGAGCTCATGTAACTCTGGTATTAAACATCAAAGGCAGTACATTTGTGAAACGAATGTTTAGCCTGAGGTAATAACACCAGTTCAGTCGATTTTTATCCAGCGGTGTAATCTTTCTGCTCTTTTATTAACAGATGCACAGTCTCATTGTCAAGGAAAAGATGCGCTTTAGGATATCTGCGTGTGCTGCTAAGTCTTTACACAAACGCTCCGACTTTGGACCAAGCGATGCATATTAATAGTAATTTAATCAGGCTGGAAAGCGTCTGGGTTGAGAACGGTTCTGATAACAGGCCAACGACTCGGCTTAGAGCTTCTCATGTGGATTCAGGAGGTCTAATGGCATCTGGCTCCTTTTGTTATTTGTGAATAGAAGCTGATAAGCAGGGCACAAAAAAAAAACCCTCTCCCTTGGATAATGAGGCGTTGGGTGGGGGGAGCGGGCAGGGGGGTGGCAGTGCAAGGCAAAGTGTTGAGTTTTAGTGCCACGGGGCATGGAGCTGGTTTCTAACCCTGATGGATTTACCTCCCCAAGATGTCGATGCTCATCCAGTGATGCCTTGTGAGAACTCCTCCTCTGGTTCTTTATCGCTGTGCCTTTGTGCTCTGCTCTCGCGATGGTTCAATCAGCACTCGCAGCTAAACTCAGGCCTGGTCTTCTGAGATAGGCCACTCACTAATGACTTAAGTTAATCAATGAATGAAGTGTGATTGGGCAAGACACTCCAGTCCAAGCTGTATGCAAATTTAAAGTACTTATTTGTTCTTCCAATTACAAATTGCAATTCTTATTTATAAACTAGCTTCTTACTGTGAACAATCAAATGGCTTCACCTGCCCTAATTCTTATCCTTCCAACCCGTTTATCAAAGGGCTTCAACCACAAAGGCTTCCTGGTTCCTTGCACGATTACTGGCTGTTGCTCCTCCACCCTTCTCAATTAAATGCAGAAAAATAAAATGAGCTCTTACGTTAGATGAAAGCCTCTCACCTGAATGAGCCTCTAGTTACCTGTGTTTAGCCTATAAGCAGAATGCAAATTTGCTAATTTCTCAGTGTTTGAAATGTAAGAGGAGTTATAAATCTCTTTTCATGTATTCTATATTTTGTGATACGGTTGGAAGAAGAAAAGAGTGAATTTATTACACTAAATGTTTTTTTTGTGTAAAGGTGATGTTAAATGCTTTGAACTCTAACTTTGATGATGCAATGTGCCACTAATTCATTGAGAGCAATGCAGGGTTCACTGTCAAATCCATCTAATAATATTGTCACAGTGCTACTCAATTAGTAATTTTTTTTAACTTTATTTTTGTCCATCGACTCTCGTTAGCTCATCAGGTGGCCCAATGATTTACACTTTGACAATGACTAATGACATCCAAACAGTCCAGAAAATTCTGTCTTTTCACTCCCTGCGGTTTGAAGACTTGTGATTGTTTGTGTCTTTACAGGGAAAATGAAGTCCTGAAGGTCCAGTTAAAGAAGTATGTTGGAGCGGTGCAGATGCTGAAGAGGGAGGGAAGTCAGGGCAATGACGGTAAGACACGCTTTCTCCAGCCTTCATTTTAGCTACTGGTAACATTGATATAGTTTTGCTTAATGCTTGGCGATGTGTATGGTTCTTTTTGTAAAGACTGCCAAGATAAGCCCCTGCTGTATTAAAGGCAAAAGTAGCATGGCTAATTGTCACGGGATACACAATGGGAAATTGCATTGGTTGCTAGGGAAGTGAGAGTGGTTCTCTTTGATGCTTGAAGCGTATTGTTTTTGGGATATTTCTTTTTCATCATCAAAATTAAGACAAGAGTGCTGCATTTAGGGTGCATTCACATCAATGGATCCTAGGGCTTGGATAGTCCGCCTTGATTGGGCAATGTGAACACGCAAACAGAGTCTAGAGCGGATCAAATGGGTGAATTTTAAAGCGATTGTTTCTGTTGGTTTCGGAGCATTTCCGATCAAAGCCTCGAGGGATTAGGAGTGTCGTGAACACAACTGCTGATCAGAGCGGATCAAACACAGGAAGTATCGGCGATGATGTAGAGTAGGGAGGTTCACAACATTAATTTTCACCAAATTTTGCCAGATTACTTTTCGCCTTGTTCCTATTGACTTTGTAAGCATCAGTTACTAAAAATGGAGTCGATCGCTGCACATTTAGGGGTGGCAAAGTTTTTCACAATGTTAATGTTTTTTCTATTTTCAGGAATAGTGTTTGAAGCTATTAATGACCATATTTACCTTCATATCATTAAAGTTTCTGATGTCTGTCAAAGTTACGCATTCTTTGGTTGACCAATAACAATTGCGAAAAGGTGTGCCACCCTTTACGGATGTTATACTGTATTGGGCCAATTTTTGGTACAGATGTTCAAAATATCAATAACAAGGCCAAATGCGATCTGGCCAAATTTGCAAAACTTTTTCTTAGACCATTCTATTGTAAACCACCTTAACGTAGCGCGCATGGAATTGTGAATGCTTCAGGTTTCTGTTTTTCTGTCTAGAGAAGTCTCTACTCCAGTAATGGCGCCCTCAAGTGGTTAGCTCATGTAACCGCATCAGAGTCTGTTTGGAACGGATCAGAAGTTGCGCTCTGAATGCAAACAGAGCCAAACCAAGGTCCTCCGCCCATTCGGACCAAAACCAGAATTAAACTGGTGTAAATGGACCCTTATGGCATGTTTCCATTGGCGGTATTGGCTCTACATGGCTCTGCACTGCTCGCTTTCGGGACCCTATACCGTTTTTCTGGATTGTATCCATTGAGCACCAACCTGACACATGAAACTGCCAGACTACGGATGGCACTATTTTGCTGCCATCCTCACAAGATCAACAATAATCGATGGAGGCCAAATACTTCCTCTCTGTGCGTGAGTTGATGACTCTGCGCGTCAGTGTATTTTTTGTGCTTACGTCATATTTTCAGACCAATGCTGCTTTTTTTGGAACCTCAACAAAGGACTGAAAAAAGCAGCACCAGATACCATGGAGGAGGTACTTTTTTCCAGTGGAAACGCGAAAAAAGAGAGTAAAGCCGATGCCACCAGTGGAACACGCCATTGGAGAGCTTTGGTGGTCTTGGAAAAGCATTTATGCTCTTGTAAACCCATTTAGTACCACATCATTAAGGCCTGCTGCTGATTGGTTAGTTTCCCCCCATTGTCTTCACACCTGTTAATGCAAACTGGGCTTAATTTGCAAAGGCTACAAAGGCTGTAAAATGGCGGCCCGCTGCTTTTTCACAGGCCTCAAACTGCGCATGTGACTCCTTCACTGTGTGTGTGCTTTGGTTTGACCGTGACCAGCACATGGCTGTCATCTCTGTGCCAAAGATGTACTGACTGGCAGTTTCTGCGTTGCTGTAGCAACAGAACGGCACGTTTTTACTGCCTGTTAGAACTTGCCAGTAAAAAAATGTGAAATGTGACGTTAAGCATCCTGCCTTCTGTTTCCAGCCTCAGTCTTTATCCTTGGCACCAATAAATTCACTTTCAGGTGGATCAATCATTTTTTGTGAACCAGCTCGGGGCATTTGTTCCTGAGTAGTTTTTGTGTAAATACGGGAAAAATGTAAAATGACCAGGGACCAGTGAGGAGTGCAGCAATGGTTTGGAAGTACAATTTAGCTTTTTCAACCTCAAAGTAGTATGAAAGACCATGAAAGGGAGAAGTTGGACTCAAGACCCTAATACTAAACTTGATATCCTCCAGATAGACTTAACAGCATAGATCATAGGTGGGCAAACTACGGCCCGCGGGCCACATTCGGCCCGTTGGTCTTTTTAATCCGGCCCGCCGAAGTCAAAATAAACAATTAAAACACAAGCTGAACCGTCTTGCTCAATTATTTATCTCAACACCCATGGGAACCAAATATTCTCCCTTTCTCCGCTCACGCCCACCCCTTTCTATCCACCCAGCCAATCAACACGCAGAACACATGTAAACAAAGACAAACATTGGCAGAGAAAGCTACACGTAATAATGATGCCTTCATGGCAATGGGAAACCACAGTACTCGTTGAATAAACTACAATGGGACTCAGTCCGTTACAATAAAATAATTATGACTGCATTCCTTTGACTTAGTCCTGTGATGCCTGGCATCCTACTCGGTATGGACAGAAAATGTAATATGAGGAAGAAAGCAGATTTAGATTGGTCGCCGCCATAGCACACCCACAAAGAAGAAGAAGAAAAAGAAGCGACAGAAGAACTTACTCATAGTAGAAGCGGAAACTTGGGTATCTGGCCAGACAAACAGTTCTTCCACTTCGGATAATCAAAGTAAGCTGTTTGTTGGTGTTTTATTGCGGGATCACGTGGTGTCGCGTGAATACACCTGGCTCACAAGGCAGCGTAGCGCGCCTTGGAGCCAGGTGGTGGTTGACGGAGCAAAACCGCGGCGCTGACACAGCGATACACATCTACAACAATGAGTGGCCCAAAGAAAAGAAGAGTCAACAGTGAGTGCTGAGTGTTTAATCATGAATGGACAAGTAAATACTTTTCACTGAAGTCCTGTCAAAGGCTGTATGCCTTATTATTTGCAAAGAAACTGTTTTAAAGGAATAAAACATCCACCGTCACTTTTCCTCCAAACATGCTGCTAATTATGCTAATAACCATTATTAACAAATTATGTTGGAGGATTTTTTTCATGCAAATACTTTTTATTTAACTGAGCTACTTTTACACACACCCACACACACACACCCACCCACCCACACACACACACTATATATATAGTGTGTGTGTTATGTGAACTTTCAAGTCCCACATGTGCCCATTGCCCCCCAAATAATCCTGACAAATAACACGTAAATTAAAATATCCTAAGAATGGTAAAGGGTTGAATCTTTTTCTTTTGGTTTATAGATGCGTTTTGTGGATCCACAGATAAGTAAAAGTAGATGGTAACAGTAAGGCCCTGATTTACAAGGTTCCTTCCAAAAAAGGGCGTAAAATTATTTCCGTGCTGAATTATATTGCATTAATTCTGCCTTACCTGCTGCAGGTGATTCATTAAGATTACACAAGCAGACGTGATTGAAACCACTCTACTTAAATGAGGATTTTGCACATGGTATGTGTTGAACATGCAGAATGTCTGAGAGCTGAAGGGCAGAAAGTGCAAAATTGAATTCGAAGTGTTAGTGAAACTGTTGAACTACAGAAAAAAAGCTGCAGTTAAAGGCAGGTCAAGCACTCATTTAATTAAGTAAATACTTTGAATTTCATAATCTATGTAGCTTCCAAATGAATATAGTTATGAAAGTGCTGTCACTTGGATGGAAGAATTGATTTGCCAACATGTGCAGTGCAGATACTTTTCATATGCAGAACAAATTGATGATCATAAAAAAGCTTAAGAATGTAGAATGGTTTTTTTTTTGTAGTTTTTTTTCATAATGAGATCACATTTTTGGTGCAGTTTTCTTGACAATTTTATTTCTGCAAATAACAAATGTCTGTTTTTTTTCTTTTTAATGAAGTTGTTCTTTTAAAAGTTGCTGCAGCAACTCAAGGTCAATAAATGCATACATTTTATAATTCATGATTTTTGCGTGCTCACGTAAAAGTTCTACACGAGTGCGTAAAGGCATGATATGCTCTCGTTAAAGTTTATCACGCAAAACTCAAAAAACAAAACAAAATGCGTCAATTTTTTTCTCTTCATGTTGTTTGATTAAAATGTTAAATCTTCATGTGGATTTCCTCTTGGCGTAAGAAAAAAAAAACATTAATTGCTTCTGCTGTGGCTGCAAGAAAGAATTTTCCCCTAAATAACAATAAAAGAATAGTTAAGCATCATTCCCTGCTGCGATATCTGTCTATACAGAATGAATTGATGACTCAGCTTTGTTTGGAAACTTCATAGGAGGCTTTGATTGTGTTTTCCAGGTCTCTGCTATTTACTCTGCCATTTTCATCACTGCTGCTGTGTATATGTTGACTAAAACGACAACAACTGGATTGCTTTTATGTTTTCATTCCAGCTGTTTCTTATGTCATTGGCAAATAAAGGACATTATTTAACAGCCACATTCAATATTCAACTCATTCAGTGCCAGCCATTTTCAGAATTTCTACCCCCCTTGGTGCCAGCCGTTTTAGAGCATTTTGACTGATTTTTAACGACCCGCAGAATATTTTAATATATAATTCTGACACCAGATTCTGAAAGATTTAAGTCTCTACTTTCATCAAAAAAAAAAAAAAAAAAAATTGTTTCTAGCGTGTTTTGTTTTTCTGTAATCAGCAGTTGAATAGAGGCAAGTTTCACACAAATCGGCAGTTTGTGACAAAAATCTGAGAAAAACGACTTATTATTGACTTTGAAGCAATTTTTTTGCTTTAGGGACACCTCATCATTGCTTTCCTTCTATAAAACTACAAAAACAACACTGAGACCGGGCTTTTGATGGTAAGATTATTATTATTTTGTTATCTGGGTTAAAATTGAATGGTTTGCTTACTGTATTTTGGCCGTCCTCCAAGTCTCTCCTCCGTCATTCTCCCCACATGCAACTTCCTCCTCCTCCCGGACATGCCGAGTGTCACCGCTTGCCCCATTTTTTTGATCGTTTTATCTCACCATCGCGACACTCTCAATATTCCACTGAGTTCCACACATGCTCTGGTCGAGTGTGAGCTGCTGTGCGCTGGTGGGAACTTCAGCATCAACTCTTATAGCACCATTTTCTGTCTTGTAAACTCCTTTTTTTCTCCCTCTGAGCTCGACCCATCACGGGTGATCTCTCATTCAAAGGTGTGCTGCTGCCACCTACACGTCAGCAATTGGTCACTACATCATGGTACAAGTTAGATATTAAACGGGAGACCTTCGTCACACTGTCTCCTAGCAATCCCAGCCAAAAAACACATTCACGTCTATAGACGTGAATGGCATTCAATGAGTTAATATAAAGACTAAATATTCAAGAGAATTCATGCTTTCAGGCGACTGGCCCTGCCACCACTTTGTAAGGCAGATGCTAAGGTTTTAGCCTATAGACCTAGAGTTATGTTTAAAACATCACATGGGCTTCACATTTCATTGCATTGACTGTATTCGACCTCTTCAGAATAGTGACATGAGTAGATGATGGAAGGAAAAAGAAAAAAAAGAAGCAATTTGCTCGCAGATCGAACCAGCATGTGCTACCAGGAAATAACCACCACCCGGTTAAACTCAACAGTCTCTCACTAACCTGTGACATTTCACTCTGCGCTCGTTCTTTTCTCCATCCGTTTTTTTTTTTTGTTGCTGATTTGAGTTTTGATTCTCCCGTCATCATTTGTACCCCTTCAGCCTTTCCTGCATCTCGACAGGCATGACAATTCCCTATTCACGGCGGCGTCTAAATGATTTCATCCTCCTTTGCCTCTGTCTTTTTCTGCTAATGATGTGCCTCATGTCATCGTACTTTGATGTCGACTACAACTGTGCTTATATATGTGCATATGTGTGGAGCGTAGATGGAGGAATAATGGGCAAGGGCTTCAGGGTGAGGGTGGAAATCACAATGGGATGTAAGTGTGTGTGTGTGTGTGTGTGTGTGTGTGTGTGAGTGAACTGACATGCAAGATACCTGCTTTCTTCATATAAGCAAACTGCCTTTAAAAAAAAAAGTAGAAGCTTCTTCCCTTTATTGGTAGTGTTCAGTGCAGACTCCATCCTCCTCTGTGCGCCTCAGGCTTTTTCAAACCCTTGACATAAAAAAAAAAGGGATGTTTTTTTTCCACTTCCATTTTCGTCGGTGATTATTGCCGTTTCCACATGTGATGCTGTCAGGTCTTGTTTGATTGGGGCGGAGGATGGGGGGAAATCACCAGTCGCACCGCGTGCATAATTCATGGCTCTTAAATGCAAACCCCAATGCTGAAATGAAAAAGCTGAAGCCTCAAATAAGTTTCGCTCTAGCTTGTGTAACTTCAAATCAGGCACGGCGCAGGATTTTCCCTCTCCCGGTGCTAAGGGGGTGCGGGATTGATATGTGGGGGTGCTGATAATAATAAAAAAATAAATAAAAAAAAAACTTTTATAACGAGTTTCTCATTTTTTCTTCAATAAAATAAGTTGTGCAACACAGAATGTTAGATTTAACTGAATTTGGTCAAAGAATATTTAACAAAAATAGTTAAGCATATCACAGGTGACCACAAGGCAATGGCAAAAAAAAAAAATGAGCAAAAGTGACCAATTCAACATTTGACAGCCACTCATTCGCCTGCTAATAATCAGACAGTAAATCTAAAATACAAAAACGTCAGGGAAGAACTAAAGGCTTTCATACACTGTGCAACTTTTGGCCAATTTAGAGCCAATTTACGACTTGAGCGTCTATTTTGTGGGATCGTGCGAGTCTCTGCTAGACCGTTTGCCGTGCATCGTGTAGCATACATGGGGTCATGAGAAGCGATTAACACCTCACGACCAGCTCCCGATCAGCAATCGTATGTTTGTAAGGAAATCAAACATGTATGAAATTCAGTCACTCCTCGTGAGCGTATCTCACAGTTGAAGCAGTGCCACGGACCGGCTTACCGTAAACGCTCAAACTGTGCATGCGCTAACACCGTAGGACCGCTGTATATTTGACGGACTGTACTGCCCACGTCTGTCCAGACAGCTCCTGGTTTATCACATCGCCGTCTTTTCTTTTTTAAAGCTCTTTTTGCTGAGATTTGCGAGTGTCTCTCCACTTCCGGGTTTTTCTTTTTCGTCTGTTTTAAATGGCGACGCCTCAGAGTTCCGGAAACAAGACCCCGACGTGTTGCGTATGAACGTACAGTGTGACTAGTCAGATTGTCGGTCCGTACAGTGTGAGAACATGCATCGTGAGCTGCGCACATTCGGGCTCTGGACATGAGTCGCACAGTTTGAGCTGGAAACGAGTACAACGAATGAAAAAATCGCACTGTGTATCCCAGCTTTAACTCACCCTCATTGTTTTATAAGCGAACGATGTGTTTGTTTTTGCGTGTTTGGACAGGCAGGCAAGATTGCTGAGTCAAGGGTTTGAATTTCGGTTTCTCAGGTATATTTTAACGCGCCACATGCAGGAAAAAATGCGCTCACATGAAGCGGAGGTGACAAGTAGCATGACAAATATGGGTGAAAGTTTGTAGAGGCTCCCTGGGAGATGAGCTCTTGGTCTTCATTTTCTACGGGAACTCTTGTTTTTCTTAATTATCCATTGCATTGGACTGTTAGTGAACGCTAAAATGATGCACGAAAAAGACTCTTCTCATCCCCTATCTCTCTCACACACACACACACACACACACACACACACACACGCACACACACACACACGCACACACACACACACACTGTAGGCGGTACAGGCAGGGTTTTGATTGGAACAGAATGGCTACTCTGGAACTTTTTTAATGTTTTTGAACTCAATAAATTAATAATTAAAATATTAAATAAAATGCTCAAGGAGCTTAACTGGGCCTACACAAATTCCTGATGGGGCTATAGCGCCCCGGTGTCAAATTTAGAAGAAGCAATCAGCTGATACCCAGATGCAGGGTTGGAGTCAATTACATTTTTCAATTACAATCACGTCTTCAATAGTGTTTCATGCCCGTTCAGTGTTAGCAACAGAGTCAGACAAGGTGGATTTAATACATGGGCTAAATGCATGTATAACAGGCTGTGTGATTGGGAATTGCTTTAGTGAACCACCTGATGTATGCTGATCTTATTGTGTTCAGTCCAAGCAGTGCAAGTCTCCAGGAACTTCTTAAAGGGGACATATCAAAAATGACCTTACCCACAGATGTGGGTACATTTCCATAAAAAATAAAACTCAACCAGGCACTTTGAAAAGGTTCTGATGCTGGGAGACGGTGTAATGAAGCGTGTGGGTTACTACATCCAACAACCGAACATTTTGACTTATCCTCTCGTAACTTCGGCATCCTTGAGCTTGGACTACAAAATAAAAGCGAGAAATAAAAATGGCGGATTGCTCGAAGTGTTGGACCTGGAGTTGATGTACTAATTTGGCAGTTCCGCTGCAAATACTGTGATGTAATAGTTCAAAAAACGTAATAGAGAATAGAAAAATCGAAACAGATTGAAAAATATGAGCAAAACAGAATATAAAGATATCTACGGAGCACCTGAAGAGACTAATTAGATTTTTTCTGTACGTCTAAGCACTCTACATATACAACAAAATGCATTTAAGGGCCAAAAAAGTGGATTTAGCATGATATGTCCCCTTTAATATCTGTTCAAAATATGAAAAACAAGCGAACTCTGGTCCTCTGAAAAATATGGGTCTCTGTTCGCCTCAAGCGAAGCATGGTGCGTTTTTAATCATGTTAAAAAGCAAACCGGGACCAATATAGCATGCAATTGTGATGGAGCAACTCCATTAATGACTGGGCAGCAGCGGAACACAGCAGTCACACAGACTGTCGTCATGACAACAGGCACGCACACACACTCACAACCCAGCACTCCAGCAGGCAGCACACACACAAATATCCATCCATCCATCCATCCATCCAAACACGTCACAAACATTTCCTCACTCTCTTCCTTATTTACTCCCACATTATTCATTTATTTCACTTCTCTCTCTTCCCTAAACTGTTCACATGGGCAGCCATGGCTGCACACCTGACTGCTCTGTGTTTCACCTGCACATACATTATCACATTCTCACACATTGTATATATATATACAGTATATATATATATATATATATATATATATATATATATATATATATATATATAAAATCATAATCAAAATCGGGTGTGTAGTAGATCATGATACAGCTCGAGTCCTCAACGATACATGATGTGAGGGTTTAAAGTCGTACGATATATAATCCTACCTTTAATAGCCATTCTTTCTTCCTTCTATGCTTCCTTCATCCATCCTTGCTTCCATGCTTACTTCCTTTCTTCCTTCCTTCTGTCCATCTTTGCTTCTTTTTTTCTTTCCTTCCTTCCTTCCTTTTGTCCATCCTTCCTTCCTTTCTTACTTTCGTCCATCTTTGCTTCTTTCCTTCCTTCCTTCCTTTTGTCCGTCCTTCCTTCCTTTCTTCCTTCCTTCCTTTCTTACTTTCGTCCATCTTTCCTACCTTGCTTCCTTCCTTCCATTCTTGCTTCCTTCCTTCTTTACTTCCATTCATCCTTGCTTACTTCTTCCTTCCTTCCTTCCTTCCTTCCTTCCTTCCTTACTTTCATCCATCCCTCCTTCCTTGCTTACTTCTGTCCATCTTTGCTTCTTTCTTTCTTTCCTTCCTTCGTTCCTTCCTTGCTTCTTTCCGTCCATTCTTGCTTCCTTCCTTTTTTACTTCCTTCCTTCCTTGCTTACTTCCATCCACCCTTCCTTCCTTCTTTACTCCGTTCCTTCCTTGCTTACTTCCATTCATCCTTGCTTACTTCTTCCTTCCTTCCTTGATTTCTTCCTTCCATCCTTCCATCCTTCCTTGCTTGCTTGGCCATGGTTGTGTGTATTATTACCAGAGAGGAACAGGCTAAGTATAGCAGTGATTGTGATGAAAGGCTGTTGTCTGAAGTGAGTTTGTTTAGTGATAGAAGGTCAGGGCACAAAATAAATCCACTGATGAGAATGAAAAAAAAAAACACATTACTTTTCCCAGAGAACGTGACTTGTCTCCCTCTAAGTGGATAGCGTTTTTGCTCACTAAAAAAAAAAGATGGCTGATTGCTCCATAAGGTGAGGTAAAATTGGCCTGTGCTGCTGTATATGAGAAAGGATTGTCCTGCCAATGGCCAATAGGGATCTGGAGTTATTAACGTGTTAAATGCTGGTTGAGCTCTGAGGACACTCAAGGAGAATGATAAAGGGTCAGAGGGCACGTGCTCTAGTGAGATGGGATTTCCTTTTCTCTATTTCCTCATTGAGTGCTCAGTCATATCTTTTGTATCTCAGTCTTCTATCTGTGCACTCCATTTTTTCCTTTCATTTATGAAACCTGAGAGCCCAGATTCTAAGGATTTTTACAGAAGTTGGACAAGATTGTTTTTCTTGTAGTTGGTGGGTTTGGTGTTTCATTTTGTTACAACTTTGCTCCCCTCCCCCGTTGTGTCTAGGAATAGCAGTGAAATTGCATGAACCATGAAACAAAGTAGGTATTTTAAGAGAAAGAACTAAATAGTAAAATAAATTATCCTACTAAAACCAATTTTGCAAGCCAAAGTTTCCAATGTGTCTAAATGTTGCTATTGCATTATCTCAAAAAAAATTCCCTTCAAATACATACAATTATATTCTTGTGTTAAGGAAAATAATATCTTAGAAGGAGCTACATTTGGGGGTTGGGGGTTGGGGTCGGTGGCGGGATGCGATGGGTGCTCAGCTGCTCTGGGCTTCCTCTCGGCCTGGGATCTTGGGGGCGTCTGGGGGGATGCTCGGCCGTGGGGGGGGGGTGGCCTGGGGCTCCCTGGCCCCCGCTCTTTCTGCTGGCCTGGCTGCATCTGTGGGCAGTTCCTGGGTTTGCAGTAGCGGTTTTTGCACATGTACTGGTCTACGATGCACTGGCACGCCTTGGGATGTGGGATAAAACTCATACTGGGCTTAACTTTAGACACGTTAATCCCAAATACCTGCTTTAGGTATTTCCACTCACTCCTTCCCCCTGTCCACAGCCACCAACTTTATAGCTAAGCTTCACACTTGTCACTATACTGGCTTGATTACACAACATAATAAGCACAATATGTTCTACAACTTCACATCTCACTCTCACTGTAAAATAATCTATTATTTCCCATCCTTTCTATTTCCTACCTTGAGTCTCTCCTCCCTGCTCCCTTTCCCCTCCCCCTCCTTTTTTTCATCAAATTGAGATTAAAAAATAACTGCCATCATGTGATATAAGCGTGGGAAATTTGTATCCATGTGTATTTGGAGGGGCTGAGATATCTACAACTGAATTAGTTTTAATTTACCCAATGATAAATGTTTTTTCTGTCATTGTTACTTTCTCCTGCGGTATGAATTAGATGCTCAAAAGGGCCAGGTTTGGCCCCCGAGAGATTGACACGTCGTCTGTTGGATAAAAGGACATGAAATGGTAGGTTTGTGACTTTTTCAAAGGCTTCAGACAGGACTTTTATACTATGTTTGCACCTTACTAGATTTTCAAAAAGAAAATTAAAAATCAGTGCATTTTCTTTGAATGTGAAGCAGAATTCATCGGCCTTCGATTGTTACACCCACTAATGAGTAACGTGAGACCAAAATGGTAAAACTAATCTGTGTAATGTTCCCTATCAATAAGTAAACAATACAACGCTTGATGAATCATTAAGACTTGACCTTTATTTAAAACCCTTTTGGAACAAGTTTTATACATAAGGCTGACATTACGTTATCATTATTGTGATATGACACATATCATTACCATGAATAAGGTTTCATGAAGGCGGTCATTAAGTGTTGTTCTTTACCCTGACCCCACTAGATCCCTCCACCTAACCCAAAAAATGCCAACATAGCTCCAAAGCAGGGGTGGACTGGGACAAATTTTCAGCGCTGGCATTTTGTGTCCAGACCAGCCCATTGCAATATCAGCGACACCATGTAGAAGCCGTTATTAAGTCAGTGATTCTCAACATGTGGCTCTTTGTCTTTATTTTAATTATTATTCCACCAGAAAACCTTAAAAGGGGGAACTTTTTAACCCCATTTTACCGATTTCCTTTGGCCGTTTTGCAACTTCCTTTGTCCCCTTTTCAAAAAGTGCTGGCACTTAGACTTTATCTACTTTTTGCCAATAAATATCCCTTTTTTCTTATTTGTTGTCCATTTTTGCCACTTCTTTTTGACACTTTTTATCCAATTTTGGTCCTTTCTTCAATTTTCTTTGCCACTTTTTATCCAAATAATTCCAATCATTACCACTTGATTAATTTTTACCCAACATTTTGCCTCTTTTTGTTGCACATTTTTGCCCTTTTTCACTATTGATTGCCACATTTTGCTCATTAAAGTTACCCTTTGCCATTACATACCACCTGGTTTCTTTTTATTTGTCCATTTTTGGGCCACTCTTGACTGCTTATGGCCCATTTTAGTCACTTTACACTCTTTTCTTGTCACTTTTTTGACACTTTTGGACCATTTTTGGTCACACGTTACCACGTCTGCCTCCACTCACTCATAAAAAACGTCGTGGACCGGCACACTTTGGGTCGACGGCCCACCGTGATGATTCCCGGTGTTTCAGATAGGTAGTCCACCCCTGCTCCAAAGGAGTCACGATTTTGCACTTAATGACAGCCTTCATGACACCTTGTTCAGGCTAATGACAGCGTAATGTCAGCTTTGTGTATAAAACTTCAAGTATAGTGTTACAACCCTTTTTGAAAACTATTTAACAGCCCTTAACAAAAGTTTGTATAGAAAGCTTATATAATTAAGGCTTTGCTGCATCTCCCACATGATATATGCATATTTCCAGACTCTGAAACCTTTAAATTAAACATTCTAAAATATGTCCGCTCAATATTTGGATTGTCCCTTTGTTTTTTCTTTCTTCGCGTACATGCTTAATTTCTCCGTAAATCTAATGCCGACACCATCTTTTTCATCTCCAAAGAGAGAAAGGATGACACGGCTGTTGGAAAAACCAATAAAGTGGCCCCGGTTTCTCCTTGGTTCTCTGACAGCCGTTGGCCTAATGAGTGGCATTTGTTTTGCTGCCTGCACTAATAGAAATGTGTGACTTATTCAATACACACTTATATCTGCATTTTATTGTCTTCCTGCGTCAGCCCCTGTGCCCTTGTAGGGCCTTGGGGTGTGTGGGAGCCCTGCTATGAGCTGTCAGCTGAGCATGTGTGTGGATGAGAATTTTCATTAGCTGGGAAAGTGTTGCTGAACGTGTTAATGGTGGTTAATGGAAGGAAACCAGGTCACAGACACAAGAGGGGACAGTCTTAATCAAACAAAGGCGTTTTAGGTCCGATGTGCATGTGTGTGCACGTGTAAATATTATACTGTAACTGTGTTAATTGTCTTTTTTAGCCTAACACCTCAGGCCTAAATGAATATACCCTTTACAGGCTGTAGGTGGGTAAGAATCTGTTGTAACTGGTGTGGAAGTGGTTTACGTTCTCCAGTTATTTACGTCCCAATTGGCCAACTGTAAAGGGAGCGAATGATGAGTCACTTTCACAACAAATTTAGCTTTATGGAGCCCACGCTGTAGCCGCCGAGTGGATACAGGCTGTTTAGCCTTTCAGGTCCTTAATCCAACAGATTGGGGATGTTTACCATCTCCAGAGTGTGAGAGACTGTTTCTGTATTCAGCTGTTTGTCTCTGATTATTGAAACAGACACTATTTATCTATGCTGCGTTTTGTTTCTTTCAGTAGCAGGGTTGGGGTCAATTACATTTTGAAATTACAGTTACGTCTTCAATTATCCATGTTCAATGACAACTCAATTACGATTATGTTGAAAAGCTATTTTTCCAATTACAATTAAAATGACAGTTATGTTCAAATACACATTGTTCTCATTTACTAAAGTTCAATTACAAATAATCACAATTACTGAGCCTTTAATGAATAAGTCCATAAATTTTAACCTTCCTCTTGTGTTAGCTTTCTGTTAGCATCTCTTATGATAACGGGCCAGTTTTGACCCATGTCATAAATCAGCTGTAAAATACACTAAATAATATTATCTATCATCCAATTTGTTTTTTTATCTGTTGGTTACCTTGTTAGGCTTCCTAATCAATGAAAATATTAGTTTTATTGTTTTTGGTGTGGTCGTCTGAGGCTTTTTTGTGTCACTACACCCCTAGATGTATCTCTTTTTTAAATGGTAAACTGATCCTCAAGAGAACTGACAGGAAAATTTGATATGAAACATTATATTGATTGTTAGCTACGTATGTGTAAGCCATAGAACTATAACATGGTTCCCCAGTTTTGTGTTTAATTACATTGTAAATGACAGTTTTTATTAAATTTCCGTGCCATTTACAATTACAAAGTCAATTATCATTTAAGGCTGTGCGGTATACCGGTTCATATCGATGGCCGGTATATAATATATTTTTGTTATGATATGGATTTTGAATATACTGCCGTACTGGTGTATTTGATACGCTACGCTGCGCCGTGTTTCAGACCGGACCCTTTTCAACTTTGCAGTGTAAATCTGCCTGCTTGCGCACGCCTCTGCTACAGGAGAACAACACTCACGGACACGGAGGCACAGTTAGCTTAGCATGTCGGCAGTTCGGCAGTATGACAAAAAAAGAGAGCAAAGGATCGCAATTTGTAATTCCTATAATGCAGAAATAAGTCCTGGTGGAGCTGCAAACAAAGCGCTACCTTATTCACCATAAGAAACCACCACACCACTGAGTATGCAGCATTTAAAGTTAGAAATCAAGCTAATGCTAAAGCTAAGCTAACGTGGCAAAGAGCCATTGGGCTGCTGTTGCAAACTTGTATTACTACTAGTGTGGAATTATTCTACAATATTCACTCATCATGACAGTAAAATAGACCATCCTAAGTCAGTCTACTGCAGTAATTCCTCTCTCAACCAGTAGAAAATGCTGTGAACACCTGATTATGCATGAAAAATTACAGTGAAACTGTTAGAATTTTGAAAAATACTTAAAAATATACATTTTTGGTCATATTGCCCAGCCCTAACGTCATTCTTGTAATGAATCTCCCCAACGCGGTGTGAGTTTGACCTGAAACTTAGTCAATAGCTTCCAAATACCCCGAGTGTGTGCATCTGTTATTTTGGAGTAAAAATGGTGAAAACGTTAATTTTAAGATTTCTAGGCACAGTCAGGGCGTTGAGGGGGTCCGGTTCGGGGGCCTCAGTATTGCATCACTGCTTTTTGCAGATGATGTGGTCCTGTTGGCTCCAACATACCGTGACCTTCAACTCTCACTGGATCGGTTCGCAGCCGAGTGTGAAGCGGCCGGAATGAGAATCAGCACCTCCAAATCCGAGTCCATGGTTCTCGACCGGAAAAAGGTGGAGTGCCTTCTCCGGGTTGGAGATGAGGTTCTGCCCCAGGTGGAGGAGTTCAAGTACCTCGGGGTCTTGTTCACGAGTGAGGGAAGGATGGAGCGAGAGATCGACAGGCGGATTGGTGCGGCGTCTGCAGTGATGCGGAGTCTGCACCAGTCCGTCATTGTAAAGAGGGAGCTGAGCCAAAAAGCGAAGCTCTCTATTTACAGGTCGGTCTACGTTCCAACCCTCACCTATGGTCATGAACTTTGGGTCATGACCGAAAGAACAAGATCACGGGTACAAGCGGCCGAAATGAGTTTCCTCCGTAGGGTGGCTGGGCTCTCCCTTAGAGATAGGGTGAGAAGCTCAGTCATTCGGGATGGGCTCAAAGTAGAGTCGCTGCTCCTCCGCATCGAGAAGAGCTGGAGGAAGTGGCCGGGGAGAGGGAAGTCTGGGCCTCCCTACTGAGGATGCTGCCCCCGCGACCCGGAAACGGCTAAGCGGGAGAAGATGGATGGATGGATGGATGGACGGCTCCCTCGGTAAGAGCACGGTATTGAGCGTGCTACTTCCGGTTCCGGGTTCATGACGTCACCGTGTCGCAGTTTGTTTGAGTTAAAAAAAAAAAAGTCAATATTAAAAACGTTTTTGTACCGCTAAAAGTAATTTCACTTAATATTTCATGGTTATTTAATATTATTCCCGTGATTCCAAACTTCCTTTAAATCTCTGGTCACGGACTTCACTTCCTCCTTCGTCTCCATGACTGTGGGCGGCGGCTGTGCTGACATTCGTTAGCCGATTATATCACAAACATTCTGGTTCTTCAGACAGAGGAATGTAAAGTTTTTGTGAGCAGACGGGTCCACAACATGGCTCTACTATGATTATTGTTTGTTCTGCGCAACGGTGAGTGTTTCTTCTTATATTATTCTATGTGCTAGGAAACACACAAACACACACACAGTATTTTTAATAAAAATATACTAAATGAGTAAAATAAAATAAAAAACTAAACAATATTTATACAAAAAGTACACAAAATGACTCCAGAATCACACTACAATGGCAACAAAAAACAATAATTATACAAAAAAAATGCACAAAACGACAACTGAAAGATAAAAAATACACATAATGATGACTTCAAAAAACATACATTACAGAAAAATACAACAAAAATATGAAAATGGCTCAAAATACACAAACATTTATAAAAAACAAATATTTATAAAAAAATATACACAAAAACTAAATATTTACACAAAAAATACACAAAATGACTCCTGAATCACACTACAATGAAAACAAAAACAATAATTATGCAAAAAATGCACAAAAACACAATCGAAAGATACAAAAATACACATGACTCCAAAAAACATACATTACAGAAAAATACACCAAACAAAAGCAATATAAAAGTGAGTAAAAAAACCAAGCACATTTATCATGCACGTCCCATAGAATTAAACTTGGAAAATTGCACTTACATTTTGCACCCGTAATTATACCCCTTATGCTCCCACATGAATGCATAATTCCGACGGGCACTGTCTTATTTGGTAAATAAGTGGAATGAAAGTATTTAGTGCCTCCTGATTAGATTTATTTCCATCATTTTTTACCATTTGCGGTAATCTCTGACCTGTTGTGGGACCAAGACTGACTCTTGTATTTTCAGTTCATGTTTTAATTAAGATCCTTTACAGTATGTCAACATCATTATTATTATTATCATTTTAAAATTTAAATAAACAGTAAAACTCGTTATTTGTAATCATCCACTCCCTTGTAGTGCATTGCATTCCCCCATTTGAGGAACCCTGATTGAGACTTTTTTCAAGTTATTTACCATTAAAACCAACCAATTCACCTACTTAAAATCATCAACCTAAATGGAAAAAGGGGATAAAAGATCATTTAAGTCAGGGTATTTTTTAAACATTAAAAAAAATGTATGTAAGCAATTTATCAAACTGGTTCCAAGTACAAAAAACAAAAAATCTGACGTGCAAAACTTCAAGTTCTTTTTGTCACTACTTTGTTTACCAAAAGTATTGTTGCATTAGCAACACTGGCTACATAACAAGGCAGCTTATAATAAATAAGTGATTCACAGTAAGGGTTACAATTACTAATTATCTGATATATCTTATTGCAAAAAAAGAAAAACCGCAACGTTTCATGCTATATTTGGCTTTTACTTTTCAAAATCAGGTGTGCTAACCCCCAAAGTAATTTTAAACCTCCCATCTATCCTCTAAAGCTTTAATCTTCTACTTCTTCCAACACTAGAATATTGTCTTCAGACAGGATACAGAATTACAGATGGATTTTCCTGCTTCCAGGCGACTGAGGCATTGTGAGGACAGTTCTGCACATTCCTGCTGAAGTTTTGTAATAAAGTATGATTGCCTGGGAGTCGGAATTAAGTGAAGAGAGTGATTATGGGTCTGAAGACAAGGTTTCAGTAAAGGAAGAGAGTCACGCCTTCAAAAACTAAGAATATTTTTTGAACAATTTCAGCCCAGTTTTGCTTATTTTTACCCCGTTTCTGCAACTACACCAAATATTTTAACCTATTCTCATCACTTTTTATTGTGTGAAGGGAGATATAGGTTTGACCGTATGTCCGTCCGTCCAAGTTAAAGGGGACAGCTTTTCAGAAACCGCTTAAGATAGGATAACCAAATTCGTTGTGTGGCTTCAGGGTATCAATACCTTGATGGAGTTTGAAAATGAAAAGTGCGCAAATATTTTTACCAGAGTTATTGTCCTTGTGCCATTTTTTTTTACTCTGTTCGAGGTATCTTCAAAGGGGACAGCTTTCCTTGGAAACTGTTTAAGATAGTTATTAATTGTATATTCTGATGTGATAATATTTTCTTATGTATACATCTAAGTTCTTAGATTTAGGATATTTAGGAAAAGGTTGTGAGTTATAATGACAACCAATCTGACGGGAGATGTTGATGACTGTCTTCTTGTTTTTGCCATATTTTTCCTTCTTTTAATGCATTTTTGCTACATTATTGCCATTTCTGCCACTTATTTATCAAATTTCAATACCGTTTCTGCACATTTTTTCCACGTTCAAGACATTTTCAGCACTTATAAACCCTTTACACCACTTTTCCCACCTACTGTCACATATGTTGACCCATTATGGTCACTTTTAACCTATTTTTTTTGCCAATTTAACCACATTCGTCATGCCCATTATTTGCTAGTTTAAACTATATGTTCCAATATTGATACTTTGAACCCGTTTTTAACACTTTTTCTGTCCATTTTTGTGTCCACTCTAATTTGAAACTTTTAACCAATTTTTGTGGTTTTTAAAATCCAGTTTCACCACCTTTTCCACCATTTTTGGTCACTTTTAACCCATTTTATTTCTGATTAAAACAATAATTTACATCTTTAAGATGATTACTATGGCCCACATAATAGTAAACTTCCTGGATGACAGTGGGTATTATTCTGATAAATAAATAAATGTGGTTATCACAAATTAATAGAACAATGGACCATCATTTTGCTGACTTCAGTCGTGGGCTGAAAAGGTTGAGAACCCCTGCTCTTGGTCATCCATGTTCTCACTCCTAATAAGTGTCCACTTGTGGAAGTTTGTGTAAAAAAGAAAAAACACAATCGTACATTAAGAGGCAAAGACTGTCCAACTTTTTTTCCAGCTCTTTTTGTTTCATGATGAATTACTTGTGACCTTTTGCTGGCTTGTCTCTTTCCCTCCCAGCGAGCGTCGTAGTTCTGTATTAGACAAGGCCAGACTTTCCTCCTTATTTCCTGCTTGTGAAACAGCAGACGCTTGCACTGCCTCTACCTTGGGGTGAGGGCTAAGTGGTTTGGATTGGAGTTGAGCAGATTTTGAGCGCGCCGGGGTGACGCGATGTTCATTTGGTGCACAGGCTGCTGTCCTCTTGGACCTTTTTTGTCCTATTAAATGAAGTCGTGTCGACGTTGCGCGACAGTCATGGGGGAGAACTTTAGTTGAGTGAAATACTCAAGGCTGCCTGCAGGATTGTAGTACATAGGCTTCTGTACTGTATGTCTGCAGTTTCACTCATTTCCTCTGCTCTTCTCACTGTTGTTGCTTGTCATTCAGTTTAAAAGCACAATTTATGATTAATAATGCCAATAGCTTAGGTCCCATTAGGGCGTTTTAGAGCCCGATATGTAACAATGACCCGAAATGTAACAAGACCTTAATTGTAATTAAAGATGCTGACCCCAAAACGTAAAAACAAGTTGTTACATTTTGGGCGAAATGTTTTCACGTTTATGGGCCAGGCAAAATATTTGTCCCCTAATTATGTAATAATTCTATTACTATTATTTATTATCAGTTAAAGTTCAGTGAATGAGTTGAAATTGAACTAAGGTAAGAAAGAAAAAAAAATGTCAAGGTTCTCCAAAAGAACAGCAGGGGCAAGTAACAACAGTAATTATTCAGTTACATGTTTTTAACTTTTTAGCAAATTTAGAATAGGATTATATATAAAATAATATTTGATATTAATAATTATTGTATTCATATTAATTATTATAGTAATAATACTAATTATTAATATTCTTATTTAGAAAAAGACAGCTTCTCTTTCCTCCAGTAATGTGGATGCACACATCACACTGTTATTATTAAATTATAATTTTCACATTATCATTACAAAAGGTTTTTACGTTGTGGGATCAGCATCTTGTTATATTATGGACCAGTTATTACATTTCTGATTTTGTTCCATTTTTGTTTTAATAACATGTCGGGTTGTTGCTACATATCAGGCTCTATTAGAACTGTAAATATCTGAGCTGATTGGTGCCCTGGAACATCCTGCCTACATCAGTCAAGCTAGTGATGATGCTGTTGAATGAACTCTGGTTCCCATTAGTATTTTCCCAGTCAGGTTCTTAGTTTTGCTCACATACTTAATTTTTCTTTTCACTGAGTGATGTTTATTAGTGATAATGTAAAGTGTCCTCACTGTTGTACTCCATGTACTTTATTATTATTATAGAACATATTTTAGCCTGATAACTCATTCAATTTAGTCCGATACTACCGACCAGGGTTCCCCAGCATACAGAATACAAGGACATTCCAGCTAGGTACTGGTGTTTTTCTTGTTTAACTGGATTGATAAATGGTTGAAATTTAATTCAAAGTTTTCCCTTTCAAACCTTATGGAACAGTGACATCATAGGACAGTTCCTTTGAATGTGAAAGTCTTTGAATGCCGGCTGTTAGTCATGATTGATATACGGTTTACTGGAGTAATGATAGTAACTCAGAGAGGTTATACTGACTCTGAGGGGTAATTTTGACTTTGAGGGCTTATACCCGGTGATATACTGATTCCAAGGGGTTCAGCTTATGCATCCTCTCATGCATTTTTGTTTGGGAAATGTAGTTTATCTCTTTGTTATAATTACATTAAGGCTGCAACAACGTATCGATAAAATCAACATAAATCGACTATTAAAAGCGTTGATTTGTTTCGACGTGCGATTTCACTGACCGTGACGCAGAGCCGTTTGCTTCACCTGCAGAGCTTTGTGTGTGCGCGCATGAGTGTTTGTGTGTGTGCCCACGAGTGTAGTGTTTGTATGTGCGCTCATGATTTTTGTATGCCCGTGCATGAGTGTTTGTGTGTGCGCGCCTGACTGTTTGTGTGTGCGTGCATGAGTGTTTGTGTGTGCACGCACGAGTGTAGTGTTTATGTGCGCTTATGATTTTTGTATGTCCGCGCATGAGTGTTTTTGTGTGCGTGCCTGACTGTGTGTGCACGCATTAATGCTTGTGTATGTGCACACGAGTTTTTGTGTGCGCGCCCAGGATTGTTTGTGTATGTGCACATGAGCGTTTGTGTGTGCGCACGAGTGTAGTGTTTATATGTGCGTGCATGAGTGTTTGTGTGTGTGAGCACAAGTGTTAGTGTGTGCTCCCAGGAATGTTTGTGTGCGCGCATGAGTGTTTGTGCGAGTGTGTGTGGGCTTGCAAGTGTTTGTGTGTGTGTGTGTGTGTGTGTGTGGGCAGGAGTGTGTTTGTGTGCGCACGAGTGTATTGTTTGTGTGCGCGTACATGAGTGTAGTGTTTGTGTGCGCTCACATGAGTGTAGTGTTTGTGTGCGTGTACATGTGTGCGCGTACATGAGTGTAGTGTTTGTGTGCGCACACATGAGTGTAGGGTTTGTGTGCGCTCACATGAGTGTAGTGTTTGTGTGCGCGCACATGAGTGTAGGGTTTGTGTGCGCGCACATGAGTGTAGGGTTTGTGTGCACGCACATGATTGTAGGGTTTGTGTGCACGCACCTGAGTGTAGGGTTTGTGTGCGCACACATGAGTGTAGGGTTTGTGTGCGCGCACATGAGTGTAGTGTTTGTGTGCACACATGAGTGTAGGGTTTGTGTGTGCGCACAGGAGTGTAGTGTTTGTGCGCGCGCACAGGAGTGTAGTGTTTGTGCGCGCGCACAGGACTATAGTGTTTGTGCGCGCGCACAGGAGTGTAGTGTTTGTGTGCGCGCACATGAGTGTAGGGTTTGTGTGCGAGTGCAGGAGTGTTTGTGTGTGCGCACAGGAGTGTTTTTGTATGACTTGCGTGTGTGAGAGATACTTTTTTTATTTGAGTTAAATCAGCTTAAGCAGGTTTCTAATGCTACTGCTGTTGTGACTTATCCTAAAACTTATAGTTTGAAGACATTTGGGGTACATTTGGTTACACAGACTTAAAGTAATTAATGTCCAAATGAGTTATGTTCCAATGTTAATCGGTATAATGAAAACATTGCAGTTTTTAAAAACTAGTTTTTCAACCATTATTTAAGGCACAACTCTATGAATACGCGATAAAATTGACAACATATGTTGAAATTTTTGTGATTTGTAATAAATAGATGATATTTGTTAAAATGTAAACATAAATTACAATCACTCTTGTGCTGAATTGTCTCGTTAATTTTCTGAATTGCTTTATTGTGGTTTTTGGCACGGATCAGTTGAAGTTCAAATTCTCAGTGGGTGACTAATGTGAATAATGCCAAGTTTGAGAGCTAATAGATGTCTCACTCGTCCTATCCACAGTAATTATTAGTGTCCACAGAGGAAGATAAGTAGACGGCGGGATGGATACCTCAAGAAATCACAGTGGCTCGAAATATCAAAATCAAGCTCCACTTTGCCTTGTTCTCCTGAATTCACTGATATAATCACGGTAATGGAAGTTTAGTTTTCAGTCGCTTTCAAAGAAGCCATGCACTCAACACAAAAGAGTAAATTTTCTTGTCTACTTTCAAATAGAGTCTCAAAAACATGTGGGAGTAATCCTTTTTGAGTTCTACGTCTCGGCTTGATTATGAGTTTTATTTTTCGTTCTGAAGCACTGCGGGGATTTTGGTTTGAATATTTAGTAGTACGCTGATAACTATTCACGCTTGTTTGGAGACTTTTCATTCCAAAACCCCATGGAGTCTTCGGGAAGCTGCAGCATCCCTCTGCTGCTCAAGTGCCACCAACACACCAGCAAATCTCTGTTTCCATCGCTGCCTAATAGCACTCACTCACCAGTTGTGTAGCTTTTCCTTCCAGCCCTCCCCCTTTTCGCTCTCTGTGTGTGTGTGTGTGTGTGTGTGTGCGTTATATTTCAAATGTCTGAGGGTTTAGCCTGTTAAGCCTTATAAACAACTTAATCCTGTCTATTATGGGCCGGAGTGCACTGCTCTCTGCTCTTTGATGGAACGCGAGGTTTTAGGAGGAGAAGTGCAGGTGAGTTGGGTCGGTTTGAGTGTACTATACTTCATTAGACTGTGAGAGGTTAATGATGATGGCAAATAAAGATAACGACTATCTAGAAAATTTAACAATTGAAGGGAGGTCTCAGAAAGGTAATTTTTTGGACATATTACAGGCGGAGAGTGTCATTAGCTCACTATCAGGCTCTGCTGAGTAATCACACATTTATTAGATAGATAGATAAATAGCTTTTATTCTCATTGTGCAAGACAAGTCATAAAACAAATATGTAGCATCTTGGAATAGTGTTACGATATAAAAAAAAAAGTAAAAAAAAACAATAAAATCCTGTTAACAGTGCAAAGGTGCAGCAATGCAATCAATTTGTATTGTTTGTTAATTTCCTTAGTGTGTGTTAGAGTTGGGGGACAAAGGAGGGGAATGGCGCATTCAGTATGTAGGTTCAATGTGGTGACAATAGCAGCGAGATATCTTTTTTAGAATTCAACTAACTAAATTTTGTTTTTCAAAAATTGCTGTTGAAAACACACATACAGTGGGGCAAAAAAGTATTCGGTCAGCCACCAATTGTGCAAGTTCTCTCACTTAAAAAGATGAGAGGCCTGTAATTTTCATAGGTATACCTCAACTATGAGAGACAAAAAGAGTAAAAAAAATCTAGAAAATAACATTGATTTTTAATGAAAGTATTTGCAAATTATGGTGGAATATACAGTTAATATTTGGTCAATAACAAAAGTTCATCTCAATACTTTGTAATGTACCCTTTGTTGGCAATAACAGAGGTCAAACGTTTTCTGTAAGTCTTCACAAGGTTTTCACACACAGTAGCTGGTATTTTGGTCCATTCCTCCATGCAGATCTCCTCTAGAGCAGTGACGTTTTGGGGCTGTCGCTGGGCATCACTGACTCCCAACAAAGATATTCTATGGGGTTGAGATCTGGAGACTGGCTAGGCCACTCCAGGACCTTGAAATGCTTCTTACAAAGTCACTCCTTCGTTGCCCGGGCAATGTGTTTGGGATCATTGTCATGCTTAAATACCCAGCCATGTTTCATCTTCAATGCCCTTGCTGATGGAAGGTTTTCACTCAAAATCTCACCATACATGGCCCCATTCATTCTTTCTTTTGCACAGATCAGTCGTCCTGGTCCCTTTGCAGAGAAACAGCCCCAAAGCATGATGTTACCACCCCCATGCTTTACAGTAGGTATGGTGTTCTTTCTCCTCCAAACACGATGAATTGAGTTTTTACCAAACAGTTCTATTTTGGTTTCATCTGATCATATGACATTCACCCAATCCTCTTCTGGATCATCCAAATGCTGTCTAGCAAACTTCAGACGCGCCCGGACATGTACGGTACACGTCTGGCACTGCAGGATTTGAGTCCTTGGTGGCGTAGTGTGTTACTGATGGTAGTCTTTGTTACTTTTGGTCCCAGCTCTCTGCAGGTCATTCACTAGGTCCCTTATGTGGTTCTGGGATTTTTGCTCACCATTATTGTGATCATTTTGACCCCACGGGGTGAGATCTTGCGTGGAGCCCCAGATCGAGCGAGATTATCAATCGTCTTGTATGTCTTCCATTTTCTAAAAAATTCTCCCACAGTTGATTTCTTCACACCAAACTGCTGACCTATTGCAGATTCAGTCTTCCCAGCCTGGTGCAGGTCTACAATTTTGACAGCTCTTTGGTCTTGGCCATAGTAGAGTTTGGTGTGTGACTGAGGTTGTGGACAGGTGTCTTTTATACTGATAACGTTCAAACAGGTGCCATTAATACAGGTAATGAGTGGAGGACAGAGGAGCCTCTTAAAGAAGAAGTTCCAGGTCTGTGAGATCCAGAAATCTTGCTTGTTTGTAGGTGACCAAATACTTATTTTACCGAGGGATTGACCTATTAATTCATTAAAAATCCTACAATGTGATTTTCTGGATTTTTTTTTTCTCATTTTGTCTCTCATAGTTGAGGTATACCTATGATGAAAATTACAGGCGTCTCTCATCTTTAACAATTTAACTATGATTACGACAGCAACAGATTTTTTTTTTAAATTACAATTATAATTACGCCATTATTGTAATTAATTATCAATTATGCAATTACGATTATAATTGACCCCAACCCTGGATCTTCCCTGTGGGTCATTCAGAAAGTCCCTTAAAGGTGCAGTCTGCAACTCATACAAAAGTGACTTTTTGTCATATTTGCAAAGCTGTTACTATGTAAGGACAGCTTTACATCAAACTAGTAGTTTGTGTGAAAAAAACAGGCTCCATGAGTCCCCCCTGCTGCTCCTACAGCCTTTTGCAGATTGCCAGAATGCATCGCGACCGAGCAAAAAGAACCAATCAGAGCCAGGATTGTGTTTGATGGACTGGCTGACAGCTGTTGCTCACACGCTCCGCCCCTTTCCCGGAGCTAGAGCGCCGTCTATTTTACAGTGTATGGTCTGGAGGAGTAGAAGATGGAATTGGTGACTTTTCTGCTTGAAAAGTAATTACTTCTGCTTGATTTACATTATGTTTGATTTGTAATTGTTACACTAGAACTCTGTAGTGCATGTGTTGTTCATGTGTGCGCAGCAGCCTCCGTGTGGGCTGCTGTAAGTGACACTGTGTTGTTGCTGCTGCTGCTGCTGAGGTATGTGCACATTGAGAGAGAGAAGCGCTGCAGTAATATGCCTTTAACAGAGCATGTTATATTACTGTGATGTTGCTGTTTGGCTAACGTTAGCTTGTTAGCTTCTCTGAGGGAGGGATTTTGAAAAGTTTGGAGGCAGGGCAAGAGTGCAGCGGGGAGGGAGGGGGAGAGAGGGACCTGAGAGTAGTGGACTGCACCTTTAATCCTAACTGCTCGTGTTGTACGTCGTTTTGGATAAACATCTCTAATAAATGTAATTGTAATAATATAAAGATGTTTTCCTAATAATATTCCTCCAAAAAGAGCAACAAAATGAACATAAGTTGGTTGTTATCTCCTAACTTTTTAACTTCTGTGATTCAACCTTTCCTCTATTGTCTCCCAGTCATATAGGGACAATGCTGTGATGTCTTTGGGGAAACACAGTATGTTACACTGCAGTCTTATCCTCTCATCTGGTCATTAAACACCCGTTGCCTCACTTATCATTGATAAACATGAAAGTTTTTTTTTGGCTCGAAGCTAGAGCTACACATGAAACGTTCGAATGGAGAACAAGTGGTGCACTTCTGCTGAGATGAGTGATGCTGCAGTGCTTGATATCACAAACCACTTCCTAACAGCTGTCTCATCCAGCCTCCAACAGCCTCTTTAGTGCTGGTCAATCAGCTGTGCAGAGGATAAGAGGTGCTATCTAGAGGTCTTAGCTGTACCCTTTCTCATTCTTTTTTCCCTCACTTTGATGGTAACTAGGGCTTTCCGTCTCCATGCAAGCAGCTGGAGCACATCTGGCCCAGAATACTGATTGAGGCAGGTGAGCAGCGACATTTACATCCCCTCAGAGCAGAGAAGTCATTCTGAAGTGATTTATGTGCTCCTCGGACTTTAACATGAGTCAATCCCATTTTAATTTAAAAGCTGACAACAGAATATCACTCAGGTGTAAAGTATCCAAAGAACAGTGGCCGTTTATGTGCCAGCATCAAAAAATCAGTTTTTACAAAGTAATATGATCGTCTACAGCCAACATTTACATGTGATTCATCAGTTCTTTTATGTGATGGATTAGGATTTCAATGTCGTACCTGGTTTTGCCTCTTATTGTCATATTAGTTTAGATTAACCCTTTAGAACAGGAGTTCTCAGCCTTGGGGTCAGGACCCCATTTGCGGTTGCGAGTCACTGGGAGTGGGTCGCCAAATGCTTTCAAGAAACCGATTTTTTTTATTTTTATTTTTTATTTTTAATGTGTTACTTTATTGCATTAATTAGCAAAAACAAAATGTAATTTTGACAGACAGCTGTCATTAAAAGTACACATTTTTAATAAAACTAAACAGAACAGAAGAAAACAAAGGAAACAATGGAAAAAAAAAAACAATTTTAGATAAAAATAAATAAAGGATAAAATCAGAATATTTTTTAACAATATGTGCCCGTTTTTGCTGATTTATACCTTTTTTTTGGCAACTACACCAAAACTCGCCATATTTTAACCTATTTTCATCACTTTTTATTGCCATATTTTTGCTCCTTTTATTGCGTTTTTGCTACATTACTCCCATTTCTGCTACTTCTCCATCAAATTTCGATGCCTTTTCTGCACATTATTTCAACTTTCAATACATTTTCGGCACTTATAAAGCTTTTCCACCTAGCGTCACATATGTTGACCCATTATTGTAACTTTTAACGTTCCATCCATCCATCCATCTTCTCCCGCTTAGCCGTTTCCGGGTCGCGGGGGCAGCATCCTCAGTAGGGGGGCCCAGACTTTCCTCTCCCCGGCCACTTCCTCCAGCTCTTCCGGGGGGACCCCGAGACGTTCCCAGGCCAGCCGAGAGACATAGTCTCTCCAGCGTGTCCTGGGTCTTCCCCGGGGCCTCCTTCCGGAGGGACGTGCCCTGAACGCCTCACTAGGGAGGCGTTCAGGGGGCATCCTAATTAGGTGCCCGAGCCACCTCATCTGGCTCTTCTCGATGCGGAGGAGCAGCGACTCTACTTTGAGCCCCTCCCGAATGACTGAGCTTCTCACCCTATCTCTAAGGGAGAGCCCAGCCACCCTACGGAGGAAACTCATTTCGGCCGCTTGTACCCGTGATCTTGTTCTTTCGGTCATGACCCAAAGTTCATGACCATAGGTGAGGGTTGGAACGTAGACCGACCTGTAAATCGAGAACTTCGCTTTTTGGCTCAGCTCCCTTTTTACAATGACGGACTGGTGCAGACTCTGCATCACTGCAGACGCCGCACCAATCCGCCTGTCGATCTCTCGCTCCATCCTTCCCTCACTCGTGAACAAGACCCCGAGGTACTTGAACTCCTCCACCTGGGGCAGAACCTCATCTCCAACCCGGAGAAGGCACTCCACCTTTTTCCGGTCGAGAACCATGGACTCGTGCTGATTCTCATTCCGGCCGCTTCACACTCGGCTGCGAACCAATCCAGTGAGAGTTGAAGGTCACGGTATGTTGGAGCCAACAGGACCACATCATTTGCAAAAAGCAGTGATGCAATACTGAGGCCCCCGAACCGGACCCCCTCAACGCCCTGACTGCGCCTAGAAATTCTGTCCATAAAAGTTATGAACAGAATCGGTGACAAAGGGCAGTCCAACCCTCATCGGAAACGATTTCGACTTACTGCCGGCAATGCGGACCAGACTCTGACTCCGGTCATACAGGGAACTAACAGCTCCTATCAGGAGGTTCGATACCCCATACTCCCGGAGGACCCCCCACAGGAATCCCCGAGGGACACGGTCAAATGCCTTTTCCAGGTCCACAAAACACATGTGGACTGGTTGGGCAAATTCCCATGACCCCTCAAGGACCCTGCTGAGGGTGTAGAGCTGGTCCACAGTTCCACGGCCAGGACAAAAACCACATTGCTCCTCCTGAATCCGAGGTTCAACTATCCGGCGGACCCTCCGGCGGACCCTCCTCTCCAGTACCCCTGAATAGACCTTATCGATCGATGTGAAAACTCCAGTTAGACCTCTAACTGGAGTTTTCACATCGATCTGGGTCTGTGTCTGGCAAATTCTTTTGGAACCAGGGAGGGACATTAACAGAATCTTTGAAGCTGATTGGACGAAGCACCTGTCCACCATGATTTGTTTTAGCCAATCACACGGCAACAAATGATGATGTCATTATCGGCATGCGTCGCAAAGACGCTGCTACAACAACAACAAGGCTCCGCTGGTGAAAACTTTCTTTTGGGATAGTAATGCTGTGGTCATTATGTCGTTGAGTGACTTTTGCCGTTTTTGCAACACGATTATGCGAGTTAAAGGCTCGTTAACCATCCTCCTGCATCGACATCTTTCTATTTTGATTCAGAGCTATGCTAATAGCGATAGCCCAGCTAGTTTTTCTCCCTACAATGCGCACACGCCAGTTTTGCTTCGGCGTTTCTGCCTTTGTCACACCCGGATATCCCGCCCTAAACCACAACACTGCCTCATGACTGGTTCTAACCATTTCATTTCGGATTCAAAAGGCAAAGACGTGAACAGCACACGATGGATTCTGGTGTTTGTGAACACCAGGGGAATCCATCTTGTAGGCAATTTTACAAAGCTAATGGCCTTTGGTCAATGGGAGAAGAATTACATCCTCAGAATGATCACCTGCCATTACTTTGCTTCAGTAACTTGGTTTACGTCAGGCACGTGAACAAAAGCTGCAGAAGATTAGAAATTCATATTTTACCCCCATGTAACGAAGATGGCTCACGTGGAGAGAATCCACTTAGTGAGAGTAGTTTTTCCCCCTTTTTTATCTCAACATTTTTTGGATCTTGTCCCTCGGTGGCTCCCACTGTGCTTCGGCCAACTCAAAAGAAACGCATGTTTTTAAAAGCGCTTTGGAGTCTGAATCAAAGGCATTTTTTTATTTTATTTTATTTTTTTGCAGCTCATTCTATGATTGAAATGTTTAATACTGGAAAGCTGCCACGCTCAACACGGCTCCCTTCATTCGCTCACACTTCTTTGCATTTCATCATCAGTCATCTTCACTTTTGCACGTTTCGTCTCATCTCGCTGCCTGTCGTGTTGCATTAATGATCTATAATAATGCAGTGTGGATGTGGAGACTTGAATAGCGGGCCATACACGCACATATATATATATATATATATATATATATATATACACATTAATCCATTGTTTTACTAATTTACTGCCATGACTGAGCTGTTGTCCCAGTGAACATAATAATGGAGGTAGTCTGGTGGTGGGGGGGGCACGAGACAAAAGTACATTTTTGAAATTCTGAAACCGTCTTTTTCATCTACCTCTGAGAAAAGTGTTTGTGTGAATATGGAAAGTATCAGGATGTATTTTGTTTCTTGTGATGCTGGCTATTTCCTGGAAATGCCCATTTTATGAGCTAGAATTTGTGAGTTGTTTTCGAATATGGAAGGAAATGTGCTACGTGTTACTCTAATGGGCAGCGTAATGGGGGGTACAGCGTAATCTGTTGTCACAGATTAAAGGCTATGTGACAACTCGGAATAGCATTAGCCACAGTTCAGATACATCCACACACAGGATGTAAGGCTAAAGAATAAACCCTGTGAGTCACGATTACGGAGCGAGTGACATTGATTGAAAGTTTTCGTCATCTCCTGTGATTAGCCGCGTCGGCACTTCAGCACGTAATGGGACCCTCATCTCCTGCCTAATTGGCTCTTGTATTGATTGAATAACATATGCGTTCACTCATGTTTGATCAGTCATTCAGGAAGTAACTTCTGGAACTTAATACCCTGCACCACCATTCCACCATTAGTATGAGTGGTCTACAGTCGTCTTGCAGTGGTTTGGATTAATTCAACCACTGGCAAACTCTGGGTATTATGGTTTTATCAGATGTTTTGTATCAGTTATTGATCAGAGTAACAGAGCATCGTTGCAGCATTGGGGTCAGTTGTAATTGTAATCGCGTAATTGATCAATATTTAAAATTGTGGCGTAATTGTAATTTAAAAAATCTGTTGCTGTCGTAATCATAATGAAATTGTAATTGAGTTCAGATAATTGACTTTGCAATTGTAATTGCCATGAAAATTCTATAAAAGTTGCCAATTATAATTTAACACAAAACTGGGAGAACCGTGTTACAGTTATTAATATATGTTTCATATCTAGCTTTACCACATTTTACCATTTAAAAAAATATCAGCGATGTCCCGATACAACTTTTTCACTTCCGATACGATACCGATGTTGCAGCCTTGAGTATTGGTCATTACCGATATCAATCCGATGCGATTTCAGCACAAATCATTCATACTTTTATGACGTATTTTGTAGTGTGGAATGTTATAAAAGTCTTGATCAAGTGATGTTACTCAAGCATAGAACAATAATCAACAACAGTAGGTATGAGAAAAACTGACCCATTTATTATTAACCAATTGAATACATACATTTTAACCTTCAACATAATATCTACAGTATTCTACAGTTGATTAAATATAATATAATATATATCGAAGATTTTAGATGCAGTCCGATAAACCCCAATATTTGTTTTCTGGCTGATATCGGACCATTATTTGATATCAATATTAGATGGGGACACCCCTAGAAAATATTAAAACTAGTGCTGTCAAGAGATTAAAAAAAAATTGTGTTATTAATGAATCATGCTCTATAATTAATCAATCTAATTCATCTCTTTTTAATCTAAAAAAAACAAAAAAGCGATTAACGGCGTTATTTTTTTTTTAGCGCGTTAATTTTTTCTGTAATTAATTCATCGCAATTGACGCTTTAAAGTGACAACCCTAATTAAAATCTATATTTTTATTGATTAGGAAGCCAAACAAGGTAACCAATAGATTAGATTATAGATATTTCTTTTTAGTGTATTTTACAGCTGATTTAGGACGCGTTATCATAAGAGATGCTAACAGAAAGCTAACACAAAATGAAGGTTATTTATTTCAGGCTCAGTAATTGTGATTATTTGCTTTAGTAATTGAGAACATAAATGTATTTGACTTTCTGAGGATGAAAAATAATTGTGATTTAATTGTTAATTTGAATATTGAATTTGTAATTGAATTGTAATTAAATATGACAAATTCTTCTTTTCAGACCAAGCATTTCCTCTCCTTTATGTCTTAAATGTAATCAGCTGACTGCCAAAATGTTTCACATCAGTTTGTCTTTTGCCTTTTGAAAGAAAATATGTTTTTATATTTCTTACACATGCATAATAACAAACCCTGTTTCAACGTCATTAATAATTGCATTTGCAGGGAAATTGGAACACAGATTGCAAACACATCTGCACAGACAGTTGATAGTCGATGCAGGTTTCACACTATGAAGGAGGATTTTTTTTTCTTCTTTTTCTGGGGTATTTTCTCTTATTCAGAAATTCACAATTACAATCAAAATCTGATTTGTTTTACTGCACCACTTCTGAAAGCCAGTTTTCCAACTGCCTCTCCAGAAAACTTCTGTATAAACCCACATGACATGCAACATGACATTCGTGTAATTTGACACCTGCCTTATTACTGTGCAGTGACAAGCTTGCACATGTATTACATGTATTCTTTTCTCCCTTTCTCTCTATTGGACACTTACGTAGGCAGGCTGAGGGCTGTGTAATACAAGTTTGCTCCTAACCTTAACTTTCACGGACAGAAAGCAGACGTTTCTCTTTGCTCTCTTTTGTGGCTTGAGAAGGAGATTGTGGGACGTTGCGTATTCCTGTCCTCACAGTGGACTCTTCTTGAGATCATTTATATTCAAGGCTCTGCCTGTCTCACAGCTCCAAGCTTCCAGTATTGATCATTTTATCAGCTCATTATGTACAAATTCTCAAGTATGTTCACCAGGTGGGAGTTCCCTCATTTTTTTAATATTGCAAGCATAACCTCATTTGCACAAGTTCTGCATTATAACTAAATCCGTTCGGTTATTATTACACTCAATGATTACAAAAATAACATAATTGGGGAAAAAAAGAATGATTACTTACTTTTGTTTTTTTTTCAATTATACAAGTTTTATATTTGCGAAATAAAACAAACGTCCACGATTTAGAATATCTACAAAGGAGAAATCTTGCTACACACTTTGAGTTGTTTAATGCACAAGCATGCAAGCTCTTCCGCACCTCCCCTTTCTCAAAGCTAAAGCTAAAGCTAGCCTGCAGGCTAACGCGAGGAAAGTTGTTGCTGGCGGTCTTGAAACACAGCAAAAATGCAAGCAGGTTTAAAGAATATATTTTACATACTTTTGTGCAAAAAACGAATAACTTTTTGTTTGACAATTAATCATTTGAATAATCGTGATTTCAATTGTGACTAAAATAATCGTGATTATAATTTTTTCTATAATCGAACTACATGGATTATCAACAAGAAAGCTAAAAATCATGAGAAACTGTTGAATTGATAAGTCTGTCAACGTTTTCGAGACATTGAAGGTTTTTAGAAATTGCTTAAGAAATATATCTGTGTTTTTTTTAATGGCCGTGGCTATTGATATGGAAACATATCAATAGACTGTTCCCCCTTATTGGCCAGTTTAGGTCACGTGATAGGTGCACCACGTGACTTAAAGTTCCGTCAGTTTTATTTTAGCTCATATTTATTTTTAGCTACCCCGCTAACCCTTTTATTTTAGCTCTAACCCTATCCCTATCCATAATTGTAGCCCTAACCCAGGAAATACCCTAAAATGTTTCTTTTTTTTGCATATGTATTTTTAAAGGTGGAATTTGCCGTGTTAAATATGTCAAAATGGAAAAAAAAAATATATATATGACAAAAGCAGGATTTGAACCCACGGCAACTGAAGGAAGAATTCTCGACACAGTGAAAACACAGGCACGTTATGCTTGCGCTGTATGTCGAAAAGGTCCGGAAAACGTACCCACAGTCCCTGGGTCTATTTATACGTTTCCATATCAATAGTCGCTTCCTTTTTTAATTGAATGACTAATATTTGGTTATTTCATAAACATGCCTTTTTGAGTATTTCAATTGAAGTTTAAAATGACTCACTAATGCCACCCAACATCAAACCCTGATACACCCTATCTCCTTGTTCCTCACCTCATTATCTTTCACTGATGGTCCACTTCTAGTTTTTTTTTTTTTGTCTCGTATCTTCTCTCCTCACTCTGACATTCGGCCGCTGTTGCTGCACCCTGTGGCTTCTCTCCAGCCCTGAAATAGAAAATGTCTAAATTACACTTGCTAATAGGCTGCGGCAGCCCTGGCCTCCCAGTCTGGCCTTTGTCTCTCTTTCTGTGATTAGCATGAGTGAAATCACTCGTCATTTTTGATACAGAATGAAGGAGTTGTTTTTATCAGGTCTTTGTAGATCCTCTCCCCTCCTCCCTGAGATGGAAACATCAATTCCTAATGTTCATTCTCTCACTCTACTCCACTGTCCTCCTACACACATGCACACACACACACACACACGTGGGGCACCATTTTTTCCTTTTCCACATCAGACACACCTACATTGAGAATGAGAAACCCACATTTCCGTCGGTTTTTAAGCAAATCCTTCCAAGATACTTGAGTGACATTCTCATTAAAGGTGTTTCATGCAACGTACACGCGTTTCCAATTCATTAACATGATACTTTTAAAACATTTGAACATTCACACCCGACAAATGAGGCGATGCACAGAGGAGATTGGCGCGTTCTGCATGTTTGTGCATCGACACGCTAATTGGTAAGCGAAGAATGTTGAGTGTTAATGAGTAAGTGTGACATTAAAAAAAATAGGTTTGTGGAAGTAAGCCGCCATCCAGAAATGACTAGTTTATCTTTGTGAAAATGTTTTGTCTCGGACATTGGGTGCTAGGGATGTAACGATTCACTCAACTCCCCATACGATTCGATTCACGATACTGGGTTCACGATTCGATTCTCTCACGATTTGTTTTACAAAATGAGACTGTAGACAAATGACTGAAAAATATTCATTTTTTTTCTTTGAAAATAAAAATACTGTACTATTTTTTTTTTTTTTAATCTTTCATTGTCATAAGAATCCCTTGATAAACTATGCCAAACAGTGCAATTTAATTAATAATAAATCCTGAATGAAATAAATAAAGAAATAGTACACATTAAGAAGCCTTTTCATTTAAATTCTGGCTTTACAGTAAACTATGCAAAACTGCATAATGGTTCTTTTTCTTTTGAAAAGTGCAACTGAAAATGTATTTTGTGCTTTAACAATTGGACTTTAAAACAAATCCCATATCAAAGAAATAATATAAATAAACAATGGCTTTCATTCTCTCTCTCTTGGTTCTCCCTATCCTCTGTGCCCCTCTTACCTTGGGGAAGCCGAAATGCTTCCACACTTCTCATTTAAAACACGGTGGTGCGTCCTGAATTTCAAATTCTAAACAGATAGCGCCTTTTGCTGTAAAAAAAAAAAAAAAAAATTAATAAGTACTGCGATTCAGTTTCAGAGTACCCTATTGGGTGCATCCTTCAGGGAAACTGCTTCTGCCTTTCAACCAGAAGCTTTCCAAACTGAAATTAAATACATAAATGTCTTAATCTGGCAATATCAAACATGAAAAACTAGTTACCATTGTCATAATTTTATCCATCAATAGGAACTTCCAAAACTCAATTAATGGTGTGATTCTGGTGTGTTTGCTGCAAGCATGAATGATGAAGGTCAGCTGCAATTACAACATCTCAGTCTTATCCCCTAGATACTCTATCTGATAACTTACAATGTTAAACACTTAACTTCAATGACAAAGCTAAAAATAATAATGATACACAGTGTTTGCCTCAGTATCTCAATATCTTAAAATCATAAGCCACCTTTAGTGATTTTCAGCAGGAAAACATTTATTGATCTTTAGGTTTAAAATGTTTACAGAATGAATAGTACAGTTTAACAGCTTTTTTTTTGTTTTTAACACACTTTATGGTATTGAAAAATGAATGCAACTCGTTTTCAAAATGACGTCCGTTTGGTTTTATTTTATGTATATGGTATTTTGCCAGCATGATTAGAGTCTGTATCAGGAGGGAAAGGTATTTGGGAGTTATAGTATTTTCAAAATAAAAGATGATGTCACTCTCCAGGAGGCCGATCACGTGACCTGTTTTGTTATGAATATGAGACCAGAGGTTTTTGCTGTAGGTTCAGTGATAAAACAGGTGGATAATGGTTTACGTTTCCATATGGCAGAATATATTTAGTTTGAATCTTTCTAATGTTTTTTTGGCCGGGTACTGTATATGTTATGTAAGATTTTGAAAGAAACGTCTTTAACTTTATTGTAGATACAGAGCCTCTCACCAACCAGCCACGCCCTGCTCCAGTTTATCTCTCTGTTCTGTATGATGAATTCCAGTGTGAAATAGATATTAGTCTTTTAATAGGTTGGATGAGGTTCCTGATGTATTTATTTTATTGGTACAGGTTTTTTTTTATTTTATATATAATATTGATTTCTCCAATGTATAATTGGTTCTCAATTTTCTGTTAGATTATTGAATTGAGAGTTTTTTTTAAGAGTTGTATGATTGCGTTTGGGATCGCTGTACAGACTTTGTTATATTCAATTTGCAAAATTGGAAGATCATATATTACAGTGAATTCATGATATGGAAATATTTGCCCCCGTGAATTGATAAGTTGATTGACCCACACTATCCCGCCGTCAAACCAGGTTTTGAGAAAATAGGGATCTATTCCGATGTTTGACATTTTGATTGTTCCAAATGTAGCAGCAGGATGGTGAGAAGCTGTGTTTGTAGATCAGCTTCCAGGAGAGCAACGCCTTTTATGAAATTCTGATAGTTTGATCGGCAGTTTTTCAGGTTTATAATCTATCATTTTAATAAGAAATTAAATCCTCCAATTTGTTTGAAAATATATTTAGGGATCGTATTCCATATATTTACATTTTCTTTTACTAACCGGGATATCTATACTATAATTCAAGGATTGTGTGCGTGTCTGCCACTACACCTAACTACTGAAAATAGATGCGTTTAGAGAAAGTTAGGCAGGTACATGTGGACGGACACACACACACACACACACACACACACACACACACACACACACACACACACACACACACACACAACAAACACCACAAAGAAAAATATGAAAATGACTCGAAATATACTAAATTAAATATTTATACAAAAAATACACTAAAATGACAACCAAAATGCACAAAACTACACCAAAAAAGACACCAAAATACACAAAATGACTCCAGAATCCCACTACAATGGCAGCAAAAAATTATAATCATACAAAAATGCACAAAAAGACAACAGAAAGATACAAAAATACACATAATGACTCCAAAAAACATACATTACAGAAAATTACACCAAACGAAAAAAATATAAAAATGAGTTAAAAAAACAACGCATTTATCATGCGCATGTCCCATAGAATTAAACCAGGGAAAATGCACACGCTATTTTACTTTGCACCTGCAAATATACCCCTTTATAATGCTACAGAGTATGTTATTATTATGCCCATAATTGACAACTCTACTTAAGCTCCCACTATATGAATACATACTTCCGACGTTCACTGTACTAGTCTATCTAAAAAACCAAGGAACGTTTGTGTGTTTGTGGAGGGAATATCTTCCCTACGCAGTGTGTGTTCAACCTAAAACTTTGTCAACGGCTTCCAAATACCTCGAGTGTGTGCATCCGTAATTTTGGTGTAATTTGGTCATTCCGAGACCAATTTAAAACAAATTTCAAATGACCTATCCACACTGTGGAACTTCTGTCAAACATTGTTTTAGAACACTGATGATGTCATCAACAGTGATGTCATCAGATTTCCATTCAGAATGTTCTAACTGATGATGTCATGAACAGTGATGTCATCGGTGTTCCAAGAATGTTCATATTCTATGCTAATGCTAAGCTAATGCAGTTCGACGCTCTCTGTCTGTACACGATAACTTGAAAAGTTATTAACGGATTTTGATGAAATTTTCAGGAAATGTTGATAATGGGCCAAGGAACAGCTGATTACATTTTGGTGATATTCTACCAAAAGAAAATATATAGATTTATAGATCCCATCAATTTTCCCATCCACACTGTGTAACTCCTGTTAATATCAATATGAATACGTACCTTCGACACTGTACTAGTCCATTTAATTTTAAATACATTGTTAACCATTTACCATTTCCCTTCTGGTTACAGATAACGTCTTTTTTAAAGTAGTGGGCGTTGATCTTCCAAATGAACCTCAAAAGCATTTCATCTAGTTTAAAAAAAAAAAAAAAAAAAAAAAAAGCAGCCACCTATTGGGTCCCCAAACTTACTTACCTGAACTGAGAGAAGCCAAAAACCCCTCCTTTTTTTCCCTAAGTATCTCTCTCACTTCTCCCAGCACGAAGCTCAGCAGTTCCACTAATTACATGCCATTTTAAAAAGTCAATCTAATTGCTTTTTGGTGCCCGTGTTGATAGTCTCTCTGCAGTTAAACAGCACCTGGGTCTCCAACATCACACTCCGTCATGTTGGAATGCTTCTACGGGGGACCTGCATGATTTGAGGCAGAAATCTGGTCTAAAATCCTCCTCTGGGAATATTTAAGGGTGATTGGGTTCTAATTCTGAACAAAATAAAGAAGCTATTGTCGCTAGTGTCTTAAAGCTCCAGTATTGTGCTATTTTTCGCACATCCCCATTTGTTTTAAGAATCCCAACAACAAGGTTTATTTTCCCCAAACTCGACAGTTTTCTGGAGTTTTAGCCCTCTGAAAAGTCACTTTCATGACTCTTCTAAAAACAGACTGAGAGGGCGTGGCTTGCACTGATAGTATACTGCGTCTATATAGGGTGTGTGGGATTCCAACATCTTTATTACCATAGCGGTTGTCTTTATTATTGTCGTTATCAACACACTGCACGTTACATTAAAACACGTGGCTATTTAAGCAGCTATTGTGATAGTGAGTCCAACAAACGCTGCTTCAGGATATGTTTATGACAGCAATAGCGGAGTCAGTCATTGTATTCAAGCACTCAGCGGAGCTGCTACGTTCATTCCTCCTCACCTCTGACCACAGGAATAGTCCATTTAAGGAGATAGTCCATTGTTTTGTCCAACCGCTGCGTCGCATTGGGTCACAAACACGTCAGATCATGTCAACGGCAATACAAGGTGATATAACTGCTACTAAAAATGGAACTGATTGTGAGTGATCACACCGCACTTCGGATTATCTATATACTGAACATAAATATATTATCAGTGGATAAAGCGACTAGTGGTTAAGGGAGCTTGTAATCGTAAGGTCACTGGTTCTAATCTCCCATCACTGTGGGATGTTGATCAGTTCCTTATATTAACCCTAACTGCCCCCTGGCTGCTCCTCAGGGAGGGGTTAAATGCAGAGAACACATTTTGTGCATGTATCTTTACATGTATGACAAAGTATAATGTATAATCTATATTAAACTGCAGTGTTTGTTTTATATATGAGGCAGTTTGAGAGGGAGGAGCTCACATTGTCACATTCTTATAGGGTAGGAGGAGCCAGGATTGTCTGAAGGAGGAGTTTTCATGTTGTGATGTCACAACACGAGAAAAATCCAACTCGCCCATTCGGAGCTGACTTTTTACAAAATGTGGAATAACAAGGGAGGGAGGAAACAGAACCTTTTCAACGTTGGCCCTCTGAATGAGGCTAAAGGAAGGTATATCACTGTAGCAAAACCATTTTGAAGTGATTTTTTTTCATAATACTGCCCCTTTAAGTCTGATTAAAGAGTGACTTTGGGTGGGAGTGATTGTTCACTTTAACAAGCTGCAGTAATGTCATCACCTGAGAGTCCAAAGAGCAGAAAAGAAAATTCATGCTCTGAAAATGGTTCTGGAACTTAATTAGACAAACAATACATGCACAATGCACATGACTACACAATAACAGTCACTGACATTTCATTCACAAAGGCTATCCACTTCCTTTAAGGCGACATAAAACCTGTCTAGTCATTGTACCTGCCATAGATCATATCCCAGACATACTTGGAGGATTCATTATTTTGACAGCAAATTTTGACTTCGTTTTAGTCATAGTGCTTTGACTAATAAACCGGGTTTCCATGTAAACCTCAATTCGGGAATTACTATTTCCAAGTAAACACGTAGCAGAACACTTTAATTCTGAATTAAAAAACATCATGTAACCGTGGCCATTGACTGTTGCAAGGAGGAAACGCTGGGGATCAAGATGATTGAGAATGGCTGAAATAGAACTACAATCTATATTAAGAAACATTTAACCAAAAAACGCAACACAGATCCTTAAATAAACACAGGTGATGAATTTTTTTAGCCTACACAATTGAATAAATTCAGTGTATTTACTAAAATAAGACTGTGTGTGCATGTATCTGCTCAGAGGGAACTACTATACACCTGATGCTGCATTGCATTATTACCACTATTTCTGATTTAACCCCGCCCACTCAGCTGTCCTACATTCTTAATGTTAATCACTTTACTTGCACAAAATAGGATGCTCTCTGTTTTAACTAATAAATAATAAATAAAAAACAAAGTACAGAATCGCTGTGTTAAATACAGTGACTTGTACTTGTGGGGGACCAGCAGCAGTTACTGTAGTTCAGTGAGACCATCCATTTGTTGTTGTTTAATTATTACAGTCTGGAACGATGTCATCAGAATCATTTAAGTTAGTGAATTTAAAGTAAGTTGATCAAAACCTAATCAATAATCCTGATCAGATTCAGTAAACTATTGATCCCTGAGTGGAATCTGAAAGTGGGTGACATTAATGCTGTTGTCATACATCTTTATATGATAATAAATAATAATTAAAAAGGAGCAGTCAGAATAATCCATGTCACTACAACTTATATATCTACCTTTTAATTGTATGTTACTTTATTTTTGACATACATTTTTGTTTAATTATTGTTTTTTTTATTTATTAGTATTTATTTTGTTTTTCTTAATGGAGTTAAAAACTAATTTTATGAAAAAAAAGATTATTAAAAAAAAGCAAAAACCGGAAAAAAAAATGTAGAGAAGACGGAATTTGGAAGAAAAAAAAAACAATTATTTTTTTAATGTACTACTTTGTATGCACTCATTTCATAATACATAGGCAAACTCTATACCTAATTAAAAATATATATATATTTTATGAGAAATATAGTTGTCTTTGTCACATTTTATTTGACTTTTGTAAAAAATTATGCACATTTACAGATGTTGTGTACATGATATGAGTGATAACATATAGGCTATTTTGCACAATAGGTGTACCTTGGGCAACTACTGCTGTAGTTAATATTGAAAATATTACTGGATTTTCCCTGACTTTTAGCTATTATGTAAACTGTGATTGTCACCAAATGGTACGATGGCGTCCGAACAACCACGTATTTTGAAATTACTGCGTGGTAACTTATCAGACTTTTCATGAGCTGTATATACAGTAATGTGTTGGAGATGGAGGTCGTATAAAAGCCCTGGGCGTACATCAGGGAAACATTTTACAATCAATTTATAATATAATATATAATTGTTTCTAGTCATTTATAAATTCTTTTTAAACAAGGTATGTGTGAACTGAACACATACTGTATCTTGAATACAAACACGTACATTACAAGCTACTGTTGCTATAGCAACAGTGAAATAAAGGTCCTCCACTCTCTGAATTGTCCTTGAACTTCTTTGATAGTTGCTGGGTTCTTAATGCGCTCTCCTTAGGGTGCTGCAAGTTCCAGCGTGTGACAGATTAAATGCACCAAACATATGGCCCTGTAATGAACTTGTCATTTTATTTAGTCCTCTGTGGTTTTCTCATTTGTTCAGGAAATAATGATAAAGTTTTTGTTCTCTCAGATTTGGGATCATTTCTTGGATCCAAAATTATGATTGAAAGTCATTGCATTAGCACGTGAAACACTAGGGGTGTGAAAAAAAATGTATTTCACGATATATTGCAATTTTTTTTGGATGCTGATTTTAAATCGGATCTTTTTATTTTTTTCAGTGGTTACAATGCTTTCAATGTGTTGCAATGGTTACTTGATGCACTTTATTTTATGATGACAGTGTGTAACGCTGCGTTTTTTTTTTTTTCAGTGAAAATGTGCAAAAGCACTGATAAGAATAATAGATAGGATGTTTTGAAGCAAATAGTTATGACTCGATTTGTCCTATGATTGATCAATATCTTCCGATGAACATATACAGCAACTTCATTTTTCATCTCTACGTTTAATTTTGATATTAACTGGGTAGAATATCGCTATATATCGCGACCCAAGTATCGTGATACGTATCGTATTGCAATCCTTGCCAATACTCACCCCTATGAAACACCAGGTGGTGTTATATTAGATTATGTCATAGTCTTTTGAGTAAAATGTAACTTGTTATCCTCAAATTTAGTCATCAGTAATATTTTAGTTGCACTTTAGTTTTAGTCAATGAAACGACTAACATTTTAGTCGACTAAAATATAAAAGCATAAATGGTCTATGCATTTTTTTCAAGATTCAATTACCATTTATCAACTTGATATTGAACGGTGTCAGGGTTGGGGTCAATTATAATTGTAATTAATTACAATTATGATGTAATTATGACTGGCCTGGAAATTCTAAAAAAAAAAAAAAAAACTGTCAATTACAATTCAATTAAACACAAAACTGTGGATTTTCAGGGTTGGGGTCAATTACGTTTTTCAGTTACAATTACGTTTTCAATTACCCATGTTTAATTTCAATTCTATTACGATTACAGTGACCAGCGTTTTTTCCAATTGTAATTAAATTACAATAATTTTTTTATCCTCAGAAATTCAATTGCAATTACGTTCTCAATTACTAAAGTTCAATTACAATTACTCACAACTACTGAGCCTGAAATAAATAATCTAATAAAAGCTGACATTCCTCTTGTGTTAGCTTTCTGTTAGCATCTCTAATGATAACGGGTCCTAAATCAGCTTTAAAATACACTAAAAACAAATATCTATCATCTAATTTATTTCTTATATATTGATTACCATGTTAGGCTTTCTAATCAATGAAAATATAGGTTTTTATATTTTTGGCATTGCCATCTGAGCCTTTTTTGTGTCAGTATATCCATCGATTACATTATTTTAAATAATAAAATGTGGGAAAGCTTGATATGAAACATATTTTAATAACTGTTAACTACATATCACTGTACATAGAACTGTAACATGGTTCCCCAGTTTTGCGTTAAATTAAAGTTGATAATTTGCATCGAATTTTCATGGCAATTACAATTACAAAGTCAATTATCTAATCTTAATTTCAATTTAATTACAATTATGACAGCAACAATTTTATTTTTTTTACAATTACGCCATATTGTAATTAATTATCAATTACACCATTTTAAAAAATAATTGACCCCAACCCTGTATGTATTTTTCAAATTAGTCAGAGTTTCATTATTGTCACCTAAGAAATGTAGCCGGCAACAACTATGATACATTGTTTAGCGAACAACATTAACACTGGTTTAGTTTATTTAATTTTACTGTATCAGAATGATATAGTCCAGCTTTACAGCACTACAAATATGTTGTATTCCACCCACCAAAAGAGGATAATGATACTTAGTGTTACCAACTATCACAATATGATGCCTGAACAGTTTATCCAAGTTATTTAAGTGTTTGAATGGTCAATATTAATAGTTTACCTTATTTATGTATGTTTAAGTGTAAAATATAGTAAATCAGTTGTGTGTTTGATCCAGTTCCGACAGCTTAATTTGCCTAGCATGAGTAGATTCACAAACAATAACAAGCTCATGGGTTTATATTAGAAATGACGTTTGATTGTAAACCACAGACAGCCAGTTAAGCCCAGTGGTTTTTACTGTTTGTGCCTTTCAAAAATAATAAAGTTTTCTCCGAGTGTGTTCAGTGGAAACAAAGGAAAGGTCAGCCATGGACTGATTGAATTCTCAATGGGTGAGATGCAGACGGAAAATGTTTCTGTCTTAGAAACTCGGACTGAAAAGGCCTGT